>NC_140588.1:352168582-352566082 GCF_964204655.1 Triturus cristatus | reverse complement strand
GCCCGGGAGTGGGCTGATTCTACTGGTTTGAGTGAGAATTGGAATTCTTTTTTGGAGCTGGCGGAGCCGGCTAATGTGATTACTTGCTTACAGAAGGCGCCGGTATCTAAGGGTGATGAGCTTCCCATTTTAGGGCGCAGAGGTTGGATTGTTCTGTCTGCGTACAGGCTTCTCCATGAGCGGTTGTTGAAGTTGCAGAACTTGCATAAGGATTTGGAAGTGAACTTTGTTGAGATTCAGAATGCTCATACTTTGTTACGGTGTCAAAATAAGTTGCTTGCTGACAAACTTGAGACGTACCAAACTATTGCCGAGAGAGCGGCTGTGTGAATTGCTCGTTATAAATACAAGAATCGGCGTGGTCGGGTTTCGACGCGAAAGGTGCGTCTGGTCGTGGCGAAAGCCGGACTGGATTGGAATCCTGATGAATGGGATGGTAATATCTGGATCTCGAGTGATTCTCCCTCTTCGGGTGAGGAGTCTGCCAAGCGCGAGTCCTCTCGCTCTGGCCGTGCTTGTAAATCTGCTTCTTGCGCCTTTGATGGTGCACCCCGTGATTGCGCTCGTCCTTCGAGCGAGGTCGATGCTTCTTCCACTGATTGTTCCTCTACGTGTACTGGTCGAGCTCCTTGTGATGCTCATCCCGCGGTCTCGGCGCATCCAGTTTTTCGTCGGAAGTTGCAGCAGTCTCCCGCTGCTCCGCAGGGTGTTTCTTTGGACTCTTTAGAGGACTTTACTCAACAAGAAATTAGTGATATTTTGCAGCGATTTCGGCAGCGAGCTGGTGAGACCTTGCTCACATGGATGGTGCGCCTTTATGAACTGGGCGCTGCGGGCATTATGTTAGATAATGGCGATTGTTTGAAGTTTTGTTCCTTGAGTTCGGATTCTACTGTACAGGATCATTTTCGTAACTATAATGGTGGTGGTCAAATTTCTTTACTTCAATTGGCGACTGAGGGTTGTAATCAAAAGTATCCTACTGAGTCTGATTGGCCTGTGAATGACAAACCGTGGTATACTTTGCGCGACGCTGCACAACGTCTCAAAGAGGAGGTGATGAAAACGGCAATTTTTCTAAATACTGCCGACAGGTTGCTTGATGGTTTCTTGACATCTTCTGTGCGGAATCGCATCATTCGTTCTTCCCCTGTTGCCTATAAGCAGGTCATGATGACTTTATTGATTAATCAGACTGGTAACGTGTTATCTACGGTACTGGAATCGGTACGCCAACTCGGTGAGTTGGGTGACTGGTTGAAACCTGAACGTCAGTCCCGGCCTGACACTCGTACTCCTGGTGACAATAAACTTACTAGACGTGATATCTTTTCTGGTCTTCTGGCCGATGGTGTGCGGAGGGAGGACATTGACGGTGAGACTACTGCTCGTTTGTGGGAGTTGTTTCGCAAATGTGGCTTGGATCGGAAGGAGGGTGCCCGGCGTGTTCGGACGACTGAGTGTGATCGTGGTAGTTCTGACGGTAGCGGTGATGACGACCGCCGTGGGCGCTCTGTTCGTCGTGATGATCGACGTTATGTACGTGATATGTTCCCCCGTCGTGAGAGAGACCGAGAGGGAGAGGAGGAAAGAGAAAGGGGGAGACATGATTATGTTTACAGCAGACGTAGAGATGATAGGGATCAATCCCCTGAGTTGAGGAGGAGAGAGGATCGCCATAGTTTGGCCGATCGAAACCAGCAGTGCAATGCAGAAGACACAAATCCATTTCGTACTGGGAAGGGATATGAACAGGAGGCACCGATACCTAAGAAACGGGAGAGTCTTTATCCTGATTTATCCTGGTACACAGAATGCAGTAAGCATGACTAGGAAATAGGTCAAGCTCCTGTACACAGATGGGCTCACAGAGATAATAGACCCTATGTAGATATTGATATTTATTGGAGACATCGTAATATCCAAAGGGCCCGAGCATTGGTAGATACAGGAGCGGAGGCCACTCTTATTCATGGAAAATCAAAGAAGTTTACAGGTCAGCCTTTTACAATTACCGGATTGGGTGGAAAGGAAACTCCTGCCGTTCAAACTTTACTTGAAATGAGAATAGGTAGAATCCCTAGAAAAGAATACTCTGGACTAGTGGTACCACTCTTAGAATTCATAATTGGAATTGATATTTTGAAAGGAATGACTTTGCATTTAGATGATGGATGTTACCAATTTGGAACTACGCATTATATATCGTCCAGGCCTATACGGGTTGGTCGTTTAAGAATGCCCCCCATAAAAGTTCCTCAGGCGACAAAAGTGGTTTGTCGGAAGCAGTATCGTATTCCAGGTGGTCATGAGGAGATTAGTACCACTATTCAGGAGTTGGTGGATGCAGGTGTTATAACCCCAGTTACTTCTGCTTGGAATAATCCTGTTTGGCCTGTACTTAAGAGTGATAATTCTTGGCGTATGACTGTTGATTATCGAGAATTGAACAAACACACACCCTCGTTGACCGTTGCAGTACCGGATGTCATTACTCTAATTGAAAGAATCCAAAAACATCCAGGTACATGGTATGCGTCCATTGATATTGCTAATGCTTTCTTTTCAATTCCGATTGCCCCTGAGTGTCAGGAACAGTTCAGTTTTACATGGAATGGGCGTCAGATGACGTTTAGAAGTCTTCCTCAGGGCTATGTGCATAGTCCTACGATATGTCACCGGCTGGTGGCAGAGCATTTGGCTGAGGTACCGGTTCCTCCACAAATTCAGATGTGTCATTATATTGATGATGTTTTGATCCAAGGCGAAACACAAGAGGAAGTTCAGACCCAATTGAACAGAGTCATTGAGTGCCTGCGTGAGAAAGGTTGGGAAATCAATCCGGATAAATTACAAGGCCCGTCCCAGGCTGTAAAATTTTTGGGTATTAATTGGCATGAAGGGCACCGTGAAGTGATCCCTCAGGTTAAACAGAAAATCCTTGATTTTGCAGTTCCGAGGAATAGCCCAAAGCTTCATTGGTTTGTTTGGTTTTTGGCGTCAGCATATTCCTCATTTGAGTCAAATATTGGCCCCCTTGTACCGTGTCACTCGTAAAAAGAATGCATTTGAATGGGATAAACCACAGCAAGATGCGTTCAACCTAGCAAAAGAGGCAATTCAGCATGCTTTGGATTTATGGCCCGTACGTGATGGTGAGGTGGATTTGAATGTGTCTGTACAGGGCCTTTATGCGAATTGGAGTTTGTGGCAGAAGCAAGGCAGGAGTAGAGTGCCGTTGGGTTTCTGGACCAAAAAGTTACCTGATGCTGGTGAGCGTTATACACCTTTTGAGAAACAGTTACTTGCATGCTATTGGGCTCTGGTGGATACCGAGCAACTGACTTTGGGACATGATATAGTTTTACGACCTGAAATTCCTATCATGCAGTGGGTTATGAGTTCGCCGAAAACTCACCGAATTGGACATGCTCAAGAGGCGAGTGTGATTAAATGGAAATGGTATATACAAGACAGGGCACGTGTGGGACAAAAAGGAGTTGCATCCTTACATGAGCAGGTGGTGCGAGCGCCATCGACTGAGACTGAGAGTGAATGTTCCGTACCTTTAGTACAGGAGTCCCCTGTCAAGTGGGGTAGACCTTTTGATGATTTGTCCGCAGAGGACAGAAACCATGTCTGGTTTACGGATGGTTCAGCAAGGTTCATAGGGACGAAACGGCACTGGAAAGCGGTGTCCTATAATCCGATCACACAAAAACTGCTGAGCACAACTGGTGAAGGTAAGAGCAGTCAATTTGCCGAACTTTATGCTGTTTATCAAGTTCTGAAACAAGAGTTACCTGGCACATGTCATATTTTCACTGATTCTTGGTCTACTGCCAATGGACTGGCGGTTTGGTTACCGACTTGGCATTTCCATAATTGGAAACTGCATTCAAAAGAATTGTGGGGAAAAGAATTATGGCAGGAGATTTGGGAGATGCTCCCACAGAGTACTGTTACAATCTTCCATGTGGATGCTCACACCCCGATAGATTCTCTTGACAAATTTTTTCATAACATTGCAGATGAGAAATCTAAAATTGCTGAGGCAGTGGTGGACAGGCAAGATTCTGATATTGCGGGATTGGCGAAATGGGCCCACCAGAAGGCAGGACATTTTGGAGAGAAAGCCACTAGCAGGTGGGCTGCTGATCGAGGAATTTATATTCCCCTAGATTTAATCAAAAATGTTATTTTACATTGTCCCATTTGTCAGCATATCAGACAGCGCAAAGTGCCCCAAATTGTTAAAGGTCATTTACATCGCGGGAAACTGCCCGCTCAAATTTGGCAGATTGATTACATCGGTCCACTTCCCATGAGTAGGAATTGTCAATACGTTTGCACGATTGTTGATACATACAGTGGCCTGTTGGTAGCCCTTCCCTGTAAGCAAGCTACCCAATTGAATACCATTAAAACATTGGAATTGATTATGATGTATTATGGTGTGCCATTCCAAATTCAATCTGATAATGCATCCCATTTTCGTGGAAGATTGGTACAGGAATTCTGTGTGGAAAACAATATTGACTGGGTATTTCATATACCTTATTATCCACAGGCCTCGGGTCTTGTGGAGAGATTGAATGGTCTGCTGAAGGAGCAACTGCGTAAATTGACAGATGACAAGTATAAGAATTGGCGAGACTTTTTGTCCCAAGCGCTATTAATTTTGAATAATCGTCCTTTTCTAAATGCTGAATCTCCACTTATGCGTTTGTTTCCTCCGAATGTTAATGCTCAGCCAAATTAAATCAGAGAGACTGTGATATACTGGGAAATTACTCCCGGAGCTTTGGCTCCATGTAGAGCGACCCCAGGGTCGGCAGGTTTAGACTTGCATGCCATGGATGACACCGTTATAAAAGGTAAAGATCGGGTCATCATCGCGACCGGTGTTGGTGTTCATATACCACCCGGGAATTTTGGATTAATCGCCCCTAGATCGGGGCTGGCTGTAAAAGGCATTCAAGTGCTTGGAGGGATCATCGACAGTGATTATCAGGGAGAGATTAAGGTGCTCCTGCTGAATAGCAGTGAGGCTGACTTACTGCTACATCAAACTGACCGAGTGGCTCAATTACTCATAATGCCTGTCTTCAGCGGTGAGATGGTAAAAGGCACTGCCCCAACTTTGCTAACTGTACGAGGCCAGAAAGGTTTTGGCTCCACAGACAACCCTGGGGCCAGGGTTTGGGTGCAGTCGCCTAAGAATCCCCCTGAACATGCAGAGGTCATCGCCACCGGTCATGACAATACCATTTTAGTTATGAGACCAGGGAAAGATAGCTGGGAAACGGTCCCGGCTGACAAATGTTATTTACGAGAATGAATAATGCCTGTATTTGATTCTCTTTCAGATCATTCTTTGGACTGTTGCTGCAGGATGTGTCGGCGTCGGACTATTTTCGGGTTGGTTCGACGAGAGAGGAGGGATCCCGTCAACCCGGGATGATTTACGCACCCGAGTTTCGCGCTCCTTCGCTGCGTGGGATTCGTCATCGAACTTTTGGACCTCACTGGCGAAAAGGGTGACTGATGCCCCTCACTTCTGTTTGACGCCGATGAGATCTGTACACGACATCTTGGCGACCTGCCTGGTTGCTGTCCCTGCTTCACTAGAAACTTTGACTCATATTTTCAACATTTCAAAGGCTCGCCCCAATGTTCTTCTGGGCGATTTTGCCACCCATGCGTATTGCCCCTTATGTACTGAACTACCAGACCAGATACCCCCCATCCAGTCCCAAATAGTTACCTATAATATCACACAAGGAGATTTATGTTTTTTCCTTACGTGTAATCCTAGTGCAATTTCTGAATGTCTGCGTCTAAAATTGAAAGGTGCTACTTCCTTTACCCTGCATGAGCGAACTTTGTGCTTTCAAAGGACACCGAAAACATGTGCTTCTGTCCAAAACGATATGACTTGCAAGAGTTTGGTAGTTACCCCCAGTCATTATCGCACGATGTTACTACCTGCTGGATGGCTTTTCTCATGTGGTAATACTTCCTGGCCATATGTCCCCGCAAATATTTCTGGAGGCCCTTGTGCCATTACGAGACTCAGTTTACTGATGTTCTCGTCACATCCGAATGCCAATTCTCGTGTGATTCGAGATACAGTGATGTTACAGGAGGATTGTGACTCGTCTTTGCATTTATATTCCAAGTCTGAATACCTTAGCCTGGCTATTTCAATTATTGGTGTTCCTGCTTTGGCGGTTTATAATGCCAAATCTATTGGGAAAATGGCCTGCTGGATGGTAAAATCCATTAATCATACTTCTACAGTCCTGTCTGACATGCTGTTAGACGCCCAGGGTGAACGCAGAGCCATCTTGCAAAATCGAGCGGCCATTGATTATCTTTTGCTTAAACATGGACACGATTGTTCTGATTTCGAGGGTCTTTGTTGTTTTAACTTGTCTGATCATACACAATCCATTCGCGCTCACATTGACAAGCTACATGACTTGACAGAAGAAGTTAGAAAACACATTGACCAGGGCTGGTTTGACTGGCTCTTTAATTGGTTCATATTATTCTTCCACAGATGTTAGTTCTGTTTAATGAATGTATAATAGACTGAAGTCAAGGGTGAAATGTACTGCTTGATTTTCCCGGCCCTATTGTGTTGACGGGTGATTTTTTGTGACTTCAGTCTCTTACCATCCAAGTCTAAGGGTTAGAGTAGTGAATGGAGCCTATTTACTAGGCACTTCGACATGATCCTGTGTTCTTCCCCATAGATCAGGGCTTGCACACATATCCTAGGGGATAGATTTGTTAGTATTAGGGATAACCTGTCCTGTAGTGAGGGTATTTCATGGAGCCGTGCTGAATTCAGGCCTGGTAGGCCTCAAACGGGAGAGACTCCATCTTTCTTTCTGCTCCGGCAGCTTGAGATGCTTCTAGGTTAAGGGTGATGTTTTAGTTATGAGGTGTTATTCGCTTGGAGAGAACCGGTTCAGGCCAGCCCTTATCGAAGGATTGTATTTTTCTTCATGCCGAAGACACTACATCAGGCCGGCCGGCTGGGAACGTGTCCTTGGTACGGGGAGGTACAAGAATTTGGTGGGCGGCAGGTTACGGGCCGGAATTTTCCATGAGGAAATGCACCTCTATATTAGTAAAAGTCTGAGGCAGATACGGTGCACTTACTTCAGCCCGTAGGCGGCATCTAGCCGTTAGCAGTAAAGCTACTACTTATTCCAGGGAAGACAGACGACAAACTGGAAGGCGGAATAACCAGAGAGGAGAGAGTAGCCGATGAGGAAGAGGTCCCAGTGACTCGGAGAAGGGAGGAGGGAATAGATCCGTGATTGCGGAGGTGTGACTTCCAGACGAGCCGAGGCACAGACGAGAAGGGAACCTAGATGACCATTGAGTGCAGGCTACACACGACTAAGGTGATGTCGACCCCTTTCTTATTAGAGTGTACAACCTAATCTTTCATTTTTCTTTGCAGGTTATGTGTTATATAGTAATGTTATGTGATTGCGTATGTAATGAATAATAAAATACCCAGTTTGTAGTGAATCAACATGTGCTGCGTGTTCTTGTATAAGAGGGTAGCCTATTCTTCTAGTCAGCTGTGACTTGACATGAACAGATGTTAACCCTGATTAGGTAAGTGGTAGCTGAATAAGGGAGAGAGGAGCCCCTCGAACCAGAGAACAGGTTGTGCTCAAACTGGCAGTTCTTGTGTGATCTGATAAATAGTCCCTTGTTGTATGTTATGGTAATCATAGGATGAACTTGTGCTGAGGCTGCCGTCTGGGTAGGAAGTCCTGGGTCCATCTGGGACCGCGAGGCTGAGGCTGCCGTCTGGGTAGGAAGTCCTGGGTCCGTCTGGGACCGCGAGGCTGAGGCTGCCGTCTGGGTAGGAAGTCCTGGGTCCGTCTGGGACCGCGAGGCTGAGGCTGCCGTCTGGGTAGGAAGTCCTGGGTCCGTCTGGGACCGTGAGGCTAAGGCTGCCGTCTGGGTAGGAAGTCCTGGGTCCGTTTGGGACCGCGAGGCTGAGGCTGCCGTCTGGCTAGGAAGTCCTGGGTCCGTCTGGGACCGCGAGGCTGAGGCTGCCGTCTGGGTAGGAAGTCCTGGGTCCGACTGGGACCCTGAGGCTAAGGCTGCCGTCTGGGTTGGAAGTCCTGGGTCCGTTTGGGACCGTGAGGCTGAGGCTGCCGTCTGGGTAGGAAGTCCTGGGTCCGTCTGGGACCGCGAGGCCGCCACTTGTATTGTAAGAGGTCTAGATGTGTGTATATATATATATATATATATATATATATATATATATATATATATATATATATATATTTATTTATTTATTTCCCTGTCCTTAGGTGGTATATATCTGTGGTTACTTGTTGTGAATAGGCCCTAGGGAGAGGGTAACGTTCTGACTGGGTTAGAGAGGCTCTGATGAGCGGGTTCTATCTGATCCGAAAACCCAAGCAGAACAGATGGCCTCTTGCATCTTCATAGTACCTCACGCAAGACTCCAGATGCGTCCTCTCCAAGAGTGCTTAGCGCGCCAATGGAACCAGGCCCAAGGTCAATTAACAGATCTGGTGTTGGTAGACAGTCGCACCCATCGCTCTCTGCAGTGGTGGACCACCACAAACCTTTCCAAAGGTCGACCGTTCCTGGACCCGGTTCCCCAGATAGTACTAACAACAGACGCATCGCTTTCCAGCTGGGGAGCTCATCTATCACATCTCACCGTGCAGGGCACATGGACACCTCAACAAAAGTTACTCCATATCAACCATCTGGAGTTAGTAGCGATCTTCTTAGCCCTAAAATCTTTTCAAACACAGATTTCAGGCAACATGACAGCCATGTTCTATATTCATAAACAAGGCGGCACACACTCGCCACAGTTCTCTCAGCTAGCACAGAGCATATGGAGATGGGCCATACCCCAAAAAATCTTTCTCCAAGCTCAGCATGTCCCAGGAGTCCAAAACACTATGGCAGATCTGCTCAGCAGACAAACACCACAAATCCACGAGTGGGAACTCCACCCACAAGTTCTACACCCGTACATTCAGATGTGGGGGCATCCACAGATAGACCTCTTCGCCACCCACAAACACCAAATGCCCAAGCTTCGCCGCCAGATATCCACACCCATTGTCCAAAGGAAATGCGATATGGATGAACTGGTCAGGCAGATTTGCGTACGCTTTTCCGCCTCTCCCACTCATTCCACTAGTGGTGCACAAACTACAGCAACACTCCCTCACACTAATCCTAGTAGCTCCAACTTGGGCCAGACAACTGTGGTACACCACACTGCTGGAACTATCTGTAGTACCGCACCAAAAATTACTCCTCTCTCCACACCTCTTAACCCAGAACCATGGAGAGATCAGACACCCGGACCCAGCTCAGCTCAACCTTGCGATCTGGCTCCTGAAATCCTAGAATTCGCTTATCTAAATCTTCCCCCTGACTGTATGAACATCATCAAGGAAGCTAGGCGACTCACCACTAGAGCGTGCTACGCCGCCAAGTGGAAATGTTTTGTTGGCTATTGTCACAACAACACCATCAATCCCCTAGACGTCTCCATTCAACACATCATAGGCTACTTACTCCACCTACAAAGGTGTCATCTATCCTATACGTCCATTCGCCTGCACCTCACAGCCAAAGCAGCTTACCTACAAAACAGGCAACATCTATCACTCCTTAGAGTACCTGCCGTTAAAGCCTTCATGGAAGGACTTAAAAGAATAATACCCCCCAGAGTGCCACCCTCACTTGTGTGGAACCTAAATATCGTTCTCACCAGACTAATGGGGCCTCCCTTGGAACCACTGCACAAATGTGAACTCCAATTTTTTACGTGGAAAACCGCTTTTCTAGTAGCCGTCACTTCCCTCACAAGGGTCAGTGAGATACAAGCATTTACCATACAAGAACCTTTTCTACAAATGCACCATAACAAAGTTGTTCTCCGTACCAACCCAAAATTCCTCCCTAAAGTAATTTCTCCCTTTCACCTAAACCAATCTGTAGAACTACCAGTATTCTTCTCGCAACCACAGACCGTTGCAGAAAGAGCTCTCCACACACTAGATGTCAAACGAGCCTTACTCTACTACATCGAGAGAACACAACTTTTCCGTAAGACCAAACAACTGTTTGTCTCTTTCTCTCCACCACACAAGGGCAACCCCATCTCCAAGTCGGGGATAGCTAGGTGGATTGTCAAATGCATTCAGATTTGCTACCACAAAGCAAAACGAACGCTATCCGTTCCCCCTAAAGCCCATTCTACACGTAAAATAGGGGCTTCAATGACTTTTCTAGAAAACATCCATTAGATGATATCTGCAAAGCAGCTACATGGTCAACACCGCATACTTTCACTAAACACTATTGTGTAGATGTGCAAACTAAGCAACAAGCTAGTGTGGGCCATGCTGTACTCAAAACATTATTTCAAACCACTGCAACAGATACGGGTGGTCGCCGCTAAGGGTGGGTACTGCTATATAATCTATGCACAAGTGTGTAATCTGCAGCTCATATGCCTCGAACGGAATATGCTACTTACCAGTATGCATCTGTTCTTGGCATGTAGAGCTGCAGATCTACACACGCCCACCCGCCTCCCCGGCTACCTTTATCTGTTCCAGTTTATCTTATTTAGATACAACACACATGGGCATCTTCACTGTTTATTACTACGCTCCATCATTTCCCTGCTGGTGAAAAACAATCTGAGGATGGAGCGGAAGCCCATGCGCAATACGATCCAAAGAAGGAGTCACCGACCTCGTGACTTCCAAAGACTTTCCAAGAGGAAAAACAACTGCAAACATCCGGGCCCAACACCAGGTGGCAATCTATGCACAAGTGTGTTGATCTGCAGCTCTACATGCCAAGAACAGATGCATACTGGTAAGTGCATATTCCTTATTCCTCGAAAGGTATACGTTTGTAAAAATTAAAACTTTCTCATAAAATGTAATAATATTGGAAACACTGTTTACATTTCTGCTATCACTATAGATCTGTGACATCATATATTGCTCCACTCCTTCAACTCCCCAAGTAGCAGAGACATATATATTTCATACTTTTCCTGCTCTCTCATAATACTCTGGGCTATCATTCAGCCATGGCTCACAACATTTTATTAATCTGCACCACCCATTGATTCTTCATTTGGTGTTGACTTTTTAAAGGTATCAATAGAAGCAACATATTTTGAAAAATATGCAAAGCTTGTACTTCACTTGTAAGTGGTGAATTGTGTACTTAGCAAGTATCTGGAATACTCAAAATGCTTTCCAAACTTTTATGGCTATTGTCATTATTTCAGTACACCATCCTGCAGTCTCACATTCCTGTTGATAAAAACTTTATTGTGCGTGTTTGTTGGCATGTTACAATCTAGAAAAGTCATTGCAGCCATATCAAATTCATTTTAGGCTCACATTTGTCGCTCAAACATGACAAACAAAAGTGTTTGCAGCTTCTGTACAAGGATGCCCAACAGTGCTGTTTTTTTGGAAAAGCACACAACTGGAATTCCAACATTGTGTGAGTTCATTGATTGTGCACGGGTTCCTTAACTTTAATGCTCCTCAAATCTTATAATGTCGACTCGAAAGACCTATCTCTACAGTTCTTGATCAAATTTTTCACAGCGAAGATCCACTGGCAGTTTTCTCATGCTCATGCAGGCTGTATTGATTGCCTTGAAATCCATTTTAACCGTCATATTGTTTGTGTTGACACTGGCAAATTACCTAATTTTTACTGGGATCGGGTATGGGGCGTAGGGGATCTGAGGGGACATACCTTTGTTATGATGAAAAGAATGCTTATAGTGAATGGTTTCTCTTTTTACAGGGAAGAAGAACGTTTTAGTTTTGAAGACATCCACAACAAAATTATTATTTTGAAAGAATATGAAATTGTCTTCTGGCAAGAAGAGGAACTGGTAAGTCTGTGTGTAATTTTTGTAGGGCAAAACATTCCCATGACGATATAAGGATGTCGGCTGGCATGCCACCTACTATGACTGACACTGGTTAGAGCTCGGATTAAGGTATGGCATTCCAGTGATATTAAACAAATGCCTGGAATAAATGCAGGATATTCATTATTATGAATAGAACAACACTTACCATGTGATAGCACATACCCAGGGTATTGAACAGAATGAAACTTTTTTTTTTCTTTGTACATCCTACAAGTCTGTAGTACGTAACTTAGCTCCAAACAATGTTTAGAAATGAGAAAACTCTCTTTAAAAATGATTGGGACACCGCATAGGAGTACCCCCTCCCTTGAGGGGCAGGTGAGTGATTGTTATAGCCTCTGGGACTTCTTATCGTTGATCCCTATATCTTCCGCTTCACTGATGTGCAGGAGGGGAAGGCATTGCTAAAGAGCCCTACCATTGACACGCTATCAAAGATAAATATCGAAATGAAAGTCCCTGACAATGCTCAGTCCAGGACCTGTTCTGTGACTTGGAGCAGTGCACAAAACATGCCCTCAAAGTAGGCAGTGGACTACTGTCCCTGCCTTGGATACATCACATAAAGCGGTTGTGGAAGCATACGGTGTTTTGAAACTCTTTAGTGTGATCAGATCTTTTTCTCTCTAACATAACATTCTGCTGTTATGTGAAACCCAGAACCATGCACTGACATTTGGTGTACATATTGTGTGCATGCATGTGCAGTACTTGTAAGGTGGTAGGACTCTGTGGTGTGTGTGACTTGCATGGCACAAGAAGGAGGATAAGGAAAAAGTCTCTAAACAGTGGTATATTACTTGTATTTCTGTGGCTGGGGGGGGGTGGAGACCCACGCATTGAAGTGAGGTGGTCCTCTGACCGAGCTACCTTTTGGAAATTCATTGAGTTCCTTGTTAGGAAAAGGCTTCTTGTTAGTTATTCTTGAACACTTCCATTTGGTAGATGGTAGGGGTGATGGGTGGGACTGCAATTTCTGCTGTCCAGGGTGAGGAGGTTTCCAATTCATGGAGCCCCTGTAATGGATACTGCTGCTTGTAGTCAGCTCATGCTTCCTGCTGTGATAACCATCAATTTCCACAAAAGATGCGTCTGAAGAGCAGTCTGAAAATAACATTTGAAAGAGCATCAAGCTAAACCGTATATAAAGCCTTAGACAGTGAATCTACATCCCTGTCTGAAAAATGTTTCTAAAAGCGGGTTCTATACTACCCTACTTGATTCTATTCCTAAGTTCTTCTTGACCAAGGAAGGGAGTGCTCCAGTGAATACTTTAACAGATTCTGTGTAACCAAAGCTGGTGTCTGCCTAACAGCCATTCTTCCTAAGGTGAAAGTATATCAAAAGTCATCACTTTCTGCTGGAAGAGCTGAGGGTCTGACTAAAGTGCCTAGAGAGGGACGGAGTGTCCCTAGCCCTGCAGGGGAATAGACTGTTCCGAAGGAGAAGCCCAGCATCTTCCTGACATAAGGAGCACCCTGAGAAAACAGACTTTTCCAGAGAATGAATCTAGGAATGATCCGTGTCGTGATGAGTTCCTCCCAGTCAATCTGTGCAGTTACTGTGTAAGCTGCAATAAACTGTACTTGATCAACTACTCATATCATCCAGTAGTTTGCTGCATGCTGTGAGACTGGTCCTGCTGATGTTGCAAGGATGGTCCACGTCGCTGCCTAAGCAAGACGCCCAATCAGCCTGGGATGTCCCAACTACCAGAGGACACCATTGATAGGAAGTTGGCCTGGAGACTGCTCGTACCACGCCAAGACACCAGCTATAGTTGGTCAGGAGGACTGTTGCCGCAGAGGACAGGTGTCGTTGTGCAGACCCCTCCTCCCGCCCCTAACCTCCATTGATTACCTGTGCAACCATTGACCTGATCAATGTTGCTAGTATGGCCTACATCAGGTAACAGCTGTTGCAGCGAGGGGGGAGCCAGTTCAATCCCGCAGCAATACCTGCAATGCTGCAGAAGCCAACAAA
The DNA here is from genome assembly GCF_964204655.1 of Triturus cristatus. Taxonomy (NCBI): domain Eukaryota; kingdom Metazoa; phylum Chordata; class Amphibia; order Caudata; family Salamandridae; genus Triturus; species Triturus cristatus. The sequence continues at coordinate 352,552,086 of NC_140588.1, read as the reverse complement.
TCAAATTGCAGCGCCTATCTTGTAACAGGGACGAGAGACTAAACACATGCAGTTAACCTTTCCGCTTCTGCTAGGACTTTTTACCAAAAAGATGAAAAGAGACATTGAACTAAAGTTGTGCAATTTTCCTGTGAGAGAAACTAAGCCAACTGCACCTGTGCCTAATCCATGCCTAAAACCTGCAGTGTGTTGGGGACAATAGATACCTGGTCTTGAGGATTAGGTGAGAAAGAGGGGATACCGGAAAGAATGGGCAGTTGCGCCTCACAACCTAACGCAACACCGTTTTCAACCCTGTATGTCATTTCCACTGCTGTGTGATCAAACTACTTTTTATTTTTACATAAAAGACGAGCACTGGGCTGAGCTTTACATTATTGTGTTTATTAGCTGACTGTTGAGTTCCGAGCTCTTGCTCCCCGTACGATGCCCCTGAAAAATTTGTAACTGCTAACCCTCAATCGCATAAGAGACAAGTGCGGAAAGTGTTCTTCTTGACCCGGTATGGGTATCAGTGGGAACCCACCTCAACTGCCACGGTTTGTGCCCAGTAGCGAGTGTGTGTTCTGTAGACCCCTGATTGGGGTCAGATACACCCTTACACAGGACCCAATTATACCCACAAACCAACACATTGTGAATTGTCCATACACTGTGCTACAGTACTATACTTGTAGTACACAGGATAGCACCTAACCAGGAGATAATCCTTACTTGTTATAAAAAGATGTAGTTTTAGTTATAGAAATCCTGTATCTATTCTCTCAAATGGGCCAACGGTTAAAGAGCATACAATTACTTGAGGTTCTCAACAACCATATATATCATCCAATATATCACCCAAAACGTTGAAACGTAGCTCCTTTTTAGGTCGAGGACCGCCGGTCTGCCGAAGGCAGAACCGGAAGTCGGAGATTTAATGATTTGGAGAAGAGGGGCTTGAACCCGCCCCTCTTCTCCCCTGTTCTCCATTGGCTGGCCTCTTGAATGCTGGCCAGCCATTGGAGAAGAGGTCCGTCACTCCGAACAGGCCCCGTCCTTTTCGGATTTGGGGGCGTGGTTTTTTCAAGAAATCTAATTATCTCCTCCAGCCAATGGCAGGAGGAGAACACGCCCCCGAATCCGAAAGCTCCGCTGCCTTTCTCCGAGGCATTTCTGCTTCGCCTCGGAGAAAGGCCGTTGTGTCTATCTCTCTGTGATTTTAAACTTTTGTACAGGCACTCCAAAGGTATCAGAGCGCTGGCTTGAACCCGGTTCCCCCGCATCAAAGTCACCCACCCCTGCCATTGCCTCAGATACTCTTCATTGCCCTGTTCTGCCACATCCCTCCTTCCGCGCTAATCATACGATCATGTACTCACGACACGTGGTACAAGTGTATGAAGCCACACACTGTCCATAATCATGTATGTACCATCAACATGATCACACAATCAGACAGTGTTCACTGGTATGCAGACAACATTTGCCGAATGTTTACAATTGTGAAAGCGCAGTCTTTTGAGTCACGCCCCTCTCTGTAACGCAGGCGTTGTTGTTTCCAATCCGTTACAATAGTAAACCATAGACTCTTGTTGAGCCCGCACGTCGTACACTATTAGTTCAGTCATTATGGAGCACTCAACAAAATGTTGACGCCACTGCAGAGCTGCTGGATACTGCTTCCAACACGGGGATGTTTACATCCTCCTCCAGCAAGAGGCACGTGGGGTGTGTAGAAAGAGGGGCGTGTCATATTCGCGCTATATAAATGCAATTACAAATTCCCACACCCTACTATCCAGCAGGCGTTGGCATTGAAATCCACTTTCAGGTGCTCTGTGCAACGGAAAGATGTTGTCGGCTGTAGCAGACAAAGAGCACATTGTGATCGGTACACATGCATTAAAACCCCTCTGCGTTTGTGTCCCGGTAAGGGGGCTTATCCACGCCTGGTGGATCGAGTGCTGCTGTTTTCTTACACCAAAGTTCACACAACGGTTTGAATCTTGCCCTGCGACCAAAGGTGAACCGCGGGTTTCTCTAATCGCCAGGTTTCCTCGCCACTGACAGATCAAATAGTCGTTCATAGACGTGCAGCACAACTGCCGATCAACAAACTATAAACATTTCACAACGTTGACCTTTTTCACAATCGGGTTGTAGACATTTACGGCGATTGTGCGTGCACTAGACAAAGAAAGCACCTGTGGACATTTACAAGACACAAAAACAAATTTGAGGTGTGTATTGCAACACGATGCCTGCTATGTATAGACTTCTGTCCCTAATTTTGCAAGCGTGCGTCCAGCCTCCTCTGGCACTCAGTATGTAGAGCGACAGGGAGATCTTGACTCACTGCAGTCTCCCACGTCGGGTCCTCTCAGTATGGACTGTGCATACACTCAGTGCAAGCGGAACTTCACTAGTGAGACGAAAAGAGATTACATTGAAAAATGACCAGTATTTTCCTGTTACAATGAATGTAACGTACTCTCTTCCCTTTGCCACCCTATCTCGTGTTCTTCGTTTTCTTAGTATCCCCGTTTTCTTTGTGCCCATGCTATTCAACACTCGCCTCTTAGTGTGACGTCAGTGATACTAGCAGCCAATGACGCTGCGGCGGTCGACCGCGAAGCGCAGAAGTTGTTGAATACAGAGGAGGCTGCTGAAGTGAGTGAATCAAAGGTGAGAGACAAGAGGAGGAAGATGAGAACAAGCATTTACAATGCAATGGTCTCGGCATTGGTAAAGTTAGAGCTATTGGCATTGCTCATGACATTATTTTTGTTTGTTTTTTTTTTTTTTTTTTAAACCTTTATTGACATTTCAACCAAAGACAAGTATGGGCCTACAACCCCCGGGGCCGGCCGCTAAGCAGTTAGAGTAACAGAAAGCAAATTTTAATCACATGCAGCACCTCGGGGAGCAGATTCTCCATGCTAGTATACTCTTGGCCACTGAACAGCACTAGTAGGAAACCAGGATATAAAAGGTTTTCATTTTATAATAGAGGATGGAAGGATCAGGTGCCAAACAATTTCCCAGGAGCGAAAAATGGCAGGCAGAATAGTAAACGTCAACAATAAACAGCAATCGATCAAGTCAATGGCGCTGAAACAGGAGGTTCAGGATGTGGAGGAATATCACGAGCAATTGCGCCTGCAGTCCCCTGCCCTAAGACCCAGAAAACACCACGGAAATTGAGGCACAGATGAAAAAGCAGTGATTGACAGCGAAGGAAACCTACCGTACTGACCCCAGAAAAGAAAAGACAAAGAAGGATAAGAGAAGAAAAAGGAGGCCATAGAAACAAAGTAAAAAACTAAAAAATCCCCTCCCCCAACCCCCCACCCTGCACCCCTGCAAATGACTACGGCTCCCCCCCCAGCAGTGTGCCTGTCGCCCCAGAACCAGACCCGAAATATAGAAGAAACAGAGAAAAAGGAGAAAGAAAGGAAACCCCACCTGACGGGGAAATGGAGAGATTATTAATAAACTGGAGGAGGGCCTTCAAACATGCCCCCGGCTTCTCCCTCCCGCACAATATGTTCCTCCCCAAGGTAAACAGTAAACAACAAAAATCGACCATGTCAAAGAGAAATGGGGAGCATTATTCACCTACTACACTATTAGTTATGCCGTGAGAGCACGCATCCCCCGTGCCCGCCCGCCTATTAAATGACAACCTCTGAAGGATCAGCCTTATCCTTGGCCTCTCTTTGCGAATCCACCAATGCATACCCCTCGACCCATTGCCATGTCTAATGTGACGAGGAAGAGGAGCGTCCAAAAAAGACCAGAAAGCGACACACACATGTAGTGTGGACGTTGCTGAATACCAACACAGTCATCATCATGGAGGATCATCTTTCCCGGTACTGCCCCAGGACATGCGTTGCACACAAGGTCCAGGAAGGAGGAATCAGCCAGAGCAGGCGACCGTTGCTTGAATATTGCCTGGGTCGCCGGAGGCCGTGCGTGGGGCAAAGTCACCACCTTCTGCTCAAATCTAAAACCTCCGGAACAGACCAAACCCACAGCCAGCCGACCACACGCTGCCACATTGTCCGAAGTTTCCAGCTTTCCCTTATTCACAGGGGCGGCCACGACACTTTCCTCCTGTGTAAAGTGAAACAAATCCTTGTGTACCTGGGGACAGGCAGATCGCAACTGTTCCGACGCTGACGCGATACCATCAAGCTTTCTCCCCAATACCGGGCGCCGTGAACCAGGGTGGAATGAAGGGCACCGAGAGCTTCGAGAAGGTCACCGTACCCCAGCACAGCTCCCCGCGCCCGCTCCGCTCCGCTCCTCTTCGCCACACACTCCCAATCTTGCTGAGACCCAGTATACAGGATGATAGACTCCATCCTATCAAGATGGCCGCAGGGTAGTTCCACCCCAGATTGGGACCGGGACTCAGGCACAAGCGCATCCAGTTCCATGTCACTGCAAACAGGGTTCCGGGGGCAGGCAAAATATGTGTCCAGTGTGTGGTCACAGGTAACAGCCATCCTCACCCTGGACCAGTACCCACGAAAATTCGGGAGTAGCCCGCGAAAATCGGGACGAGTTACAGGCAGCGTCCGAGCAGCTCACTGGCGAGGGCTCAGGCAATTACCGAAGAATCTTGGAATTGCCACCTCGGGCATGCACTCGTTCCGCTACGCTCAGTGGCAGGAATGACCACAGCGAAATTCAGGCCAATATTCGCACCGCTCCGGTATTCCGACTCCACCCAGTCACCAATGGCCGCTGTTATTGAACTGCTACCCGGCCATGTTGTCCACCCGAGGTCCCGGTTCCAGGGTTGCACAGGCCGCAAACTTCAAATGAACATTTCTCCGGCGGTACTGCCGCCAGAAACTTCAGAATCACACGATCGGTCGCCGCTCTCAACCACCAACACGGGCATGTAGCGCAGGCTAAGGATCTCATGCAGGATATCTGTGCAAGATGTGGAGGTTCACGGAGCCGGGAGCCTACGCTGCCGTCCCGATCGCCATCTTGGCACCTCCCCCTATGTTTTTGTTTTTAAAACATTTAAAGAATCGGCATTGTCATGAGCAATGCCAATAACTCTAACTTTAACAATGCCGAGACCGTTGCATTGTAAATGCTTGTTTATAGAGCAAGAAAGCCAAGTGCATGCTGTAGGTTCATTATGAGACTTATAAACTGAGTCTATGCATATCCACGCAACAGGTTGGACAGGGGGACTCTAAATATTATTGAGTAGTGTACAATGAAACGGAAGCAAAAAAAGCTTTTTTCACCCCCTCTCCAAATGTTTTCTCTCTCACTTCCACACCATTTGACCAAAAACTTATAGCGTGTGAACGCCATTATATTGAAGCCAGACATACCAAACACACAACACTTGCAGACGCTTTGGTGTCCGACAGGCTGGATCGTCACTGTGTGGAATCACTGCTGTGACTATCTTTAAAGTCATAGCATGCTAATTCATACAGATGTTGTTTTCTTATCTCTGTTGCATTCTAGAGGCTAAACCATTATAGTAGCTTCCAGTATGGATTTAATACTGTTGCCATATTGGAGTTAACTGCATACCACAAACAGTCTTATATTCCTAACTCTATTATATAACACATCCTAACATTAAATCAACAGTGCAGTCTCAGTGATTTCAAAATATTTTTAGAAACCCTTCCAACACTAAGTTTCATAACGCATGGACTAAAAATGGTCAAAGCCATTTAACCATATTAGAGATTCCATTAAGTGCAGTGACTCAAGAATATTGTATATTTTTGTCAGGCATTCATTTAGCAAGCTAAGATTTGAACAACTCTGCACATCAGCAGAAATTTGAACGTACATTCTAACATGTCTAACATTTGAAAATGCCCAGAAAAAGGAACTTAAAGTCCATATTAATGGCAGTTGCTGTCAGCATACTGCTTGCCTAAGCCTGAAGTAATCTCATCCCTCGGCAAAATACACAAAAGCCCTTTCAAAATATTCTGATATTTTAATAATAGAAATATATGCATACAGTTTTGTAAGATTTCCCACTGGTTCCCTATGAGTTAGTCTTTACTCTGCAGCTCCTTTTCCTACAGCTGTCTAGTTCCCTACAGCTGTCACTATTGATGCAGTTCTTTACTTCGATCCTGGTACATTTTTCTATGTTTTATGAACATGTATGAAGTGAGCACAAAGTTTTTTGGCAACAATTTAAACATGTACTTTTCTTTTCAGATTAACTGTGGGTTTTATATCCGCATTAAGTATTTCAGTATTCTACCAATGGAACCGGACAGAGAGGACGGTGGCGTAAATTGGTGAGATACAACGTCCCTTTCTGCAGATGTCATTCAGAAACTACTTTAATTAAATTTCTCTTTTATTGTTGTATTTGCAAGTAATTCTGCTGCCTGTGTTTTTTAGCATCCAGCTCAATTTTAGATGTTTTTTTTGGTTTTTTGTAGTATATTAATATCTTCAGTCTTACAGACAGGTCTCTTTGGATGTGCTTTGCATTTGAAAGACATTCCAGACTGAATCCCTGGTAGTTTAACTTCTAACCCTGTAGTTTGTTTTGTTCTCTTAAACCTTTCGGTGGCATCGATCTTATCTGTTGGTCCAGTGCTTCAGGGCTTCTCTCAGGTCACAGACCACAGTTCTATTCCACTTCTGTGCTTCCTCGGGTCCGTAAGTGTTCTGAAGTCGGTGCCTGGACATGCCACATTTATTCCTGAAATGAGCTAGTGGGTGAGAATGACACTTGAGCATGCCCTAACCAATAGGGTTAACGTTCCCAGGGCCAACCCTATCCAGTTTGGCATTTTCAAGATGGCAAAAGTCTTGGGCCACACTAAGCGTGAACTCTGAGGGCTAGAGTGGGTTTCTGGGAGGAGGAAATATATTGTGGTGCCGCTGGTGTCCTTCCACATCTAACACCAACATCCAGTCTGAAGCAGCCACGTAACACTCAATAAACTCACAGACAGAAGTATGGTATAACAAATGCAGGGTTGTCCAGCAACCAGACAGTAGATACACAAGAACTGTTTTGCCATTCTGTTTCCCTTCCTTTCAAGTATGTTCCTGTGTTATATGTAAAACCCAGAGAGAAAAGTCTGGTGAGACAAAGCGGGTATTTCAGCAACCAGACAGTGGATACACAAGAATTATCTTTGCATCTGATTCTCTGCATTTCGAGTAGGCTCCAAAGTGTTATATGTAAACCCAGCAGACCTGTGAAGCAGCCTTTGACACTCATGCAGGTTTTGACACTGTAATGTCAAAAAGGACGCTCACAGCCCCACTCTGCATAGTTTGAGAGGTTCAGAGGAGTCCTCTCTGCCCATTCAGGTCAGCCTATTGTTTGCTTCTGGGAGGCATTTCACCCCTTTTCACACCTATTGAAATGCTATTTCCTGGCTTGCAGAAGTAGAATAACAAATGCAAATTTAGCCTCCTGGAACGTCAGGTAGGGTTCTGTCACTTTCTAAAAGTGAACTTTCCTTAAGATTTATCAAAAAGCATACTTCACCATGAAATTAGGTTTTTAACGAGTATTAAAAATAGTTGTTTACATTTTTTTTCTCGCTAGTCCCATTACCACGTTACAGATTTATTTTAATCTACCATAATATCATGCACCCTGCCTTGCGGACTACAAGGCCTACATAGGGGAGACCTATTACTCTCCAGTATTGGATCTTTCATCATTTCAAATGCTTGACTCATTCCCTGTCATCAAAGTAGGAGTCCAACGGTACAATTAGAAAGCAGTACAAAATTATACATATAGCCTATACTAACTAGAAAACATTCACTTCAATAACTTATCCACATCATTTATTAAGAACCAAACTTCAGCCAATCAGGCAACAGCACCCTCTAGAGCACTCCCCACAGAAGCTTCACTCCCTCAGATTTACCGCACGTCATGTGATGAGTCTCCCTGAGCTCTGCTCAGTTTGTTACAGATGAATTCCTTAAATAAAGACTTTTCATCAGAAAGAACATCCAACTTTCATCTACCAAGATCTGACTACTCAATATGTCAGAATTAACAAAGGAAGGACTTTTCAGACCTTGTGGAACATGTTGGAAGAAGAGGCTACACTCTCAAGATCCACAGGAGTGCATTTACTGTCGCTATCCTTTACATAAGGTAAAGGACTGCAAAATATGTTGTACCTTTTCTTCTAAGATACTGAAAATTACAGAGGGGAGGCTTCTCATTTGGCTCTAAAAACTGAAATCTAAAGAGGCTCCACTTTCTGAGGATGACAGTGAGGATTCCTCAACAACAAAGATGAGGTCTATGAAAAGGAGACAGATCACATTATCTAATACCTTCAAGATCGCCAAAAAAGGCACTGAAAAAGACCCATCATGGATTGCCTGGAGAGCTTATAACATCAGGGGAATACACTCATAAACAGAACAAGCATTGGCATAGCCAATAGGTCTCGCTTTTGGGACCTTCTAAGTATTTAGTTATGCAGCACAATATCCTTGGTGCAACCACATCAACTGTTGCATGGCTAAACACTTATAAGATCCCAAAGGCAAGACCTATTGGCTATGCCAATGCTTGGTGTGGTTGTGTGTGTGTGTGGTTGTGTGTGTGTGTATGTGGTTGTCTGTGTGTGTGGTTGGTTGTGGTTGTGTGTGGGGTTGTGTGTGTGTGAGTGTGGTTGTGGGTGTGATTGTGGGTGTGGTTGGGTAGTTGTGTGTGTGTGTGGTTGTGTGTGTGTGGTTGTGTGTGTGGTTGTGGGTGGGTGGTTGTGGGGGGGTGGTTGTGGGTGGGTGGTTGTGTGTGGTGTGGGGTGTGGTGTGGGTGTGGGTGTGTGTATGGTTGTGTGTGTGGTTGGGTGTGTGTGGTTGGGTGTGTGTGGTTGTGGCTGTGTGTGTGGTTGTGTATGTGGTCGGGGTTGTGTGTGGTTGTGTGTGTGATTGTGGGTGTGGTTGTGTGTGTGTGTGTGGTTGTGGTTGGGGTTGTGTGTGTGTGTGGTTGTGTGTGTGGTTGGGGTTGTGTGTGTGGTTGTGTGTGTGGTTGTGGTTGTGTGTGTCATGGTTGCGTGTGTTGTGTGTGTGGTTGTGTGTGTGTGTGGATGTGGTTTGTGTGGGTGTGGTTGTATGTGTGTGTGTGGGGGTGTGTGTGTGGTGTGTGGTTGTGTGTGTGATTGTGGATGTGTCTGTGTGGTTGTGGTGTGTGTGTGTGTGTGTGGTTGTGATTGTCTGTCGTGTGTGGTTGTGGTTGTGCGTGGGTGTGGTGTGTGGTTGTTTGTGTGGTTGGGGGTTGTGTGGTTGTGTGTGTATGTGGTTGTGGGTGTGGTTGTGTGTGTGTGGTTGGGTGTGGTGTGTGCGGTTGTGTATGTGGTTGGGGTTGTGTGTGTGTGGTTGTGTGTGGTGTGGGTGTGGTTGTGGGTGTGTGTGTGGTTGCGTGTGTTGTGTGTGTGGTTGTGGGTGTGTGGTTGTGTGTGTGTGGTTGTGTGTGTTTGTGTTTGGTTGGGTGTGGTTGTGTGTGGTTGTGTGTGTTGCTGGGGTTGTGTGGGGTTGTGGGTGTGGTTGTGTGGTTGTACGTGTGTGGTTATGTGTGGCTGTGTGTGTGTGTGGTTGTTGTGTGGTTGTGTGGTTGTGTTTGTGGTTGTGTGTGTGGATGTGGTTTGTGTGGTTGTGTGGGTGTGGTTGTGGGTGTGGTTGTGTGGTTGTGTGTGTGTGGTTGGGGGTGTGTGTGTGGTTGTGTGTGTGATTGTGGTTGTGTCTGTGTGGTTGTGGTGTGTGCGTGTGTTGTGTGTGTGGTTGTGTGTGTGTGTGTGGATGTGGTTTGTGTGGTTGTGTGGTTGTGTGTGTGTGTGGTTGGGGGTGTGTGTGTGGTTGTGTGTGTGATTGTGGTTGTGTCTGTGTGGTTGTGGTGTGTGTGTGTGTGTGGTTGTGATTGTCTGTCGTGTGTGGTTGTGGTTGTGCGTGGGTGTGGTTGTGTGTGGTTGTTTGTGTGGTTGGGGTTGTGTGGTTGTGTGTGTATGTGGTTGTGGGTGTGGTTGTGTGTGTGTGTGGTTGGGTGTGGTTGTGTGTGTGGTTGTGTATGTGGTTGGGGTTGTGTGTGTGTGGTTGGGGTTGTGTGTGTGTGTGTGGTGTGGGTGTGTTTGTGGGTGTGTGTGTGTGTGGTTGCGTGTGTTTGTGTGGTTGTGTGGTTGTGTGTGTGTGGTTGTGTGTGTTTGTGTTTGGTTGGGTGTGGTTGTGTGTGGTTGTGTGTGTTGGGGTTGTGTGTGGTTGTGGGTGTGGTTGTGTGGTTGTACGTGTGTGGTTATGTGTGGCTGTGTGTGTGTGTGGTTGTTGTGTGGTTGTGTGTGTGGTTGTGGTTGTGTGTGTGACAGTAATACTAAAAGCATCTCAAAATAAAGGAACACAAACATCGAGTTTGTGCAAAGAGAAAGCACGTTGTAAGTCAAACGGGCGCAGCACAGCATTAACACAACAACAAAACAAACAAGATCGCTTAGCGAAGACTGAGTGCTAATAATGGATACACACAGCCCATCATCTTAAGAGTTCGATTGCAGCCAATGTGCACTCTAACCTGACCCCTCCTTGTGAGTTGCACCCCATATTTCATGAGTTGTAACTGCTGCACCCACCATAGCGCTTTGAGATCTAAAGCGCTACATAGGTCTAATCGATTAACCAGAAATAAACACTGTGAACGTTGTCCAGTTTCACAGTAACATTTCCTTAATGTTCTTTAAGTCACAAAACAGTAATACTAAAAGCATCTCAAAATAAAGGAACACAAACATCGAGTTTGTGGAAAGAGAAAGCACATTGTAAGTTAAACGGGCGCAGCAAAGCATTAACACAACATGTTCTTTGATGTTTGATGTTCTTTGAACGAGAACATCAAAGGGGCGCCGCGAAAGTGAAAGTGATCGCGGGCGCTTAATGAGCATGACGAGGTTTGCCAGCCTTTGCTCCTAAGCGCGCGCCCACGCACATGCACTGTAGCTCTAGGCTGGCCATGGTAGCATTTTTTTGAGCCCTCACAAAAAGTCTCTCGCCAGTCCAGCGCATGCGCTGGGTCAGGCGAGACCTAAAAAGGAGCACGTCTCCTCAGAAAAAAATAACATCTGAGCCTAGCACTCCTTCACCTAGTCTGGCATTACATTTGAGGAAGCCATCCTCTGTGCCGTCGAAGGGCAAACCTGTCACAGCGACTGGCAAGTCGCATTTAAAATTATCTTCGATGAATGCAGTGTCATCGACTTAAACTCCAACACCTTCAACATTTACTTGGACGACACCATCGTCACTCACAGCACCGCCAGCCAAGACACCATTGACGACAACACCATCAATGAAGAAATCATCGCTGACTATAAAAATTACAGTTGGGACTTTGACGACATCGGCAATGACACTGTCGACGAAGGAAAAAATTCATTCATACATCTTAAAGACTAAAAACACCTCCCTGAGTAAAGTGTCTCCTCTCTCACCAACGCACTTATGGGATGAGGAGAGTCTAAGGATGAAGGACCTTACAGAAAAGCACATAGCCCTTCTGAATTAAAAGTTAAATGTCAGGAGGAAGATGGCGAGGAATACTATGAAGAAGAATATTATTCCTCAGGACCGCAACAATATGTCGAAAAGCCTGCTCCATATATGGACTAATACCAACACTATGGTCATCATCAACTTCAAGAAGGCATGTTTCAAATGTCAATCACTTTAGTAAATGATCTTCAGAGTATGTTGCAGGATGATTACAGGAGGTTTCTAGGCCCTGCATAGGCTGCATCTCCATCACAGTCAACAAGACAGCATCAGGGGTGTTGTGCAGAATGGTTAAAAACCATTGGCAAAGCCAGTAGGTCACAAAGGCAAAAGCAATTGCTTTTCCAATGCTTGTTTCTTTTAAACCCAACGAAAAAGTAAATTCCCTAAAAGCTTAGGCAGACCTTCAAGCTTTGATCCATTATTTTATTATGCAAATTGTTTTGTATTCTTTCTTTTGCTGAATAAAAAGTGTTTGGATCAGTAGTTAAATACCTTGTACTGCTTTACTTTTAGCAATGAAGTTCCCTTGGTGAAATGGAAGATAAAGGAACATTGGCAGTAAGTACTGGGTCGGTTTTAAGCTAAATACTTTCTTTCGTATTGCATATTTGGCCTTTCACTTTAAATTTACGTTTTGTTTATTGCATTATTTACACAGATTTCAGTTTGATTGTACGATATGACATATTTTTGAAAGTGAATATTGCGATGATGTAAAAAAAGTGGAAGCAATTTGTTTGGTTCTGTTAACTTAATTTAAGAATGTAATTGAGTTTTCTTCACAGGTATGAAGTGAAATTAAAAACTAATTTGTAGAGCACAAACCATTACCTAAAGGTGTCTAGGCCAAACATTGAACAGCCAGGTTGGTTCCAGAGTCTGGTAGTCCCCACCAATAAGCTTCTGCCTCCCCATGTGTGTTTTTTTAAACCTGGGGATCACCAAATTGTGAGCATGGGCAAAACCTAGCTGTCGGGTGGGGAGCATATCACTGGAAAGTCTGTTTTAAAAAACATGGGTCCTATACAGTATACAGTGTACTGCTTTAAACGCTATACAAAGTGCTCTAAACTCAATGCGTCTTTTTACTGGGAGCCAATGTAATTGTCTCAATGCGGCAGCAGGACCTCTGTCTTATTAGAATGTAATTTCAGACAGTTGGCAGCCATCCACTGTCCAACTTGAAGAAGACAGGTGTGAAACAGAGAGGCTGTGTCAGAGGGGGTACTAGTCACTGATACAATAATTTGAGTATCGTCCGCGTAAGAAATTGTTGAGAAACCCAAGGATCGAATCATCCGAGCCAAAGGGTGCAACATAAATGTTAGGCTTTCAACTTTCTTGAATAATCCACCTGAGGAGACAGAAAGACTCGTAATTTGGATTTTGTAAGGTAGGGAGGGAGCAAGGTTTCCTGTATCTCAATCTTTGAGTATAATCATTAGCTAACCCCTGCCACTAGTCGTATGGACCTTTGTTGGACGACAAAGAGAAATGAGGAGCATACATCTACAAAACAGCAAATCATTAGTCTTTCAGTTTTAGTCAATAAAGAGAATTCGTGTGAGTTAAACAGTTTTATTTTCACCATTTTTTTTTTTAGTCTTTCATCTTTTATTTATCAGGTATTAATTTTTAGAATTCAGTATTAAAAGTTAATATAATCCATAGATCGGTATTTGATTATGTAATAGAACAATATATTTGTTAGAATCACAGTCAGTAGAGTAATATTACAGCACACGTATTCCATAAAGGAAACTTCCTATTCTAAGTAGGCTGTGATAATGAGCTAGAAAGGAGTCAATTCAGTAACCCATGAAGAGAGTGTTGCTGGGCGAAAGAAAAACACAACACGACCTCGTTTGGCAATATAGTATAGAGTTTATCAAATACGTGCAGGATGTCAGTCAGCTCCATGGAACTGGCACCTGAACTCAAACTCTCAATGTAACTGGCAGTTTCTTATTTTCTTATATACTGTTAACACCACAAATGTCATACATTAGCATATCCAATCAAGTGCTTGCCCAAGCACATCCTTCTAACATTTCAGCAAAAATCATTCGCTTCTGCATAAACCTCTAACCACACGTTTATAGAATGCAACTCATGTGCATGTGTTATTGATATATTGTCATGCTCCCTGCACTACCGGTTGTCCTTCTCTGTCTCATGCTTTGAAGCCTAGTAATGTCTTTCTTCCCTATGTGTCTACTGTTCTGCAAGGCCTAACCTCCCACTTACCTTGTTCCTCTGGGCCCATCTCATCTGCATATTGTTTCAGAGGCATGTCCTTGCAATGCGTGCCTGTGACTTACAATTGTGCTGTGTTTACTAATTATATTTCTCTATGCTACTGAAACTCCTGTCTGCTTCCCTCCTAGGTCCTTAATCCATTCTTGCTCTCTATTCTGCTATTGTAAACAGCTTGGGCCTGTATTTGTCTTTCCCCTCATGCATTTCCACACGTCTTTCTGATGATGCTTGCAGTGACATGAGTAGGCCTTCTCCATTTTCTACACTCATCATAACAAGTACTGATGAGAGAATCAGCAGAAAGCACAAAGCCTTTGCCTTATAACTGGAAAGGGTTCTCAGCTCAAAGATACCAGCAGACAAATCAGGAATCTAAGTAAGACAGTCTCTCATAAAGAGAAGACATCAGAAACTCGGAGATAACTCTCCAGCCAGAAAGTCGTGGAAGGAATCCACTAGCTACTCTAGAAAAACGCACTAATATAAACACACAAATTCTGTGTTGCAACATTATTTTCGTTCTTTTTCTTCATCCTCCAATAGAATATCAGCAACTCCAGGGAATAAGCAAACTAGCCACTTTCTCAGGCTGTTACAATAAGCTTTCATAGCAAAAACAACAAGATGATGAACAGAATGCTGAAACTTTTCAGCCACTCACCCACAGTCAATAGGTCTGGGTTGAATCACCCTAAGTGGCTAGGGTATGCCTAGTCGTGGGTCCCTTGCTCACTTTACCACTGGATTCAAGCTAGCCTGGCTGATGAGGGGTGATACTCCGAACCCAGTCCTAGGATGCTTGTTTCTGGTCCAGGGAGGACCTGACATGGCAGTTCGAGCTGGACTGTTCCCATGAGGAACAGGGTCAAGACTGATCTGCATATGGCTGGGTCCAAACTGGGGTGGCTTAGTGAGCAGAAGAACGATGATAGATTCAACCCAGATCTGTGACTGGGGGTGAGTGCCTGAAAAGTTTCAGCATCATCATATTGTGTTTGCTACAATAAACTTTCAGACATTGAATTTTGAAAAGTTACATTGTTGATGTCTTGATGTACAAGCAGTCTTCCCATGAATCATTCTTCTGGACAACTCCTCTTCTCTCGGTGGCAACTCACTATCAGTTGTCTAATATATATCAAACGCCTATTCACTAGATAACAGTAGATTTCTAAAGTAGCAACATGTACAGTAAATAGAAGAAAAACGCATTGCACAAACAACTGTCCAATGTGAAAAACAGGTCTATCAATGTGATTACGTCATTTTTCATTTAACATGGCATCTTCAGTTAGGCTAACTTAATTCAGCTCCTTATTCATGTGCCAGTCTACAATGTTTATGTTTAGTTACCGATTACAAATTTTGCTTTTAGCATATGTTTTATTTAAACGTAAACTTCTGCATATTATAATTATGTGTATTTTGGCACTGGATAAAATTTGCTTCAGCAGTGGCTTTATTAAAAAGACTTGTTATGAATTAGGCCTCCCAGAGCAGCTTTATGTTCAGCAGAAGAGATTGTGTTAAAATAGAGCTGTTAAGAAGGTGATATACCATTAAGGATAGCTAGAGAAAACATCCATTAGGACATTTCTGACTCTCAAGATTGTTCAGGGGCCCAAACCTTAATTGTCTCTGTTGGACAGCTTCCACTCTGGAAATTGTGTAGGGGTGGACCCAGGGTGATCAGGCAGTAGACCACTACCTTCCCATTTGGGAACACTAGTATTTTCAAAGCCGCAGGTTTAAGGAACACAGCATTTTTTCACAGAACTGGGATTGGTTTCTGCTGTTCTTTACAGGTCTCTATCCCTCAGTTTGTAGCCAATTAAAAGGGGTTGCAAATAGCAACCTGGCTAATTAATATTCATTGGGCAGGTCGTTAAGGGACAACCTGGAGTTCTTGTGACACATCCTAGTAGTAAACAGGCCATATTGGAAAATAAGGGGCAGATGGCAAAAAGTCATGCACAGTTTGCAACTTTTTGCAATCTTGCTCAGTACATCAGGCCTTAAGTTCTTTTGTTACGTTATGAGAAATTTGCACATTGTAAAGTGGCCTTTTTAATTATGCAGATGGTTTTGTCTCCTTTGACTTGCTTTGCATGTGTGTTTTTAATTCTGAGCATATATATGATTATTGATGTTATTGAGTATTCATTTGTAATTCAATAATTTGTATATTGCTTTCCTTTTAACTTGTTGAATTATTTAATGTAATGTACGATTTTGTGGTTCTTTTACTCAAAATAAATGCATTATTGATTGGTTGATTGGTTGTCTAGTTCTTTTTAGTTCTTTTAAATGGTATTGCTGTGTTTTGTTTTTTTCAACCCCTTCAGATATCCTTGCTCGCATACTGGCTACCAAGGCAGCATCCTTGAAGAGTTTGAGACATTTTCTCAGACTGCACTTCTCTCTTTCTATAAACATGATCCTCTGGACATCCATTGATGTTTACTTGGCTAAACTATACTGCAAAACATATTAGCTAAGATTCTTCTTTTCATTGATCTGTGCCCCATCCTCTCTCTTATAGGTCCTTCATGTTTGATTATTTGAAGGCAATATTGTCTGACATAAGAGTAAGAAGAAGTTAGCAACAATGGAAACCTTAGCAATTTTAGTTCTAAGATCCTCCTCCTTCATTGACATTTTTGAGGAGCACTTGTACATGGGGTTGATCATTATTTTGAGTGTTGTATTAGCTCATGTGCGGTCTTCAAGGGACAGGCATCCCTTGTGATAGACAGAATGAGACCTAGGACAAAGATTGTTGGTTTTGCTAATGTTTTAATGCAAAGCAGCAAAAGTGTACAAAGATGCTTTGTTGATACAAGTTATAAGTCTGATTAATCCTTAGGCAATTGTGTGCTTGGTGTTAGTCACGAGATACAGAGGTGGAATGATGTAGCTGTATTTTTTTACAGTAAAATACCCTTTCACATTAGTGGCCCAATACAGATTTTGAGAGAAATTACCTACAGCTTTCATGTTTTCTCTTATGGGTAACTTTATTTCAAATCTTCTTAATATCTTTCTTAGCATTCTTAAGATGCTACAGTGTTTTGTTATTAACTCGAGTAGTTAACCGTTTCAGTCACCTGTTTGTTTTCTTTGTTTCTGGTTACTCCAGTAAATACAGAGAAGAAAATGAGATGCAAGATACCCCAGGTAGAGTGCCCTTTGGGATATAAACAACTGTTATGGCTGTACATTTTAGCATTTAATTGTTTATCCATTTCATCCTATCTCACTTGGTCCCTGTACATTTTTCTTTTGTTTCCTATTCTTTACTGTTTCTCATTTTTCTCTTTTTATTACCTGTTCCAGTTTAATGAATATGCTTTGAGCTGCAGGACACTGAGTTTGTAAGTGACATCTCCCCATTGATTTTTCTTCTTTGATATTCCGCTTAGGAACGTCTCACCAGATCCCTCCCACCTGCTCTGAACAAGAATAGTTGAACTTTCTCAATAGTATAGGTTTCAGAAGATGCACAAATTGAAGTATAATCGCTTGAAGGCAATGTTGTTTTTTACTTGCCGTCAGTAGATGTGCATGTCCTATACTGGTCCGTGCACTGTACGTTTTAAAGTGTAGTGTGCCTAGTAATCAGAATCACTCCAATTCCCATGTATGTGTCCAACCATTCAGGGCAGACTGTGGTCTTTGTCTGAGCGTATATCAGAATATATTCTGCAATATGACAATGTAGACACTGTGGTTGTTAGCATAGGACAGGAGTTTTTGAGACCTCAGACATTCCAGGACATCATAGTTACATAGTGTGGGAAGCTGACTCTTTATATAGTACAGCAAAAAGAGGTATACTGTGCAAAGAGTCCAGGCATCCCTTATATGTGGAAAGGGGGTTGCTGTAGCATTCACAGGGTGCTCTCTTAGGGGATAGTGTGGTTGAACAGCCTTAGGCTTATCAGGGAGGATTGTTAGACATCTGCTGCATACATGCAGTCAATAAATGATACACACGATTCAATAAGGAGATCAACACCAATTCATAAAAATAACACCTATCTTTATATAAATTTAGGCACCAGAATCATCACAATCGGTTAAGTATGTTTTGAGTTAGAAATATTTACAGTTTTCAAAAGTCGACACTTAGTGCAATTTCTGAAGCAGTAATATTATCCTGTGGAGGAAAGGCATATACTGCATATAGGTACTTTACAGCGACTTAAAGGACCAATCTTCCGGACTTAAGGTGAGTATGGGACAGGGTCCAAGGCAGCACCAACAGATCACCTTGGGCAGCACTGGGGCTGTCTGGTGCAGAGGTGCAATTCAGCATCGGGTGCCCCGTTGAAATAATTGGGGATCGGTCACTAGACCGATCCCCAATGACTTCAACGGGGCACCCGATGCTGTATTGCACCTGCCCGCCCCAGTGCTGCAAAAAGAGGCTGCAAGCTGGGACTGGGGGACCAGTCCAGTTGTACCAACTAGGGGGCTCAGGGGTCATGATGCATGGGGACGTGAAAACACCTTTTCCAACGTCCGGGGCAGCCAGGTGCAGAGGTGTCCTGAGGCATCAGGTTTCTGTCACCAGACCCATTTGCGGTAGAGAGGGCCTGCACCAAGAGGCTGAAGATGGCGTTGTTTTGTCCACAGTTGGCAAACCCAAAGTGGTCTTTAGATCTGGAGGGTCTGCGGACCACACTGGCACCGTTGGCGCACTTTAACTCGAGTTGGGGTCACAGGTGCAGTGATGCTTTCAGGTGTCGTGTTTGTGGCAGTCCAGATTCCTTGCAGCTCTTCTGGGATGCCTTTAGGATGATAGGTAGCAGCTTCGCTACTCCTCAGGGGCTCCTGGGTTTTGGGTGAAGGCTAGAAGTCCTCCCAGGCTTTTGGAGGCACAGGCAGCTGCAGGACGAGTTGTCTTTGGCGCAATTGTCGAGGACAGCTGGCAAACTGGCAGGGTTTGCACCAGGTCCGTTTCTGCTCTTCTGTTCTTGCATTTCGGACTCTTCAGCATCTGCCTTCTTCTTTCAGGTCGGCAGGATCTGATCTCCTGGTGCCAGGAGCTTCCCTAAATACTGGATTTGAGGCCTTTGGGGGAGTGTAGGGTAGTAGACAATGGGCTACTTACCCCTGGGATCACTACGCCCCCTATATGACCACTTCCAGTGGGAAGTGGGCATAACTCTGTCCCAGAGTCATTAATTCTGACATTTCACATCCACATCAGGTAGCCCACCTACGGGGTGGAACTAGCCTGAAGGTGGACATGCCTCTCTCACTACTAATTTTCCCGCCTGTCCAGGTGACAAATGGGCACTGTTATGGGGGGTTGGCATCACCTCCGACGGAAGCCAGATTCACATCCCTAAGATGGCAGGCTCTTTGAAGCCCCTTGCCTTGGATTATTAATTTACAGGTCAACCTTTTGGAAGGGTGTATAACACCCTCTGCAAGAGCAGGCTTTGTTCCTGACCACTCGAGAGTGTGGGCTTTCTCCCCTGGGGGTCAGAAAATCCTCTGAGGTGTACACTAGTCGTTGGTAGTTTTTCAGGCGCACCGCTATGGTACCCTCTGGGTGCATTTATTATTAAATCCATCACTGGAATCAGTGTGGGTTCATTAATACAAGATGTTTGAAACCAAATAGCTTTGGTTTCAGTAAAGCCACCATATAGCTGGGGAACTCGTTTTTACCAGTGTCCAGTACATGTACTTAGAATGGCTTACCCGGCAGTAATTAAACTGTTCAACACAGGTGCATATCTGGTCATGCAGCTATGTCTACACATGCCGTATAGTGCACCCTGCCTTAAGGCTGTAAGGCCTTCTGTAGCAGTGACTTACATATACTGCATGCTGTGTTTTCACTTTTGTCTGCACGAAGGCATGCAGCCTGCAATTTCAGCCAGTTGGGTGAGAGGGCCCTTAGGGTGGCACAATGCATGTTGCAACCCCTAAGGACCCTCTTTGGTACCCATGCCCTAGGTAGCTGGGGTACCATTTAATAGGGACTTACAGGAGTGCCAAAGGTATTGACAATTGAGGGCACAATTGAAAAGATTTAGGTGAAGAGATCTGTCAATGGGGACCTGGATATCAGGAACCCAGTGCACTTCCCGTCAAAGTTGAACCAAATACCAGGCAAAAAGTGGTGATGACCGTATCAACAAGCATTTGCAATGCAATAGGTCTCGCATTACCAAAAGTTAATGCTATTGGCATTGCTAATAATAATGCAACGCCAATAGCGGAAAAAATGCAGTAATGAGAGACCTAGTGCATTGCAAATGTTTGTTTAGTATAACTAATGCTTCTGAAGTGTTATACATTTCTTAAACCACACGCATTAATAATACCTGAAGTTGTTCAGTCGTTTGTTTTTATGGACTAGATTTATGTGATTATTTTTGGTAAGAACATTCTAAAATGTTTGATAAATAAACAGTGTAATAAAAGTAACAACAAAGGATGGTATAGAGGGGGACAGGCTGTTGAATTTCTAGGAAGAATCAAGGCAGAGCAAAGCCAGGGGTCTGGCATTCTTTGCAGATTTATATAGCACAAACTCAACCCGAAGGTACTGGAGCACTTTTCACGAGCACCAGTTACGTTACACAAGGACACAGTCATTTGTTTGGTAGGCATGGGGAGATAAAGTGACTTACCCAGAATCACAGGATGCTGAGCCGACACGGAGTCTCAAACCTGGTTCCCTACCTATAAAGTCGGCAGCTCTGGTCGCAGGGCAAAGTAAGCTATATGCAAATCAGTCTTGACCCTGTGCCGAACAGTCCAGCCTGAACTGCAAAGCCATGTCTTTCCTGGACCAGAAACAAGCATCCTGGGACCGGTTTCGGGCTATCAGCCCTCATCAGCCAGGCTAGATTGAATCCAGTGGCAAAGTGAGCAAGGGAGTGAGTGTCTGAAAAGTTTAAGGTGAGTGTCTGAAACGTTTCAGCGCTCCGTCCATCATCTCCTCCTTGTGTTTGCTTTGTTCACCCTAAGTTGGCAGGGTAGGCCCAGACGTGGTACCCTTGCTCACTTTGCCACTGGATTCAAGCTAGCCGACTGATGAGGGCTGTTAGCTCGAAACCGGTCCCAGGATGCTTGTTTCCGGTCCAGGGAAGAAATGGCTTGGCAGTTCGGGCTCAACTGCTGCCATGAGGCACAGGGTCAAGACTGATTTGCATATAGCTGTGTCTGAACTGGGGTGGCGAAGTGAGCTAAAGAATGATGACAGGTGAGTGTCTGGAAAGTTTCAGCGCTCCGTCCATCATCTCCTTGTGTTTGCTTTGTTCGCCCTCTTTTTCAGGCAGATTATCAGAAAATGGTCAGAAAGGTCATGCGCCTCCTCTGCATGATGGCCTCCTGAATTACAATAGTCCCACATGCGGGTTACACATGGGGCAGTTGCAGGAGTGCCTAGTACCACAGTGATCACAAGCAGAAGGTCGGTGGGAGGCTTTAGTGTTGATCTGGGGCCGCACTCTTCGCTCCCTGTAGTGGTGGAGGGCCAGCAACATGTTGCAAGTCATGCCCTTTTTGGATTTAGTGCAGCATATTACAATAACAACAGACGCCTCCCTCACTGGTAGGGGGCACACTTACAGGAGCTGACTGTTCAAGGGATGTAGGCACCTCATCAACAGGGTTTCCTTATCAAACACATGGAATTGCTAGTCATCCAGCTAGCCCTCGGCATTACTCCCTTGCATCCAACACAAAGTAGCACTCGTTCACACAGACAATGCAACTGCCTTTTTCTACCTTCAGAGAAAGGGTGGATGACATGCTACAGTTGTCTGCTCTAGCCCAGAGCATTTGGCAGTGGGTGATCAATCACAGAGATCACCTACTGATAGAATACATACCAGGAGTGGTCAACGACTTTGCAGACCTCCTCAGCAGGATACAACAACAAGTCCACGAGTAGGCACTCCACCCCCAAGACCTGCTCCCATATTTCTGCTGTCGAAGTTTTCCAACGTAGACCCTTTTGCCACCGCTGAAAACGCGAAATCCCCAAGCTTCGCCTCCAGGTTCCCAAACCCACAATCCATGGGCAACGCACTATGGATGAACTGGTTGGGATGATTGCCTATGCTTTTCCGCCCTCCCACTTCTTCCATTAGTAGTTCTAAGGCTTAGGAAAACATCCCTAAGTCTGATCCAGGCAGTCCTGTTTCCCCACATTCCTGTAGTGCTCCATGGGAAGCTTCCCAAACAACCGGATCTTCTCTCACAAAATCAGAGCCCACTCAGGCATCCCAAAGTCAAACAGCTCAATCTTGGATTTATTTCCTAAAGTCCTAGACTTTGGGTACCTTAATCTGCCTTCAGAGTGTATGTCCATTCTTAAAGAGGCACGCAGGCCTACAGCCAGAGCCTGTTGCAGCCAAATGGAAAACGTTAGTGCACTACTGTCTTCCTGCACAAATTGACCCTTTCAAAGCAGCAATCCAGGACATTGTTGGTTTTCTGCTTCACTTGTATAAGCCAGGTGTTGTCTACACTTCCATCAGGCTTCACTTAGGTGCTGTTGCCACTTACCTTCAAGATAGAGGACACACTTCACTTTTCATAGTTCCTGTTATCAAAGCCTTCATGGAGAGGCTCAAAAGGATTATTCCACCACTAGTGCCACCTGCCCCCATGTGGAACCTCAACATTTTTCTAACATTTCTTATGGGCCCTCCTTTCGCGCCTCTCCACTATTGTCCTTTACATTTCTTTCCTGGAAGGATGCTTTTCTGGTAGCCATCACCTCCCTCATGTGTGTGAGTGACCCTCTGGCTTTTACCCTGGAAAACCCTTTTTTTCCAAGCTCACAATAGGGTTCTCTTCAGGACAAACCCTAAATTCGTCCCCAAGGTAGGATCTAGTTTCTACCTTATCAAACAATAGAACTCCCAGTGTTCTTCCCACATCTACAGTCGGCAGCAGAACAAGCTCTTCACATATTAGATGTCAAAAGAGCCCTTCTGTATTACATCAATAGGACAAAACCCTTCCATAAAATACAGCAGCACCTTGTCTCTTTTTCCAAACCAAAAAAAGGGACATGATGTCTCCAAGGCAGGTATAGCACAATGCCCACAGACGTGTTATGCCAAAGCCAAAAGACCTTTGCCTGTACTTCCAAGACCCCACTCAGCCCGTAAAAATTGCTTCTATTACTTTATTTGGTAATATTCCTATAGCTGACATCTGCTAAGAAGCTACCTGGTCTACTCCTCCCACTTTACCTAAGCATTACTATGTGGATATCTTAGCTTGCCAACAAGCTAGTGTTGGCCAGGCTTTACTATGCACACTTTTCTAATCTTCTGCAACATCCTCGGGCCAGTCAGAACTTTAGGAAGGACTGCTATACAGTCTGCGCACAGCATGTGGATCCGCAGCTTAACATCCCTCAAATGGAAAATGTTACTTACCCTGTAAGCATCTGTTTGTGGCAGGTAGTGCTGTAGATTCACATGTGCCCACCTTCCTCCCCGGAAGCCTCTTTGATGTTGCAGAAACCTTTTTCTTTCTCCTTCCTTCGCATAGTCATCTTGCATGTATCTCCATGCTCCATATTCATCCTCACCCATCATGCAGGAAAAATAATCTAGCAATGGAGCCGATGGCCCTGGTCATTGCTGGCGATACGTGAATTCACCATACCTAATGACTCAAAAGACTTCTTCAAAGATGTCAGATCCCGACACTAGAAAGCCGGAATATGCATAGCATGTGAATCTACAGCGCTGCATGCCACAAACAGATGCTTACAGGGTAATATTTTCCCTTATATCACAATTGCAGCATCATATACACCTGCAGAGGAAAGCCTGTAAGCAGATATTTTTGTGGCTTTGTAACCCTGTTACAAATGTTGTCGGAAGGTGCTACACACTGTGTACCCCTGTCAAAATGTCAATTTTGCATTGTTAACATGGTCACAGACATTTCGTAAACAGATCTCTAGTTCAGGGGTGGATAGTGATGTCTGGTTTTAATTGTGTACATTTGTAATCTTATGTGTAGTATACAGCTACATGTGTATTAAAATATTTTTTCTCTTTCAAAGTAAAGGCACTGGCTGAATTTGTAGACTTATTGAGTGTTATTACGTTCGCTATTGAGTTCAGAGTTTCTAGCTGACATTACTTCACTGAGGGAAGCCTTGGGCTGACCTATTGTGCTGCTCTGACAGTAAAGTGGAGGGGTGTCCTTGGTGCTCAGTTTGGGTGCAGTAGTTAGGTGGCTCCAGGACACAAGAGGTAGAAGACTCAGATTATCACAGTTGAAGCATGTGTGGCCCCTGTATGCCCTGTGACTATTCGAAAAAGACATGAAATTATAGTGACAGAGCTGTAGCAGCCTGATGTTCACAGCCAATCAGGGTGGCTTTAACAAATCCCATTATCTTGGAGAATGTGTGAGACTTGGTATGAGTGGACCCTGGACCCAGATTGGCTGGGTGACCCAGAGCCCTCTCCCACATAAACTTTTGTGTTCCTATTGGTGAACACATCCAGATGAATCTCAAGAGTGGCCTCTTTGTTTCTGTGGGTTGTGGGACATGAAGATGGTGAAGAAATAGCGGACTATTCCTCTGTTTTGTGAGAGGCAACCTAACATGCTTGCTCTGGACCACAAGAGCCCCCGAGAAGCTGCAAGTGTAGTTAGAAGACAGTGCAGCTCCCTATGGTGTGCGATGAAAGGCAAGTGTGGGGAGTGAAGTGGAACTGTCCCAGACCCTCATTGTTTTACCCTGAGCTCTTTTCTCACCAGGGCCATGCATTTGCTCATTCTGCCTCTTCTTTGCCTCTTGGACCACCCCTGCTCCCATAATTGTATGACTGCTACTTAGGCCTCTCCTGTGACTCCTCCCCTCCACTCACTCACCTCTGCCATGGGGTCTGCCTTGACCATCTCTCCAATCAAGGCACTTTAAGCACACCATCACCCCCTGCTATCTGCTTTGAGGGATGTGTTTTTATGTGTTCTCATTCTCAAGTGATCCTTTTGCCAATTATAAAATACTTTAATTTCACTAGGCGATTGTCTTACTCAGCTGCTAAATGTTGCAAATGAAGAAAAACTCAACGATTTAAAGAACACTGCTTACAGCTGTCTCAATTTAAGAGGATCGAGTCCTTCAGTACATCAAGGCGCAACTGCATGGCGAAATGGGAAAAGCAGTAAGGTGAGTTGGAGAAATCATTGTTCACACCATAAAAGGTATATTGACTACTGCAGTCCTGCATTACTGAGCATCACTGCTAAAACTCCAGTTAGCGATTTCCCCTTAGGAATGTGTCAAATGGGACGATTATTTCAGAAATATTGTCATTGGCATAAGCAAATGCAAGAAGAACGTTTTATGTTGTCAGATTGAATACAACCTTTGTTCAGTCCTTTCGTGGTGGTAGTGCCGTAGCCATATCACTAAAGTACTATAGACACAGCTCTGTCTTCTTCCCACTGGGGTGCATTGCTTTGGGGGCACTGCAGTGTAAGTTAGCTGTTGGTCCAAAAATACACCATACATAATGTGTGTGGGCTTCCTCAGTGACCCTTTACTAGCATGGCATGCTGAGCTTTATGAAAGGCCTCTAGATCGCCTGACTGAGATCAAAGCATTCCTGTTCTTTCTGTGCACTATGCCCTTTTCTGCCAGCTCTCTTTGCAGTACATGCAGTACAGTATCACCATCACTACCCTGGTTATTCCACATTTGAAACTTGTTTACCCGAGAGTACTACAATTTTGTGATTCCCCAGAGACTCTAACCAGACGTCATTGTCTTGCTCTTTAATTTGTTTTTTGATGATGGATCTGAGAATTATGCATGTTTCGACAACAGGCTTACATGATGTTGTGTAATTTGTTTAGATGCTACTTGCTTGAATCCCTCCTCCATTCTTTCAACCCTGCCTGCTCACATTTTCTCATTCTTGTCTTAAATCTCGGTTTGAACTTTTTTTATTGGGTTATCGCTTAATATTTTGGATTCAACTAAGGCCTTCATTACGAGTGATTTTGTTACCATGTGGTAAATTTGCACATTGTAATGTAAATTCTGTGGCTTAAATCCAGGCTTGGGAGATTCAATTACACATTTTGTTCTGGCCCCCATGGTATTGGATTTACTCGGTACAGAATCTCTCCCTGTAAAATCACATGCACATTTTCAGCACCAAGCATTACCAAGTGCGTTAAAATGGCCTGCGGATTTACCCCAAATGCACAAAGTATCCTAAGTCTGCAAAATCACATTTTACACAGGAAATACATAGTTTTTGTGAGGCTAGACCAGGACATTTTGCCACAGGACATCAGTGATTGGTGATGGAGGCTACGACTCATGTCCTGCATACAATTGGGAGCAATTTTCTCCTTGTTTTTCCAGGGAAAGTGTGAGCTTGTAATCGATAGTCATCATCTTACAGCTCTAAATCTTTACAGCAACTTAACACCATGGCTTTAGAAATAATAACAAGCACACATTTTCTGAGATGGAGCTTCTTGTTTTGACTAAAGAGAGCCTCATGGCCAAAACACAATAGAAAGTAAGGACAAGACTGGCAGAATATTACCAGCAAGGTGCATGCTGTTTCCACACCTCCAGGATCAGTGTAGGATTGCAAGAAGATGTATTGCTCTCAAAAGAAGAGTGATAGACCTCTTTGTAAAACGTAGAAAAAAATAATACCTTGTCACAGAAGGAGGAACACCACCAGTCCTGAAAATGGACCCTGGGAATAGGCAGTATGTTTTATAATCAACCTCATTCGCATTGAGGACACTGTTGGAGCTTCAGAGGTTGGTGGAGAAGAGGTGTCCAGTAAGGCACAATACCTTTACAAGGATTCTGATAAAATGCGACATTATTTTGTAAATATTTTTCACAATATACCTCGACATAAACGTAAGGGATGTACATCTACTGTACTTATAATAAGATGATACATATTGACAGATGTTTCTGTTTTCAATTACCATAATTGCACATGGTTAAAACTTTACATTTATAAAATATCTGTTTATATTTAGAAAATATATGGGTGAACCCACAAATGAGTATATTTATGGGATACTTTTAAATACTTCTTTCTGAGCACATATATTATGTTCAATTAATTTTCTAATTCAATGGAATCTCCATTGGAATCACAAGCACTGAATAGTCTTGCCAACGTGTGGTGATCCAGGAGCCCTTTTTCCTAAGTCACATTTGTGTGGCGTCTTCCCCTTACTTTGCAAAAGGTCAGGAAATAAATGTGACACAAACAAATAATAAAGCACCTAAGACAGGCTATATGGCCAATTCCATTAATTTGCTTTAAAAGGTGGACAAAATACACCAAGCCTTAAAAAGGTCGCTAAATAAAAGAAGAGTGACTTTGTTCAAAATATCCTTATCAAATGATTTTCTTTTAAAGTGAAGGATAGTAGTAAAATAGAACACTTAGATATTGTGAGAAAGTGCCCTCTTTCTGCATGGTATGCACCCAAGTTGTGCTGAATTGCTGATGTTCTTTGACTGAGTGTGCCCTGGGCTCCTGCTAATCAGGTACCCAGGGCCTATGTTCCTTCGCTAAAATTGTATTGAAACCTAAACCCAATTAGCATCTCTGGCAACAGGTCAGCCCCTGGTAAATGGTACCCAGGGCACTGTGACCAGAGAAGGCCTCTAAGGGCTGCATCACTTATTGTGCCACCCTTAGAGGTCCTGTACCACTACACTCACACACTGCCTTTGCAGGCTGCTTGTTTTGCTGCCGCACAAAAGTGAAGAGTTGACATCGCACACATCTCTGTGTGCCATGCCTACAATCCACTGCCCTGGCCTAGATCAGCCATCCCTCCAGCTAGGTGCACTATGCCATTGGTGAGGGTACAGGTGCATGAGCCCTGTACCCCTACAGTGCCCAAATCCATTCTTGGGCATTGTAAGTGCAGTGCTGCCATTAAGAGTTTATGGTGCTGGAAGTTTGTCATTACGAACTCCACAACACCATAATGGCTACACTGAAAACTGGGAAGTTTGGGACCAAACCTCTCAGCACATTAAACCCACACTGATGCCACTGTGGGATTTAATGTAAAATGCATGACAGAGGGCATCTTAGAGATGCCCCCTGAAACTCGACCAACTACTAGTGTCCCGACTGAGTGGCTGCTTAGGCTGCCATCAACAGACATGTTTCTGGACCCCTGGGTTGAGAGCCTGCTGCTCTCGGGGGTCTGAAACAATGCACATCCTGGGACGAGGTGCCAAGCCTCCTGCCCCAGGATGGGCAGGGTTTACGAAGGGGAAGCTTCAAAGGTATGCTGCCTTTGTGAGCTTCCCCAGACCACTTGCTGCTTTCAGCAACTGGTCCCCACTGGTTCTGCCCCCCACTTGGGGCAGGAACTGGTGGGAAAAACAAGTGAGGGAGAGAGGTGTGCCCACCTCTGCCAACTCCACCCCTCAGGTGGGGGAGGTGAGGTGAAGCACAACTCCCGAGTCCCCGCCATCTTGAGGATGGGGGGACCCAACCACTCAGGGACAGGCTCCTGCCCCCCTCCCACTAGATGGTGGCACAATAGGGGGTGTACCCACCCCAGGGAAGGGACCCATTGGTCCCTGCCCTCTACCTACCTGTAACACCCTTAAATCTAGTATTTAGGAGGCACCCTGAACCTTGCTTCCTCAGATCCAGAAACGACAAGAAAGAAGATAAGAAGAAGGACCGAAGAGCGTTGCAGAGCTAACAGGAGGACGACGCCCACTGACTTGGCCCCAGCCCTACAGACCTGTCTCCCCTCGAACCTGCTCCTGCGAAACCTCGGTGTGTCCTGCAGCCAGCAACCTCAAAAACCCCGGAGGACTTGCCTGCCTTCACTTCCAAAGACTGCTTCCCCTGTGAACACCGGATTTGTTCAACAGCAACCTCTGGCAGCAGCCGGAAACTGTGAATCCAGCCCACTCTGCACCCGCCGAACCCGGCCCGAGCTCGAGTGGAAAAACACCATGAGGAGCTCACTCCGGCGATCCTGAACAGAGATCCGGCGAACCCTGACCTGCCTCAAGCCTCCAGCCGACGCCTGCAGCCTAAATCCAGAAGCCCCCCAACCGCGACCATGAGCTGGTGAAAAGATCCAACCCCAAAAGGCACCTCTGCACCCGACGCCCAAACCGACAGTGCCTAACCAACCCCTAACTTCCCAACTTACCTCTCGAAGTGGTGGTCGCAACCAGAAGTCCTTCATCTCCCTGCCTGCAGTGCTTTTGCAAACCGGAGGTTCTCCATTAGAAACAGGGTGCCTGACGTCAAAACAGCACTCTGCACCCGGCCGCCTCAGTGGCACTGAGGGTGCACCTTTTGTGCTACTTTGTTTCCCCATTTGCCCTGACTTAAACCCTAGGAGCTTTGCTCCCACAACCCAGTGGCCTGCTTGCCAGCAGCCACCAACCGGAGGCCCCCTATCCCCCATTGGATAACATTGGGCCTCAACACTCTGCACCCGGCCGCCTTAGTGCCGCTGAGGGTGTAACAAGAGTGCATCACTGACCCTGGGGGACCCCTGTGTCTAACCCCCGAACCTTGACTCCCACTGTCGATAACTTACCTTTGAACCGATAAGCTGTTTTTCCTCCATAGGATAACATTGACAATTTTCTCCCAAAAAGTTTCAGTGTGGAGTTTTGAAATGTAAAAATATTCTTTAAAAATCGTACGAATAACCCAAACGCCTTTACTTACCTGTTTGCAGGAAATGTCCCAGTGCTGAATCTAGGTATCTAGCACTGAGTTAAAGAAGTAACGTGAAAAGTAACTTACCTGTAATTTACAGCCAGATATTCATTTCAATGTACTGTATTTGCTAAGTATTGCAACCTACTGCATCCCCTGTAAATGAAACAAAGTGAAATTTCTATTGCATTTTCAAACTGTTCTACATTCAGCAACTTATTACTGTAAAGTATTTAATTCTTACCTGTGCCGGGCTTGCTTGGTTCTAAAATAAAACAACAGTATATTTTTTATACGAAAACAATTCGCCTAGAGTTCAGTTCTTGAGTGTGTGAATTCATTTGCTGACTGAGTGTGTACATCAAATGCTTAACACTGTCCTCTGATACTGCCTTACTGCTCGACCACTCTACCACAAATAGAGAGTAAGGTTCTATCTAACTTTAACCTCTGCCTACCTCTGGGGTCACCTGGGCTCTATACACACTATACCTCATTTTGGTGTAGTATATATAGATCCAGTTTCCTACAGATATATAGATGCATTATTTCACCTACAAATTAAAAACAATGTTGGTGTTTCTACTCACCTAGCAAACATGGCCTTTGTGAGTGGTATCTTACCAAGGTGTATGTCATATGGCTATTTCTTAAAATCATAGAATCATGTTAGGCCCGAGGAAGGGGGCGCAGCAATGAGTAATGATGATTTCTGCATGGAACTCTACTTGCACCTGCTTCTGCACTATTTACTATGTCAGTAGGAAATCAATGCATTGTGATGCAAGTTGGCTTATGGCTCCCATTACTTGCTTTAAGACATTTGAAAAGGCAAACCGTGCCATGAGATGAAGACGTCCTACTGAAGCTTGCAGTCACCCTGTAGTCAAAATATGTACCAGCACCAAACTTTTTATGATGGATGGAATGGCAGTTCTTGTTCCAATAATGGACTGTGAGGATGATGTCCATGTCAAGGCGATAGTAAAAACATATTCCTTGGACGTACTTAAAGGATTCAGGCTCCTCCTGTTCATTCAAGACCTTCTTATGTGCCTACTGGGAACGTGTGCTCTATTTTTGTTGGTCCTGTTGCTACAGTTGTAACTGCAGGGAGAGCTCCAGACCATTAAATAAACCACCTGGAGATGGAAGTGGGGGAAATATGTAGACATTCTTGAGGTCCAAATGCACCATCCAGTCCCATTTCGTTTAGGGGTTCTCTCAACAAAAGAGTGGCATCCATTTTGAAATGCCTTTAGAGGAGCCAGATCTATTTTCCACTACTGTTCTGAAGGGAAAGAGATTTGCCCCAAAGTTTGAGGAATCCCTGGGAAGTTTTTAATGGAAACCTTGGACCGTCTGAAAAACCCAGGCATATTCAGAGATTTTCCAGTTGTCAAGGAATTTTCTGGGCCTCTGTCACAATCTTAGTGGAGAAGAAGAGATAAGCCTTGCAAAATACATTTGAGTATAAAGAATTTTTAGCTAAAGGACAAGACCCTCTGCAGAATCCATTTGGTTCCCCCTTTGATGGGGGGAAAAAAGATCCAGAAGCTTCTCTGATCCAAGCTGCCTCCACCTGTCCTAGCTCAATAGTATCATTTGGGGGCCTTATTCGATTGTGTGACTAGCCTTACATCTCCTGCAATAACCATAATGGCCAAAAAAGGTTATTATTAAAAACATTTCTGATGGATACGTATAACTGCAGATTCCTCACTGTAGAATACCCCCAGGGAGTCAGGTTTGGGTGGGCATAACTGGTGTAATTCTCTCTAGCGTAATTACAACAAAATTACCTGTCATTTTGCGTAATTATGTTAGAAGCATAATCCAACATTTAGCGCTTTTTTCTTAGTGCAAAATTCATTCTTGCCTCCAGAATGGGGTAGAGGATGCATTTTGTGCTAAGAAAATAGCACTAAATGCTGCTGAACACAAACAGCACTCGCCAATAGCCTCTTGCTCTCCAGTGTTTGGATTTTTGCCCCAAATTACTCTTAATTACACAAGCTGGCATAATTGCATAATTTCAGATCACACCTGTAATGCATAAAATTACTCTGATTACTCCAGCATAATTAAAACGTCCTCCAGGCCTAGAGCCAGGCTGGATCTGTGTATTTTTCTTCAATGGGTCCGTATTGCCCAGAAGTGATGGAGTGGAGCCGTACATAAATGTCACCCCTGTGCATTGATGTCCGTTCCTTTCTTTCCGCGCCTTCCAATGCAGATCCAAAGCTCTGCTCCCAATTTAGTTGGTCTTTTGATGACGTCTAGAAACGAATTTCAGTGTGATAAGAAATGATGACCCCAAATAAAACTACATATTTCACAGAATGCTGTGACTGCACAAAACAGATGCCGGTCACAGAAACATACCAGGCATGGTTCTGGTATCTGGGCTCGGCTGATGTCGCACTCTGATATTAAAAAAGCACAACTGGTCATCATACACCCAAATTCTCTTTGGCTCTGATTCAGATCAAGGGGGAACCCAGGATGCAGATGATGGTGAAGAGCTTCTCCCCGGTCACTAAACAGATGATGCCTTTTACTTGGAATTGCAAGAGGCAGTGACATCTCTCCAGAGGCAGGGCTTCAGTCGCCACTTGGGCCACCAATGGAAGAAAGTGACTCCTTTGCAGTGGTGGTCTGGATGGCAACTGAGTTTCTGTATTTGCATCTGCCCTCAGTTGAAAAGATAAAATTCCTCACAGAAATTTCGCAGGCCGGGCCAACTACTTCTGGGTCTTTGCTTTCTTTCTGCAAGGCCCTCACCAATGTGCTGATGGTCACTTGTTTAAAGCCCTGTTGTCCATGGATAAATAGGCAGGTGGCCAGGAATCACAGGCCAGATCTTTATGATCCTGATTTTCTTACCAAACATCCTACTCCAGAAAATGCCTGGTTCAGGCCTCATCTACTAAAGTGAATCCCAATTCATTCCCTACAATTGCTTCAGTTAGGAAATTTAAGAGCATTGAGGCTTTTGGCAAACATATGTTTTCTTCCTCCAGTCTGACATTACAGTTGGCTAATGCTGTTTGTTTACTGGGTCTGTATACACATGCCTTATGGTATAGGCAGCCAGATTTTGCCGGCGGTCCCTTAGGACCTCTGTGGTGCAGGCAATTCATGATGAATAAGACTACCAAATATGTTATCCCTGTTGGTCTAGATATTACTGATTGCCTGTTAAGGGAAGTTGGCACTAGTGTTGTACTTCTTTATACACATGGAGCACTCCACAAGATTTTCCGGCGATGTACATGTTCTTTTTGTAAGAAGGCAGACTCTAAGCTTGATCACTTTAAGAAAAATTAGGGGCACAGTGTCACTTTGAGTCTGTTGACTACTGCCAAGCAGATTCCATACCAATGCATAAAATTCACAGGTTATTTCAGAAACAACTCTGAAAATAGGGACATTTCTACAAGAAATTTGGATGACCTTCGCAGTGTTCCCACTGTGTGTAATTGTATGTTTCCCTAGGATAACTAGTTCTATGTATGTATTAATGTACATAATGATGAAAACAATACATTTCTTTATGATTCAATGTATTCAAATAACGATCTTCATGGTTAAAGGCAGTATATGCCAGCAAATCAGACATTATTAGTTTTTCAGTCTCCGTATTCCAGTCATCTGAAATAGAATCAGGAATAATAACATAACTCATGGAAACTTTCAATGCATATGGTAATTTCAGTGTCTCAGTAGACCCCATAAATTGATTAGGAACCTTTTCACTAGCTACGCCACCAGGCACAGGATAGGATGTAATGTTGGTAGCATAGACGAGTTCTGTGGGATGATAGACGAGTTCTGTGGGATGATAGATGTGGTTGAAGTTCCCTAACCACTGGTTGTCGAACTGTTCTTTCAGCAAGGTAATGTCCATTTAGTAGCAGCAGAACGACGATCGTCATTGTCAGCCACATAATGAAAAGAATACTCCTATAAGGATCCACACATAGGATCAAGTGGGCATCAAGTACCTGTCACAAAACCACTGATGAGAAAAAAACTATGGCGTGAAGTGACAATGGAGCATGATGAAAAGTCTTCTGTATAGAATTCAGATTTGTTCTCATCGATCATTGTTCCTTGTAAAGGCATCATCTCTATTGATGTTTACTCACGTGATGGCTCATAGTAAACCATGGAGATGCGTTGAACATTTGCAACTGTGTGATGGCAGCATCGGATTCATCTGTGGAACCCACTGCTTTGGATAAAGTTGGAGATGCACTATGCACAAATATCCCCAGCTGGGTACTCAAGATAGTGGTGTTACTGCTCTCTTCTAGGGGTATTTCATTCAGAGGCGGGAGAGGCTGAAAGGTTCTATTCTGATTCCTTCTTGGTGTCCATGATGGTCTTCTTTACATAATTGGCCCCACAGTTCTTTTTCACAAAGTTAATGGACATCTGTTGGTTTCTAATTGAACCAGACAAAGGAGGCAGAATTACAGTGCATTTGCCTTTTATCCCAAGGACTGGAACTGGTGGTCTGTAGGTTCAAAAGCTTGCTTATCGTGGATGTTTTCACAAACTAGATCTGTTTTAAGGATCCAACCTTTAGCAGCAGCTAAAACCTTCACTTCACTGGTGCAGCTTCAGAATGATTCACATTGCACAGCTTATCTCTGACCTCAAACATTTTCTTGTCCACCACCTTCTCAGGATTATTGAGACCAGGTATATACATGGGCACTCCAAAGAGAACCTCGGATGAAGTGTGACATTCGAATACTCGTCTAGAGAAGTTATTTAATGCTCTCTGGACTCCATACAAATTATGGTACTAGCTAAGACCTAACCTAGTATCCTAGCAGTCAAGGCTGGTTTAATCGTGCTTTTGCATGTTCAACTAATGCGTTGGACTCAGATCAAAAATGATTACTGAACTGCAGACAAACTCCCAGAGCAGACATAGCATCTCTGTAAGCCTTAGAGACGAATACAGGTCTATTGGCTGAATGAAATGAATGAACTGCTCCCATTGCTTACAAAGATTGCAAATCCTTTACAACAACTCGAGCACTTGCATTGCTCCGTGGTCGCACCCATAAGAATCCAGATCATGGTTCAATTATTACTAATATGTACTTATTCTGGTCAACAGAATGTGTTGGTCAAATATGGTCCAAATAAATAACCCTTAACAGGATGTTGGAGAGTGTAAGGATGGTAGGTGGGGGTCTTCTAACAGAGGTTTTGACTTGCCATTGTCTAAAATAATCTCTAGTCTGTTTATATAGAAAGGGACACCAGTAGCATTGCTGGAGCATTGCTATGGTTGCAATAATGCCAGCATGGGCAAGTGTCAATTCCTCATGTGCTTCCCTGATTAAGTTTAACCTCCTTGTATAGTAACCACAGGAATCTTATCTGAATCAAGGCTGTTGAAGTACTTAGAAAGAAAGCCCGCTGGAAGCGTCCTAACTTTTGTGGTTGTATGTATTGCTGTTAATATATCTGTGTCGATTTTTGTCTGAGATCTGGTTAGTACTGCTACTCTGACAGTCTGTATTGCAGCTGTGGCAGCTAAGTCAGACACACAGTTCCCTTTGGCGTGAAAGCCATCATGTGATGGCCCAAAGTGTGTGTTAAACGTGCCAATAGAAGCTTACCTTATAAGATAGCTACCTTTACCCAGATCTGTTTGTTCTCATTCGGTTTCCACTTTGAATCCTTGAATCCATTCAGGCATCAGTGTTTTAAATCTACATTGTACAATTGCATACAAAAGGACGAATCAGACACTATTAGTGTGAGAACTGACAGGTTAGCCTTTTGTAATGTTAGTGCCAGGGCATGAATTTCTGCATATTGTGCAGTGCTATCATGTAACATTTTAGTGTGGGTTCTCTGAAGATGGAATTCAC
Source organism: Triturus cristatus (assembly GCF_964204655.1). NCBI lineage: Eukaryota > Metazoa > Chordata > Amphibia > Caudata > Salamandridae > Triturus > Triturus cristatus. The sequence continues at coordinate 352,516,685 of NC_140588.1, read as the reverse complement.
CATCTTTCACTACACCGCTGTACAGGCTGCGGAGTACTTACATCTTGTGCCTACCACTGGTTGAGCAGAGCCATTTGTATTGAGCACACTCTGATGTGACTCAATGGTCAAGGCCTTTGGAGTTGGAGTGACATTATATTCGTATTTGGCTAAAGAACCAACTGGAGACGTGCAAGGTTGTTTCATATTTTTTTTATAGCAGGTTCGTCATTAAACCTGTGCTTTGTGCACTTTGCACTGCATATGTGTGTTTAAAGTCCTATAGTCTAAAGCTATTGTATAGGATCCGTCTGGTTTGGAGACAGGGAAATGGGGCGTGTTTATTAGTAAAAGACAAGGCGTTATTATGCCCTGAAATTGTAGTTGATCTAATATTGCCTTTACACCCCGATTTGCCTCGGGCTTCAAACGGTATTGAGCCTACACTTGGGGTTCACTGCATAAGGGAATAAAGTGAAATTAAGTGTTTCTCTCACTCCACTTTCTGTATAAAGCCAGAGCCTGTTTATCGCCTGTTCACTTGTGTGAATTTCCCTGATTTCTTTATTCACCATGTGAGAAAAAGCTACCCTTATTACTTCTGTTCCCGGAGGTCCTTCTTTAATAGAGACTGGGACCAGTTATTTTCAGCTATTATGATGTTATACTCTTTAGATTAATGCGTCCAGAAGACTGCTTTAATGATGCTTGGTATACTCCCTTCAACCTGTGTCTCTAAATTATGAACCCTATCCTCAGGATTTAAATGCTTATCTGGTGTCTCAACTCATTTAAACTCTTCGGTTGGTCTTGCCACCAGAAACTACTGGAGAGTCTGATAAACTATTGTGACTTCTGCTGCACTGTCTAAAACCACTCTCACTCAAGTTCTCTTTTGCATAAGTAGTCATAACTGTATCTGTATGTTTCTTAGAAGGTCCTGCCACTTTCATCTTCTTCCTAATTGGAGTCTTAGAGTCCAGTCCATTCTCTTCCCACTTTACACTGGATACAGTCTCTTATCCTGTTTCACCTTTCCTGCGATGCTCTTCTTTTCTACGGTACCCGGATCTTCTCCCTCTCTCTGCACGTTTACCCTCAGAGTCCTGAAAAGAACATAAAGAGCAGTTATAGGAATAATTATATCGTTTTTTTTAATTTTTAAATCTTATTCCATTCTGTAGGAAGCTTGCTCTTCATGTAGTATACCAAAAAGAGGTATACTGTGAATAGAATCCAGCTATCCCTTATAAGTGGACAGGGGCTTGCTTTAGCAATCCCAAGGTGCTCTCTTAGGGGGGTAGTGTGGTTGAGCAGCCTTAGGCTTATCAGAGAGGAATGCTAGTCATCTGCAGCACACACAGAGTCAATAAATGATGCATACAACTCAATAAGCAGATCCACACCAATTTATAAAAATAACACACATCTTTATATATGTGGCACCAAAATCATTACGATCACGTAAGTACGTTTTGAGATAGAAATATTTAGAGTTTTCAAAACTCGACACAATTTTCAGATGCAGCAATATTATCCTATGGAGGAAAAACAAATGCTGCATACAAGTTCTTCCCTGCGACTTATGAGACCAACCTCCTGGATTTAAGGTTAGTACAGGGCAAGGTCCAAGGCAGCACCAACAGGTCACCTCGGGCAGCACTGGGACGGCCAGGGGCAGAGGTTCAATACAGCGTTGGGTGCCCTGTTGAAGTCAATGGGGATCGGCCTGGTCAGAAAGGTGGCGTTGGGAAGTCCACAGCTGTTAAATCGAGGGAAGGCTTAAAGTCTGGAAATTCTGGGGATCATGCTGGCACTGGTGGCCCACTTCAACTCGGGCTAGGCGGCACGACTGAAGTGGTGCTTTCTGGTGTCAGGTTTTTGGCAGTCTGGAGTCCTTGCAGCTCTTCTGTGGTTGATGCAGGGGAGCAGATCCGCTACTCCACTGAAGTTTCCGGGTCTTGGATGAAGGCTGGCAGTCCTTCCAGGCTTTTGGAGGCACAGGCAGCTGCAGGACAAGTTGTCTTTGCCTCAATTGTAGAGGACAGCAGGCAGGCCGGCAGGGTTGGTGACAAACAGTTGCTGGTCTTATGTTCTTGCTTTTGCAACTCTTCAGCATCTGTCTTCTTTCAGATTGACAGGATCTGATTTCCTGGTGCCAGGGGCTCCCCTAAATACTAGTTTTAGGGGCATTAGGAAAGTGTACGGGAGTGGCCAATGGGCGACTTAACCCTAGGTTCACTATGCCCCCTATATGACCAGTTCTCATGGGAAGTGGGCATTATCCTGTCCCAGAGTTCCTAATTCTGCCATCACAAACATGGCAGACTGTTAAATTTCATATCCACATTAGGTAGCCCACCTTAGGGGTGGAACTAGCCTGAGGGTGGACATGCTTCTCTGACTACTAATTTTCCCTCCAGTCCAGGTGCCAAATTGGCCCTGGTCTGGCATCTCTCCAAGGGGAGCCATATTTGTATACCAAAGGGGGCAGGCTCTTTGAAGCCCCCTGCCTTGGAATGACAATTTACAGGTCATCCTGCTGGAAGGGGATTACACACCCTCTGCCGGAGCAGGCTTTGTTCCTGACCTCCTTAGAGCATTGGGCCTCACCCCTGAAGATCAGAAACTTGTCTGTGGTGGCAGGCTGGTAAGGACTGGTAGTTGGTAGGTTTTCAGGGGGCACATCTAAGGTGCCTTCTAGGTGCATGTATTAATACATCTACCACAGGAATCGGTGTGGTTTCATTAATATAAGATGTTTGATACCAAACATCTTTGGTTTCAGTGAAGCCATCATGTAGCTGGGGAACTTGTTTTTACCAGTGTCTGGAACAGGTACTTAAAATGGCTTCCTTGGTCACTTCCTTGGTCACTTGCACTGGCAGTAATTGACCTGGTCAGCAGGGGGACATATCAGCCCATACAGATATGTCCACACATGCATTACAGTGCACCGTGCCTTAGGCCTTTAAGACCTGCTGTAGGGGGGTTTTACATATACTGCATGCAGGGTCTGCAGGCATTGCACACAGGGCTGTGTGCCATGTCTTGTTTTCACTTTTGTCTGCACCAAGCCACGCAGGCTGCAATGTGAGATCTGGCATTAGGGACCTGGATAGCAGGAACCCAGTGCACTTCCTGTAAAAATTACATCGAATACCAGGCAAAAGTGGGGGTGACTGTAGGAATGTAGGTTCCTTCTAGCATGGTTAGCCACCCCACTTTTTGCCTGGTGTCGGTGTGTTTTGGACTAGTCTGGCTGAGATCCCGCTAATCAGGACCCCAGTCACTGTGATCTCTCCCTAAATTGGACTGTGGAGAGTACTTTAATACCTTCCTAATTGACTACTGGGGTACCCTTCTAAGTCCCTAGTATATGGTACTGAGGTACCCAGGGCATATGTTCACCAGTGGTCTCCCATGGGCTGCAGCTTATTTTATGTCACCCATGAGAGACCACTCAAACTGTGACTACAGGGCTGCCATTGCAGCCTATGTGAGCTGGTGCTAGCACCACTCATCACAGATAGGTTTCCTTAAATCTGAGGTCACTGCACTTAAAACCTATAAGTCACCCCTAAGGTAGGCCTTTCAATCTTAAAGGCAGGGTGTTTGGTTATACGTGTGAGGGTGCACTGCATGAGCAGGACCCCCATACAAACCCAGAAGTCGATTTTCCAGGCTTTGTAAGTGTGGTCAGCCATTTTATACATATAGTGGACATCAAGTCAATTACGAGATGTCTAACTATATATTGGTTGCACTGAAACCGGTCATGTTTGGTATCAAACATGTTGGAATCCTACCCCAACACCGATTCCAGTGTTGGAGATAGGAACCCATGTACTTGGGGGCTCCCCTAGGGAGCCCTCCTGGTTCCCGGTACCAGCCGTTCAGCATCTAACAGCAAGCTAGTCCTGCTGCCGACCACAGACACGTTTCTGCCCTCCTGCTGCCATGCCCAGCTCGAGCAGGGGAAGGTAAAACAATAGGTTTCCTGTCGCAGGGAGATGTGACCTCCCAGACAGGACTTAGTGTATTGGGCTGGGGGCGCTTGCCAGCGCCACCAGACTTCTTTGAAGGGCAAATTTGGTGCCCTCCTTGCATACTCCAGTTTAAACCAGTCGCTCTGGTGTAAAACTGGACTAAGAACATGGGAGTATCCTCCCCTCTGTCCAGCCCCTCTCCTGGGAGTGACCCCTGAAGCGTCCAAACCATTTCCTTTGGGAATTTAAGGGCTTAACTGTGGGTGGCTCTTCAAATTCGTTGTGGGACAAGATCTAGAATCAAAACCACTTCATCGTCAACCCTCTAGGCACATTGGACTTCATTGGACTTCGCTTTGGGAACCAAGACTGCATCTGGGAAGACTCCTGCTGCTCCTGGTCCCGTAGTCCTGTCAGTCTTCTGCGTCGTCTGTGCCTGTGCTTCATCCAGGTTCTTCTCCAGGCCTGTGGGCATCAAAGACACCCGAAGGAATCCCCCTTGGAGTGAAGGAGTCACTTCCCTGCATCTGCAGGCACTGCAACTAAGCTGACAGGTCTACTGCTCCTGACGTCCTCCAGACTTTGCAAGGTCCAGCAATACAAGTGGTGGTTCTGCAACTACCCCAAGGCCTGCTCTGTCTCCTCACCGAGTTTTAGGTCCATATCCCTCGTTCAAGCCACTGGAACAGCACCCTTGTGCACCACGTCAACTTGGCATTGCCAAGACTTTTTGACTCTCTTCTCCAGACATCTCCAGGCTCCCTGAAGCTCCAACCTCCAGCATCTCTTGCTACCAAGATCTTCATCCTCACCACATCCTCTGCATCATGGGCCAGCATCCATGGTGAGCTGCTTGAGATCCTCTTGCGACTCCTATTCCTTTGGCCTGTGGGTCCTATTGAGGGTCTTCTTTGGCTCTAGTGGGCTCCCCTGCTTGCTCGGTGCCTGCTCTGACTCTCCTGCACTTGGTGAGTCCCTTGAACCCTGGTGGTCCCAACACTGCACCTTCTTCGCTTTCCACATCTGTTGCTGCTGCCAAGGCTTGTTAGTGGTCCCGACGGACACCGACCCCCTGGTTCTCGACTCTCGACATCGGACAGCTCGTGAACAGCTCCTGGTCTTCCACAGCTTCGCCTGATCCTCACAACTGCAGCGACAAGTTCACCGTCAACTCTCCTCCATCACCCATCATCAGTGGTCATTAGTCTTCCATACTCTTGGTCACGCCCGAGACTCTGTCCCCTCTGCTTGCAGGTACTCCTCTTCAAGAATCCACCCTTGGATTCCACCGAACTCTTTCACCTTCTTCACCAGTGGCATCTTCACTTATGTCCTCCATTGTGGTCTACAGCGGTTTCTGACGCCACTTCGCACCTGTGCACCTGGCTTCCCTGGTGTAGGTATCCTGGTTCCTGGGGTATCCATGGGTGGGGTGACTCTCCAACCTTCTAACTTCCATGGGGTTTCTTCAGGGTCCTCTGAGAAGAGTCCTTCTTCAAAACTGCAACCACGACTTCCCCATTGACTTGCATTTAGTACATGGCTGTGTTTCCACTCAGCACACGGCCTCCGTGGGGTACCTGGGTACTTACCTTGGGTTGTTTTTTGGGTCGCCGGCTCTTCTAAGGCTTCTGGGTCAAGTCTCAACTTCAGCCGCAGTTCACATTCCACTTTGTTAGTATATGGTTTGGAACCCCCCCCCCTATCGAATTATTGTGTGTATTGTGATTATATCTCCGGGTAGGAGATATACCAATGTGTTAGTGAGTGTTTATAATAAATATCTGTTTTTAGAACTACAGTGTGTGGTTCTTTTTCACTTATCCTACACTATATGATTAGTACTGGTAAAACAAGCTGCGTAACACTCCTTCTGGACTAAGCCTGAAGGCTGCTCTCCAGAGCTACCAGTTAGCTTTCTAAGGTTGTCTAAGACCACTAAAATCACCATAAGGGCTGTCTGGATTAGTGCAGGGTGCTTCACTTAAATAAGTATGCACCATATACTAATCCAGCCTCCTACAGTGACCATGTCAAAAAGGGCACTTTCCTCCACAGAGCACTTAGCAGGAGTGTTCTTGGCAATTCAGTAAGTCCCAATGTTCCCCGTTTCCAACCTAATGCTCAGCGTTGACAGGATGCCCAAATACTCATAAAGGTTGTCTTTCATGAACTAATACTCTAAACGCTTCTGCCCCAGTCAATCCGCCTCACTCAAAATAATAGTCATCAGTGGAAACCCCAGCCCGAAAAGAAAAAGTAAACAAAAAAGCAAAAAGAAAATAAATCCAATACACTGGTCATAAAATAATTGTGGACTCTCTCAGACCCTCTTCGCTATAGAAAGAAGCACCAGACAGGGCTGCCCCTTGTCCCCTCTTCTTTTCGCCTTGGCAAGTGAACCTTTGGCACATTGGATCAGGAGAGACGCTTCAGTTGGAAGGGACATCAAAAAGACTGCATCCCCATGCATGTAGATGACATGCTCTTTTTCACCAGTGTCTAGCACACGTATTTAAAATGGCCTTTCTGGTCACTTGCACTAGCAGTAATTGAACTGGCCATCACAGGGGCATATCTGCTCATGCAGTTATGTCCACACATGCAGTATAGTGCACCCTGCCTTAGCAGAAAGAACAATTGATGGACAGACTGCTGAACAATGTCAAACATTCACCCCAGTACAGAGATCTGGGCCTAAATCCATAGGTTTTTATTTCTCCACATGCCATTCCAGTGTAAACCCACCCATTTGCAAATCAGTCTTGACCCTGTTCGCCATGGGAAAAGTCCAACTCGAACTGCCAGGCCAGGTCTTCCCTGGACCAGAAACAAGCCTAGCTAATGAGGAGTGTTGCCCTGCCTGAAACTGGTCCCATGATGCTTTGTTTCTGGTCCAGGGACTTTGTGTTCGGGCTAGACTGTTCCCATGAGGAGCAGGTTCAAGTCTGATTTGCATATGGCTGGGTCCAAAATAGGGTTGCATAGTGAGCAAAAGAATAATGGATTTAACCCAGATCTCTTGACTGGGGGTGAATGTTTGATTCATTCAGCCTTCTATCCATCATTTGTTGCTGCAGCACTTTTCACCCTAAGTGGGATGGGTATGCCCAGACGTGGGTCCCTTGCTTGCTGTGCCACTGGATTCAGGCTAGGCTGGCTGATGAGGGGTGTTACCCTGAAACTAGTCCCAGGATGCTTGTTTCCGGTCCAGGAGGACCTGGCTTGGCAGTTCGGGCTAAACTGTTCCCAAGAGGAGCAGGGTCGAGATGGATTTGCATATGGCTGGGTCCAAACAGGGGTGGCGTAGTGAGCAAAAGAACAATGACTTTAACCCAGATCTCTTGACTGGGGGTGAATGTTTGATTCGCTCATCAATGGCGAATTGCGAACACACAGGGATTATTAGTTAGATATGACAGAGCTCCCAGGGATGAGATGGAGGTACTCCTCCAATATCTCCCAGAAGAACATAAAAAGAAAGGGCAAGAACTAGTTCAGGAAGGGAAGTTAGTTTTCAACTCTTCCATTAGATGTGCACTGGACTCTGTGGATACTGCTGCCAGAGTCATCAATACAAGTGCCCTATGCAGGCATGCCTGGCTGCGTATTTCCGGATTTAAACCAGAAGTCCAGCAAACTTTACTTAATGTCTCGTTTGATAAAGAGCATCTCTACGGCCCACAAGTGGATGAAGACTTAGAAAAAATGAAAAAAAGACACTGAGTTTGCCAATTCCATGTGAGAACTTCAAACACCCACTCCTGGGCTCCTTTGTTTGCTCCTCTTACAGAGCAGGTTCCAAAGTGACATCTACAGATGCCTCTGCATCTGCCTACAAATCGCACTACAAATCGCAACCTCACACCTCTCCATCTAGAGGCTATTTCAGAGGCAACTACAGAGGTAACAACTTCGATGGTCGGGGCAAAGGCACGCCACCCTGTAATGCCCCATCTGGTAACAAACAGTGACTTAGTCCTCCCCCTGATGTTTCTACACCAGTCGGGGGTTGATTGCAGCAGTTTCCTGGCAGTCCATAACATCAGACAGGTGGGTGTTGGACATTATCCAACATGGTTATTGCCTGGAGCTCATCAACACTCCTCCCAATATTTCACCTCGCATCCACAAACTCTCTCTGGAACATCAACAACTACTCAAACAAGAAGTGCAAGCTCTCTTACTCAAAGAAGCTATAGAGCCAGTTCCTCTACAACATAAAGGGTCAGTGGTCTACACCCTGTACTTTCTAATTCCCAAAAAGGATGGCTCCTTACTGCAATTTTAATTCTATGGCCTCTAATTCACTATATATCATCAGAGCACTTCCATATGGTCACACTTCAATAGGTGCTTCCACTTACACAGCAAGGCTACTTCATGTCCGCACTAGACCTAAAAGACGCTTACTTTCACATTCCCATTCACCCAGCACATCACAGATACCTCTGGTTTATGACAGCGAATAGATGAACAATAACCAACTAAAACTGAATCCTGACAAAACTGAGCTGATCCTCACTGGTGGGTCAGCCAATCCGTGGCACTCCAACTCCTGGCCTCCCTTACTGGGCAATTCTCCCAGGCCGGCAGGCTCCACCAAAAGTTTGGGTATAGTAATCAGCAACGACCTGTCGATGAAAGCCCAGATCAGCTCAGTTGTCTCTGCCGGCTTTTTCCAATTGTGGAGAATAAAGAAGATTAGTAGATTCTTGAGTAGAGAAGGTCTGACCCTAGTCATTTTAGACTTGGTAATCTCCCGACTGGACTATTCCAACTCACTGTATGTAGGCATCCCTGCGTACCAACTGAGGCGCCTTCAATTAGTTCAGAACCAAGCGGCCAGGATGATTTTCCACCAACCCAAGTGGCATCACGTTAGGCCACTTACGAAAAGCCTCCACTGGCTTCCAGTGTCCAAGCGTTATGCCTTCAAGCTGGGTTGCACTATTTTTAAAGCTCTCTATGGTAATAGTTCAGCTTTTATTTCAACTAGGCTTCAACGCTACATTCCTTCTCGAGACCTTAGGTCTTCCCACTTGAACCTGTTGGCAACCCCCCTTCCCCACCGCCCCTTTCAAACGTAAGAAACATGGTGGCTTAAGGTTTGCAGTCTTGGCCCCACAATTTTGGAACTCCCTCTCTGTGGAGATGAGGTCCTTGACTTCTCTTGCACAGTTTAGAAAACAGCTCAAGACCTGGCTGTTTTCCCAGGCATATAATAACTAAGCTACCCTCCCTGCCGCTGCCTCGCTGTGACTCTAGCGCCATGAAACCTTCTGGTGTACGTGCGCTTAATACGTGATTTTAACATAACATAACAGCAGGAGAGGATGTAGCCTAACGGCTAGGGCGGTTGACCTCAAATCTGGGGAACAGGGTTCGAGGCAACTTCGCTCATCATCCTGTGATTCTGGGCAAATCTCTTAATCTCCTCATGCCTAACAAAAAAATGAATGTGTCCATCTGTAACTAAACTGGTGCTCATGTAAAGCGCTCTGATACCTTTGGGTCCAGGTTTGCACTATATAAAACTCCGGAAAACTAATAAATTAATTTTTTTAAAAATCATATCTTCCCGTATCTAGACGACTACTGATCAAGCATGTACACACCTTCTGTGTCATAAACACACTCCGATTACCACAAACCTTCTACACCAATTGGGATAAACTATCAATGTCCAAAAGTCCCATCTTCAGCCTTCACAGCTCCAGCCATATCTAGGGGCTGTGCTTAACACTCAATCAGGTTTAGCCTATCCAAATGCAGCCATAATTCCCAATTTTCAAACACTGCTATCACAATTTCAAGTCAATCAATACTTAACAGTCAAAACTTTCATGGGTAACTCCAGGCAGTTACTTTAGAATAACCCTTTTTCCAACTACACAGGGATAGGGTGGTTCTTCGTACCTACCCAAAATTCCTTCCAAAAATAGTTTCCCCTTTACACCTTAATTAATCTGTGGAACTACCTGTTTTCTTCCCTCAACCTGATTCTGTGGCAGAAAGAGCTCTTTATAACTAGATGTCAAAAGGACATTAATTTATTATAGTGACAGAACCAAAGACTGTCACGAAACTAAACAACTCTTTGTTGCTTTTGCACCCCCTCATAAAGGGAAGCCCATTTCTATATCAGGTATTTTTAGATGGATCGTTAAATGTAATCAAATACACCCTAGAGCACACTTTATTCTCAAAATAGGGGCATCTATGGGTTCCTTAGGCAACATCCCCAAAGTTGACATTTGTAAAGCAGCTACATGGTCTACACCACACACTTTCACTAAGCACTATTGTCAGTGACACAGCTGTGCTTAATGACGTCACTTCCTTTATGTTGTGGGAGATATCAACTTGCACCTGGTAAAGTCACTTGGATTCAACATATTGGAATTCTCACTTAATGGACTACCAAACTATATTTCGTATACATGTATTAGATTGTTTGATTGGACAATACACCGAGAGATGTGAGATCTCTTTATGTAGAGTACTGGACACTATTGAATCAAGCCTTTTCTCCTTCTCAGAGGATATGAGGTAATCAGACTATGATTCAAATGTTTCAGAATGGAGCACCCGTTCCAGTCCTGATGGTCTCACGCCGGCTAGGTCTTCTAGCTTCCTGCATCCTCCTGGTCACTCATGCACACTTGACACATGAAGGCCCTCCAGTGGTGCTTTCGCAGGCAGTGGTTCCAGTATGGTTGAGATCTTGCACTCTTTATAGCGATCTCATGGGACACTTCACACTGCAGTGGATTTGATGTGATGAAGTGTGGAAGACAGCCTTGTTCAACAGATGTCTAGTCTCCACCAGCATTGACCACTCTCGGGTGGGGAGCGCATCTAGAGAAACTGGAGATCAGAAACCTTTTATCCCCAGGAGATAAGCTGTTGTTTAACAGTGTGTTGGAGCTGCAGGAGATTCTGGTAGCGATCAAGGGTTTCTAGCAATTCCTTTGCAGTCGATCTGTGAAAATCGTGACAGACAGTGTGATCCCCATATGGTACATTAGCAATCAGGGGTCATACCTTCCCTGTCTAGAAGTAATATGACTCTGCTCCCAGTCCAGGGTACAGGTATACCAGATCTGGCTGGTTGCCAATCATTTGACTGGTGCTTTAAATGTCCGAGCAGACAACCTGAGTTGGCATCACCTTACCTACCACAAGAGGAGGCTTTCCTAAGAAGTGGTGTGATATATCTTTGACCTTTGAGGTACACCTCAGGTGGACCTATTTGCCACTTGCAACAATGTCTGTTGCTTTCACTTCTGTGCGTTCCATTATTCGTTGCAGGCAGTCTTGGGACACTTGTTTCAGGTGAGGTGGAGCTTTCCACTTAACTAGGTGTTTCCTCTCATACCCTTGATTCTTCGCATACTGAGAAAAATTCACTTAAACCAGGCCCAGGGTATCTTAATAGCCCCCGGACTGTCGGAGAAAAGTGTGGTATACAGACCTGATGCACTTTTTCTTGTGCCCTGATTCCCTGTACCCTTCACAGGGCAAAACTCTTCTCACAATGGATAGGGCTGGTGCTGCACCCCAGCGTCCTCAGCCTTCACTTTTGTGCATGGCGATTAAGCGGGGAAACCTAAACACTTTTTCTTTGTATTCTAAAGTGGTGGATGTTGTCTTAAGTGCCCGCAGCCATTCCACCACAGTGGTATATTCTGGGAGATGGAGTACGTTTCTGAAGTGGTGTTCAGTGTGAGAAATGTGATGTACGATATGGTGTGGTTGTGAAACTTCACCTTGTAATTCACTTACAAAACCATCTTGGGTCAATTTAGGATCATTTGTAAAACCTCTTGCTCAACCCTGGGCAGCTGTGGCTTTGAGCAGCAAGGCTTAAACGGAGGCAATAGCGTAAAGCATTTAGACGCACCAAACAACAGAATAAGAAAGTCACGCAACACAAAAGAGATTCGACACCAATTTATAAAAATGTATTATCTTAGAGACCTAGATCGGGTTCCTGCTCAGCTAACCCGGCTGTTGGAGGATTTTGCTGCACCCATTTATAAAAATGTGTACAAAAATAGAGATTTTTTAATACATTTTTAGACACTAAAATTTTCAAAATCCACCAGAGGATTCTTGAGATATAGATTCTTAAGTAAAGCGTAAATCTCAGCTTTTTAGTTCAACCGCAAACAAGCATTAGTAACCCTACAGTTTGAAAACTTTTCAAAAGTTTTAAAGAGTTGTGTTTGACTACTTTTGCCCAGACTAGGCAACTAATTCCGACAGGGAGAAGGTCAGGGGGACCAGTAAGGAGCATTTGGACAGTTACTTGGTCACCAAAGCAGTCTCAAGTCCAGTACCACAACAGAGGACCGCCATAGACTTCAATAAAGTTGTCCTGATACTGAGAATGCAGGAGGCTGAAAGATGCTCTGGGTGCTCTGTGGTCGACAGGGTTCTTCCTGGGGTTACTTCTCAGTCCATGGGTAAGATGGGGGTGGCTTTGGCCACAGAGTTCAATGTCCCTAGCAGTCCTCTCTAAGCCAGCAGAAGTCCCGTCACGACTGGGCTACTGGTCTCCAGTCACAGCAGATCCAGCGGTATCCTTTGGTGAGAGCTAGCCTCCAATTTTGGCAACCAGTCTGCACTCTGACAACTCTCCCGGGTCCGCCGGACTTGGGTGCAACTTTTGAGCACCGAGGAGTGATGTTTTTGGCTGTAGGTTGGCAGTTAGCGGCGATCCGGTAAAAACAGCTACTAACAAGCTACAATGGGCAACTTCAGCTGTTATGGGCCTGGTGCTAGAACAGGAAGTCAGTCAACTGAGTCTTGGAGTTCACCTTTTCTGTCTAGGGCTCAGGAGCATCTTTTCCATGAGTCAGGCACCAGAGGTACATTCCTCTCTTAGTTAATCCAAGGAACAAAAGGTGCAGTCCAGCGCCAAAGGCTAGTGCAGCCTCTCTTGCCAGGTCCAGGGGTCAACAGGGCAGTCCTTTTTTGATCATCGTCCCAGCCAAGATGTAATCTGAGGCTCAGAGTGCCAGGGGTGCCATGTTCATGCCCATAAGTGCCCTTGGGGGATGAAGCAGGCACTAGCGAATGGGCTACGAGGACCTTAAGATGACTTCCAGCTATGTGTGGCATCTTAGCAATACCATAGGTCACCATTATGGCCGCTCTCAAGATGTCTGAATTCCTCTCTTGGTGTGGCTCGCTTGGTAGCCCACCCTAAAGGTGTGCTACCTATGGGCTATATGGCCACGGAAAAAATGGTTTGGCAACTGGTTTCCCCTCTCTTTTCCCGCTGCCATCCCACCTACCTGAACAAAGGGGCAGCCCCTCTCGAGTGGGGTTGCCATTTGCCCATCAAAGGCAGCCTCTTCTTTGAAGCTCGCCTTTTGGACCAACACCCTGTGTGGCTTTCCGTGGGTGGGAGGTAACAACTCTCTGTGCGGCAGGCCCATATTGTTTCTGTATTTGGGAGTCCTCTACAGGTCCAAATCTCACCTCTTCTCACGAGGGCAGAAGGCTGCCTGGTTGTCAGCTACTGTGAACGGCCACTGGAAAAACTGTGCAACAGAGTGGCTACTTTCTAAAAGTTGCTTTTCCTTAAAAGTGATAGTATATTCGACTTGGACATCAAGTCTGGCTTAATGCCACGATTCTATTGCCATCTTGAAGTACTAATTTTAGCGGACCCAATCAGACGTTCGTTCGGCTGAGCTGGCAGCCTGTCTCTCTGTACTGGCAGTGGGGCTACTAGCCTTCCTACAGCAAAAACAATAGTTTGGGGTTTTTACTATTTGAACATAAGAAAATATACTTCCCACTAAATAATATACACCTCCCTGCCTTAGGGCTCAATCGGACGTTATTAGGGGAGACATATATATTGCTATGGGAAGCATGGGCTTTGCTATTGGGTTAAGTGGCATAGTTGAACTCGCGGTTTTAAACTGCTCTTTCAGACTGTAGTGGCAGGCTGGGAGCCATGTTGTCCTTTGTCACACTCGGGGAGTCACAATCAGTGCTGCTGCTCTGAGTGGACCCTTTAACTTGCATGCCCTGGTTATTCTTGGTACCATATAGTAGGGACGTAGGGACTTAGTTAGCTCATGTCATCTGAGGGTAGCCAAAGCAATATAAATTTTGGAAAGGGTTAGAGCACTGGAACTGAGGCTTGGTTAGCAGGCCTCCGTGCATTCTGAGTAAAAAAAAAAAACAGCAGCATCAGTCCAATACTTTGGGGGTGAGCATGCAAAAAGACATATTTCCTTACATTCAGACAATTCAGTTGAGCCTCTTTAGACCCCCTTGTCAGACACCATGTGCTTTGCCCTGTCGCCATTTCGACAAGGTTGTACGATAGGTACAATGAAGTGCTACTTTATCAGCCTTTCTCTGTCCTACAGACCAGCCGTCCCAGTTCAAGTCAGCCATTCTGCCTTCTCCTTTCATAAGGCCTTAATGGGATCTTAATCTTGCTCTTAAATTTTTTTAACTTTTGCTCTGTTGCTACTACTTACTTTTAAGACTTTTCCTGGTAGCCATTACGTTTGCGAGAAGGTTCCTTGAGTTACAAGCACTGAGCGTCGTGTCTCTCTTCACTTCCTTCTTTCCTGACAATCTGGGTCCTAAAATCAGGGCTGATTTCATGCCCAACGTGGTCACATCCTTCCATTTATTGCAGTCCACTACTCCGCCTACCTTTTTCACCCTTATCCACAACCCATTAATGAGGGGGAAATGCTTCGCACTCTGGATACCAATAGAACGTTCAGCTTTTATGTTGACTCTACCAAAGACTTCAAGTTTGACAATAATTTTTTCATAGGCTATAGTGGCAAATCAAGGGCAAAGCTATCCAGAAAAGGACTTTGTCAAGGTGGATCATCTTGTGCATCGAGATGTGTTAAGATTTAGCTCAGAAGAAACCTCCAGGGGGCATCAGAGAACACATTCCAGAGGGGCAAAGTCTTCTGCTTTACCTCTGGCAAGGGGAGTCCCAGTGGCAGAGATCTGCAAAGCAGCAACTTGGGCTTTCTTCAACACCTTCACAAATAATTACTGTTTGAATTTGTAGGTAGGTCACTAAGCGCACTTAGTCCTCCATGATGTTTTAGTTTAACCAACCCCCTAAATGCACCCCCTCATAGGGTACTGCACTGGGAAACTCTTAAAACAAAAAAAGCATTGGTAATGCATCGTTTTCACCATGTAATGAATTAAGAGCTGTTTTCATCAATCATCGTCCGGGAGAAGTAAAGAGCTTCCTGACAGATAGCATGGGAGTAGAGAGGATGTGGTGCAGCGGCCAGAGCTGCTGACTTGAGAGCTAGGGATCCCTGTTCGAGTCTCGCCAGCGCCGCGCAACATCCTGTGGTTCTATTCTAATCACTTAATCTCTATGGGTGATAAATTGTTATAGAAATATGCTGCAATAGTAACTTTAAGAAAATATAGTTCCACCAAAGCGGATGTTAACAATATTTCGGCGGCGGGAAACTGAAAAGCGAAGCAGATGAGGAACAAGCATTGGTAAGTGCAGGAAAATATGCTCCCGCCAGTAGAAACGGAGGAAAGGAAAGTGGCATGCACATGAACCAATGAGAAGCCAGGAAAGAGAGGAGGTATGTCCCTTTTAAGTTTATATTAAAAACAATAGATTTCTCAAATGCTGCGCAGGCGAAATCTAAAAAAAGGTGAGGAATCTGCAGGTAGAAGTATTTAACAGAAGAAAAAGTTACTCACCGGTATTCATGTGTTTGGTGGATACGCTATCTGCCTGTAGATTCCTCAACAGCCCTGTGCTAAAGGTTTGTTTTATGTTATAGTTATCATAATAAGGTCTCTAGTCTAGGTTTTGCACTGTACCTTGTCAACCTGATGCCGTTCTCATTGTGTCTGCCTCAAAGGCACGTCACAAACTGATGGCAGTGCGTCTGCAGCGACGCTTTATGATTCCAGTGATGTCACGGTGGCATTGTTTAAAGTACCAAGATGGAACCAGTGCCCTCTTTCGGAAGCGCACCCTACTAATATCTAGAGCTGTTGAAAAGTTTCAGTTTCCTCTTGTTGTTACTGAAGTTAAGTAACTTTTTTGTCATGCAGACATATTTGTGAGGAAAATGTGAAAATGTTGTTCCGGGTGACAAAGGATTCATTAGAAGCAATTGATGATGGTATAGAAGTTCTAAGTGCATGCCTTCATACAACTATATCATGCCTTTTCCAGGCTACAAACCACAGTATTCTAGGAACAGTTACATCCCAATGAATTTAGTCCCCATGAGTTCAGAGAACACGCTGACAATTACGCTGCAGATGAAGAAAGCCCTGGTGTGGTGGTGAATGAAGGGAGATAATTCGTTGAGCAGGATGACCTTTGGAGAACAAGATTCTTAAGCATTAATCTCATCAGGCACTTACCTAGCAGATAGAAGCACACATGCAAATCAAATCTCCCTAGTGGGCAGAAGCTCACATGCAAATCTAATATTTCCTAGAGGCTGGCAAAATCCACAGGGAAGAATCTTGATTGTCATTGCGCATGAACTGAAAGCAGTATGGATTGCCCTAAAGAACGTTTTTTGCAGTCCTTAAAAATGTAAATGAGGCTTGTCTGCTGCTGTAGCTAAAGGCTCATGCCATTGTTCTGGCTGGAATTACTAGCTGCAAAAATCGGATATAGCTCTCCCACACCCAGAAAAATTGGGGGAATGAGCTACCAGAAATTCCATTCTGCAATTTCGCTCCACCTGACTTATAATCAGGATGTAAGTGCTAAGTGTAAAATCAGGTTCATTCAAATAAAATGAGGATCCAGTGAAGTTGAAGATGTAAGTTTAATCCAAGTAGAAAAGGTCCCATCTATCTGGTAGGTCAGGTGCAACTGACACTTTCACACAATCATCTGAGCACCCAAGTTCTATCACCATGGTGCTATCACCATGGTGCTACTCTAAAGTATACATAATAGTCAAACCTAAGAGGGTGAGGAAACCAGGTGAACTAAGCATGTTACTAAAACTAAAATACATGCACAATACTACACACCTTCCCCCTTTACATAAAAGATACATTGAAACCAAAGATTAGAGGATTGGTTGAAAAAGAAAAAAAACAACATAGTCTTTGAATTTGCTGGGTTGCTTAACAAGTCTTCTTTCCCCTTGAGATGTAACATTCTCGTTCTCCTTGTACGAAGTTGAAGTAGTTGGACGAGAAGGAAAAGAAGGTGAAGATGATAAAGCATTATTCTTAACAACTACAACCCTATTAAGATTCCATATGCGAGAGTCCTCCTAATCATGACCCAATCTCCAACACTCACATGAGTGGTTTTGACAGCTTTCTTAACATCAAAATTCAAATTCCGTGCATTAATCCTCTCATCTTCCTTAAGTTTCCACTCACCATCAGAAACTGTTCTTCCCTTCTTAGATCCTGCCACAGTGACCCAGTGAGGTGCCATCACTGTGTTAGGGTGTCTCCCTCTGAACAGTTCAAACGGAGTTAGACCAGTAGTAGCATGAGGAGAAACTCTATAAATCTCAACTTTTTTATTTATTTCCTCTTTCCAATCTAACCCATTCTGCTTAGCCATACAAATGATTTATTTAAGGACTCAATTCAAGCGCTCCGCCATACCATTTGTTTCGGGATGATAGAGGGAGCAGCGCTTGTGCTTGATGGAACCACTCCGTAAATACTTTTCCATTTTATTGCTGACAAACTGTACACCGTTGTCTGTCAGCAAAACACCAGGTAGGCCCTCTCGTGCAAAAACTTCTTTAAGAAAAGAAATGGCATGCTTAGTGTCAATTCCTTTGGTTAGTTTAATTTCCGGCCACCTGGAATACATATCCATGAGCACAAACACATAAGTATCTAACCCATTTCCTTGAATAGGTCCCAAGAAATCTAAAGCTATCTCATCCCAAAGACCTTTGGGTCGTTCTCTGACAACCATGGGTAGAACTCTAGGTTTAAGACTTTTTTCACTAAGAGAACAAGGTACACATTCTCTAACCATGCGCTGATCTTGAACATCCATGCCAGGCCACCAATAGTTGAGTCTAAGCCTTTCTTTAGTCTTAGACATTCCTTGATGTCCTTGGTGAGCCGTCTCTAATAATTCATGACGAAGCAAAACTGGAGGGACCAGTCTGGTTCCTCTAAATATTAATCCTTCACACTCAGACAGTTCAAACCTCACGTTCCAATATTTTTCACAATCTCCCTTGACCTTCCTATTCCACCCTTCCTTGGGTAACAAAGAAAGTTCCATAAACTCCTTGTCAGAGGCACACACTTCATGCCACCTGCTTTCTTTTAAGCAATCACTTTCTATGCTGCACACCCATTTGCTAAACTCTTGTTTTTCATCACTCACATTTTCACCTGTGTGTGCTACTAATCTTAAAAGTGTATCCGCAACCCAGTTTCTAACACCAGTTAGATATTCCACCTCTAAGTCATAACCTTGAAGTGCCACCACCCACTTGGATATCCTGCCAGATGTTGCATCAATGCCTTTTTTGTAAAGACCTCACACAAAGGTTTGTGATCTTTGCGCACAATAAACTTCGTACCCCACAGGAGGTTCTTTAGTTTCTTTATGGCCCAGTGTACCGCAAGGACTTCTCTTTCAATCACCGAGTATCGCAATTCTGCCCCTCGAAGACTCCGTGAGAGAAACAGAATAACATTTACAGAATAACCATTTCCCTGTTGCAGAACAGCCCCTAACCCTTTCATGCTAGCGTCAGTGACAAGCACCGATTTCTTTGAAGGGTCAAAGCTCCTTAATTTAGGTGTTTTATTAAATAATTCTTCGATCGCAATAAATTCAGTTTCACACTCCTCAGTCCAGCGAAAATCTACGCCTTTACACAGGAGAGTCCGCATGTTAATGCATTTCTCTGCAAAGCCTTTCACACATTTACTGTAGTACTCGGCCATTCCGAGAAACTTCATGAGTTCCTCCTTATTTGTGGGAGAAGCTAGCTTTTGTATGGCATCAACTAATTCCCTTTTTAGTTCTACACCTTTACCAGATATGGCGTGACCAAGATAATCAATGGAGGATTTCCTAAACTTGTATTTATCTAACCTAACAGTGAGATTATGTGAATGAAACTTCTCTAAAACTTGCTTGAGTCTCAAATCGTGTTCTTGCTCATTACTGCCATAAATCAGGACATCATCTTGATAGATTTTTACCCCTGACAGCCCATTTAACACTTTTTCTAAGACTCTTTGAAACACCAAGGCTGCCGATACCAGCTCAAACGGGAATCTTATAAACCTAAAGGTCCCGAATGGTGTTATGAAAGCTGTGTAGTCCTTGGACTCTTCATCCAATTTTATTTGGTGATACGCGGATTTAAGATCCACGGTGGAAAAAGACTTTGGCCCCCTGCAAGAGCATGAGCATATCTGATATTTTGGGAAGGGGATATTTATTTATCAATTATAACCTGATTATTGAGCTCCCTCAAGTCAATGCATAAGCAAAGACTTCCATCCGCCTTCCTGCCAGCTACTACCGGAGCCAACCATTGAGTCTCTTCCACTTCCTCAATTATTCATTCAGCTTTAAGTTTTTCCAATTGTGATATCATTTCATCTCTTACTGCTAAAGGCACACCCCACACTTTTCCTGCTACAGGAGTTGCTCCAGGAACCAGACGTATCTTATGTACATAATCACGTAGGCAACCCAATTCATTCTTGAACGCACTGGGAAATTCCCTTTTTAAAGTTGCAATGTAATCTTGACTACTGTCTTGTACGTCAACTTCACTCACACAAAACTTTTCTTTAAGAATCATGGGGGGGATCATTGTTCGGATCTAACATCACGCCTAGATCTCTCTGGTGAAACCAATTTAGGATGCTATCCCCATTGTGTGATATATATAGCTTACCAGAGACGTAACTCCCTTTATATTCAGATCATGAACATACCCCAACAGTTTTATAGGTTCTCCCCCATATGCAGTAGGTTTGAAATCTGCTTTCGAAATTGTAACCCTATCTTTCAAATTGCATAAGTAAAATTCTTTGGCGACAATGGTGATTTTCGCACCCGAATCAAAAAGGACTTTAGTAGTTTTGCCTTCCACCAACACTTCATCAATGGGACCTATCTTATTGTTGTTTGTGACTTGGCATAAAATCTGGCCACAGTCAAACTCTGAGCAATCATCACTGTCACTATTGCTGCCATGTGAAATAATGTTAACTTTTCCTCTATTTTTTTTAGCTTTGCAAACATCAGTAAAATGACCAACTTTTTTGCAATTTAAACAGATACTCTTAAGTGCTGCACATTTTCTATCATTAGCAAGATGTTCTCCACTCCCACACCTGTAACACTTGAGCTGAGGCTTGCGGGCACCTTTCATATCAGTTTTTGGATTATTCCCTTTCTTCATGTTTTTCTCTTTGGAAGATGCTTTCACCAAATGTACAACATCACCCTTAGATTCATGTTTGGTGATAACTTCCACACACTTTTGAGAATGTTCTATCTGCTTAGCAATGGTAATTACTTCATCTAAGGAAGGTTCATCTTTCTGCCAAATATCATCCCTGACCTTCTGAACATTGCACCCCAACATGAATTGATCCCTTATCCTTTCTTCCAACAATGCTCCAAACTTACACGATGACCCTAACTTCCTTAAAGCAGTAATTTAGTTTTCTACAGATACACCATCATTTTGTGTCCTGCGACCAAAATGATAGCGTTCTAGTACAGTGCTTACTTTAGGTAAATAATGTTTGTCCAATTTTAATATACATATTTCATACTAATTTAAGTTTGTATCTTCTACATCCGGTAGATGATCTAATACTTCTTGTCCCTCAGAACCAAGGCAATGTAAAAGTAGAGCTGTTCTTCTCTCTGCGCTCAGATTAGTTCCGCACACTTTGGCATACCTTTCAAAAACCTTTTTCCACTTTTGCCACATAATCGGAGAATCGTCAGGTGAAGAAAGGAAAAAAGGAGGAATAGAAACATTATGCATAGGCAAATTGTAGTAAATGGTTGAGGAAATATATAAAGAAATGTTATACAATAAATAGGAATCTATAAAAAGTGGTGTAGATGAATTTGCAGATGATAATGAACAGCTGCAGATAATAAGTAGCTGCAGATAATAATAAGCAGTTCTCTATATTACGCACTTTCCCCAAATGAAATGTATATAGACTCAGGAAAATATAAGGAGCAAATCACACTCTCTCAACCCTGCATCCGTATTATGCAGCAACGAAGGAGAAATTCATAAGTTACAAAAGATTGACATTAATATTTGAGACGTATAAGTTTGCGATGTCAACAAAGGTAGAGGAATGCCTCACCATAGCGTCCGTTTTTAATAGCAGTAGCGATGTCAACAACGTAAAGAAATGTCTCACCACAGCGTCTGTGTTGGGTATCAGCGGACAGAATGTCTCACCACAGTTTGCTTTGAAACAAAGAAATTCCAATGCTTTGCGAGGCAATGAGAGTTGATGGTTGCTAGGCAATGGGTTGCAAAGTAAGAAAATGGCTACCACGCAAGGTCACGTTGCGTGAACTAGCGTGATGACGAGTGACGGCCGATCTCACGTCTTCATAGCAAGATTCTTCAATCTCACGCGTACTGTTTCAGGCTCGAGGAAGCATCTCCAGAATACGTACTGTTGTCGACTCGAGGAAGTGGTTCCAGCCTCGAGAAATTATCTCGACAACGTGCACCGTTCTTGACTCGAGGATACACAATGCAGCTGGAGCATGAAGAACAAGGTAAGTCTGATTGGAGGGCTTGAACGAGCGGAAAATTGGAGCGTGCAGGGCCAGAGGCGTTAATTCAAACAACAACACAGGACCAGGGCCTGTAGTAATACTTCGAAAAACAACAACACTATTGAGAGTTCTTACCGTGTTGTTGAATGTTATCGTGTTGTAAAACGCCCCTCACAGAGTCCAAAACAATGCAGCAAAGTGAAGTTGCTCGCTCAGGTCTGGAGTACAACAACACTATCAGACACTTTCTCCTATAAAATCAAACCTCCAAACTCCACAATAAATGTCAAAGGTGTACCCGAGCCCACACCGGAACCTTCCAACCTTATGAAATAAAAAGGAGAAATGTGCAGCGGATGCTCCCAAAGTACACCAAAAGACGAAGTTTACAATATCCAAAGTAGGAGTCAAATTAAGTATAAGGTGTAAAAAAATAAATTATTCAAAAGGAGTAAACCCCAGATTTTAGGATTTAAAATTAGTAACTCACAAGAAACTTGGGATGCATTCGGAAGAAGAGAAACTTTCCAAGTAGTTATTCCTTGTGGAAGTTGAAGTCGTTGTTCAGTAGACTCTCTTCTAGTAAGTTTTTTTTTAAACTTCTTTTTATTGAACAAGTGTCAGCTTGCATATACATTTGAATAAACACAGATTATAATACAGGTTTCTCATCAACATTCACAATTTACTGCTTATACACATATAGGGCCAGTTGTAACACCTTTGAGTTCTACCTGTATGACCTCAACCACCCACCATACCCTCCCCTCCTATCTATCGGATGCCCCCCCCCAATCCCCCTAAAAAACTTCCCAGTGGTGCCATACTTTCTCCCATATTTTGTCTTTTCTGCCGCGCAGCACCAGTTCATATCTTTCTTCCATTGGGACACTGTCGGCAGTTGACTCGCCCCCCACGCCCCGGCACATTTCTCTTAGTCACTATAGCAGCCACATGCAGCCAGATCCCATGATACTTGGGCCATATCAATTCCCCAGAGATGCATAATACGTGCCACCTGGTGTCTAGGAGGGACTTCCTGTTCAATCACTTCTGACATAATCCTAGTCTCTTCTAGGAAGTTTGTGGATATTTGCACAGATGAAGCTATCGGTCCTTTCCTCGAAAATAAATGTCCTAATGAAACTTGTGGGATCTCCATCTGAGATTTTCTGTTTATTCAACTCTTGATTTGTTACCTGGAAGACAACTTTTGTTAGTCGCTATCATTTTTTGCAAGAATTGTTTGTAATTTTTTGTATATGTTCAAAATATACTCCAATGGTGATATTGGATTTGCATGTCAACCAGGCACTTCCCCTGCTTGTTTCCTTGCATACCTACAAGCCTGGTACATGCACTGAATACTCCCTTTGTTCTGTTTCAAAAGAGTATTATGATTCTACCTTAATAGAACTCTTCAGTAAAAATTCCCAACTGACTTTCATTTGGAATGGTAAATTAGGACCAGAAATGGCAAAACAGGGCATATCAATCATGTTGGATCCACACATAAACCAAAAGCCAACATGTAATTGTCAAGCAAGCTGTGGCCATCCATGCAAGAGTCAACAAGCCCAAGGTGATATTCTATCAAACTACTGATGTAGGCATCTGTAATGCAGCTTTGTGGAAGTCCTGGAAGAAAATGCACCTATATCATTGAATCTGCTAGAGAGGGGATGTAAGTGGGAGAGGTGGTGGTGAAAAACAACCTTGTTAAATAGTTGAATGAACTCTGTATGTGCTTAAAAGATAATAATCTATCCGAGCAAGGTTTTAAATATGTAAAAGATTAAATGCTTGCATATAAATGTATATTCCAAAGAACTTTGTTGTTGAATTGCATCATAGCCCATTATATTCACTTCGCTAGCATATTTTTCTTATTTTCACAAGCTAGTCATCTTACACGTTGGAACCTCTGAGTAGCTGTTTATTTATTCATTCATTCATCACAAATGGTTGAATGGAAGTTGCTGTATATAGCAATGTGTCCCAAACAGGTCTTCCGTACCAATGTCTTATATTGGTTCCACTAAAGTTAACACTTGTTTACAATCGTGGGGGCATACAGAAGTTGAGGGTGTAAAGGGCAGACCAGTGTAGGCATCTGACCAGTAATGAGGATGACCCTACAGTTCACTGCTCCTGGGGCTAAAGGATTATCAGAATGATATCTGAATGATATGGTGAACAGGGATTTCCTGAATTTAAGGTAGCTCCTCAAGTCTTAGTTCGGCGGATAGTGAATTCCACATGGAGTACCCCTTGTAAAGAAGGGAGCTTTATACTTTGCTACATTAATTACTTTGCACATTGCTACATTTATTTGCAGGCGAACTTGCAACTTGCAACTCCCTAACTGTCATTTTCCAAAGTTTGCTGACCACACTTATGACAAAAGAAAATAGATTGACCTTTTCACTGCTGGTTCCTATTAATTGAGACAGTCCAATAATAATATCTGGGTTTCAACACAGCGCAGATTTAAACCATGGCATCTTAGTTCTCAATGTAGGTTTTCCAGTTTGTTGGTTGATTTTGTGGGAGGAGTGAAGATTTACATGTTACACTGACTAACTTCATTTACTTGCTTGTGCATTTATTAAAAATGGAAACATTGTTTCCCAAAATTCTCTTTTCAGACTGGCAAAAGTGTATTTTCTGTTCCCATCAACTGTTTGATCATTTCTCCTGAAGAAGAGGAGATTCTTAATAACCTGGAAGGTAAGTACATCTGATGTGCTGTTGCAAACAATTTGGATGAATTAAAATCTGTAAATGTGCAATTTTATGTGAATAGTTGAAGGAGAAATAGCGATATAAGCTATTTTAATACGTTCAAGACGAGTGCTGTAACTTGTCATTTGGCTAGTTGGTGTCTCCTTACCATTCACAGCTACAATACTGGTTTTCTTCTAGTAAGCTGATTCTCCATCCTCCTCCCAGCACTCTTTGCTAAAGGCTGTTTGTTGTGGAGCCTGCCTATGTGATTTCAGTGTTGCTTCTTTTGTGGTCTCATTTAATTAGTCGCCTAATTTTTCATGGCTCTCCCTTGGTGAACTGTGAGTTTTGCTTAGCACACGATGCCGCTCCGAGTCCAGGAAAATTGGTCCATGCAATGCAGATAAATGGAACTATTAAACTTGGTGCCTCAGGACACAGACCAATCGTCTTGCTGATACTCCATTTATGTTGCCTATTGTTAGTCTTAATTATCTTCGAGTGTCCTCCAGTTAACCTGATAGCTTTTGTGTACCATATAAACATCTTTGTGACACTACCTCCAAAGCAAACGTATTCTAAAGTATGGTATCTAAATGCATCAATCTTTCAAGGTTCATGGATACTCTTTCAATTTTTGCAAATGTGTTAGCGATTCATTTTAGTATGGTTACTTTTAGCTAAATACACCTGCCGCGGGTTTTATTTTTGAGGACTTAATTAGCTCGGTCCGAGTGGGCTTTTGCTTTGTAAGTACGTCTGCCACCCAACTACAAAGGAGCTGATGTAATCTATTAAACAAATCACCTGGTTCACACTGATCCAAGTAGATATTAGCTACTGTTCTCCACTAAAGTATTTAGGTGTGTGTTTTTAATAGGGGTGGAAGAGGCCATGCAGAACAGAAGCATGGTGTCTCAAAGCACAGTGTTGCATGTTCTTCTTCCATTGTGTTGTGCTGGCAAAATATACAGAAGAAACCAGAGCGATCCATTGTACAGTGCTGTAGAAACCTGTATACTTCATTCCCAATAAAAAAAAATATATACTATTTATTTATGGTATCATCATCATAGATGCAAAGTTTGACACAATAACTGGAGTGTTGGGTCTTATGCTAAATACATTATAATGCAGTGTTTCCTCTTGCCGTCCTCTCTTGGTACATTTCCATATCCTTCTAAGATGGTGAGAAATCTAGGAACTTTAATCCATGCAGCTCTCACCTGTAATTAATCAATATGTATATCTCTTCATATTCATAATTCTACGTTTACCATCTTTTAATTCTCAGGTAGTACAAAAACTCTAGTCTTAAGCTCTTGACACAGCAGCCATAGTAGAGGTTTTTACTGGGCCTCTTACGGTGTGAATTTTAAATGTTTATGGACCCCTTCTACCTAGATTGTATAGTTATATCTCCAGGCTATTCACAAGTATGCCTGAAAATGTAAAGGTAGAACAGAGAGTTAACGAGAAGACCAGACTTTCAGAACCCGGGATATTAAGCAAAGCTATTTGACACTTTAGCGATTCCCTACATATAATCGCTATCCCATCACCATTTTTACCCTGCCTGTCTTGCCTTACAATGTGCAATTCAGAGGGGAGAGCTTGAACCACATCAGGCCCAGAGTCCTCAGTTAACCTTGTCTGAGTAAGAAGTAATACATCCAGCCCAGAGTCAGTTATAAGACGAAAGAGGTCAAGCTTGTGGGCAGCCAAACATCGGTAGTTCACCAAGCCGAAATGTCAGGTGAGAGTTGGAGGAGAGGGGATGCGAGTCTTACTCGGTCTAGACTGAGTAGCCTAATCACAGCGGTTGCAGGACCAAACATGTAAACTGGGGTCAATGGAGTGCAAATGAGGTTCAGGTAGTGAGGGTGGAGGGCTAATAATTGAGCTGAGGAGTAAAATACCTTATGTGATAAGACAGGGTCAGTATCCCTAGACCCGGAGGGATGCGGACGCGTGAAGACAGGCTTGCCTTAGGCACGCCTTTGGCACGCCAGAGGTGTGTCTGCAGCGCAACAGTCATTGAAGGCGGGCCGGACATGGCAACTAGAGCACAATAAACAATAGCGATAGGAACCCATCTTTGAAGCCAGACCTTTGAAGTCTGTCCCCCACCCCCTTTTTTAATTTAGGCCCCTTTTTATGGGGGTGGGTGGTGGCTGCTGTACCCCTTCTGTTTTTGTTTCTTTACATTAATGTCCCCTTTCTCCTGGCCTCCGGCCTCTGTTTGCAGTGTAGTGCAGGCATTGACATCCCTCCAGCCCTAACAGTATGTCCCTTTGTGTAGGGAGGTTGTGAGTTTGGGCCAAAACTACTCCCTGCAGTGGACAGAAAGCAACAATAGACACCAGAAATGCTAAAAGAAAAACACAAAAGTGTAACAGGTTTTTTGTGGCACAGGGTCATGTCTCCAACTCCTTCCAAACCAGTATTTTATGCCTCC
The DNA here is from genome assembly GCF_964204655.1 of Triturus cristatus. Lineage (NCBI taxonomy): Eukaryota > Metazoa > Chordata > Amphibia > Caudata > Salamandridae > Triturus > Triturus cristatus. Next base: position 352,489,744 of record NC_140588.1, on the reverse strand, counting down.
CAGAGAGGACATTTCTGGGTATGCCATCATCTGTCCCTCCACAGGGGCGGAAGCCACCACTAGACACAATGGATAAAAACAAAAACTAATGAATGGGGTGGATGGTCCAGCCCCTCATGTCATGGGGTAGGGCTCATCATTGGGTGGGACTGCACCCCCCACCCACACACACACACACAGTCATTACCAATATTTCTGGCATCCCCAACACCCGGATGGGGGAGTTTGTATTTATTCTCCAAATGAGCCTTATCAAAGGGCAAAGAGCACCAGTAGCTACCAGAATTATAAAAAATTTAGAGATTGTGGTGTTTAGTTTTCACAGGTCTTAGTTTATTCTGGGTGCTGGCCAATCCCAGGCCCAAATACCTCACCTACTTACATCTGAGAATGATTGGAATTCAGTTAAAAAATCTTGATATTTTCGTGATGTATTTTGGGGCCTTTCTTGTTGTTGACGAAATGAAATGAAAATGAAATACCAGCATTTGTAAAGCGCACAGCTACCTCCGGAAAGGGGTCCCGGCACTGGGGTCCGTCGGGAAGATTAAGCGAGCTATTGCCCAGAGTCACATGGTGCTGGGCTAGCCTGCCGCCGGTGCCAGGGATCAAACCGCGAACCTCGTGGTCCGGAGTCAGCCACCCTGGACGCTGCGCCACACCTCTTCCACCACAAAAGGCCCGCCAACACAAGTGGGATACTTTTTTTATCGGAACAGGTGTGGGAAACCTCAGTGGTGATACTTCTGTCGATCTGTACAGATTCAGGAACTTTACCTCACTCAGAAATATGAGGAAAATTCAGTAACTTTTCAGCTAATGTTAACATTTTTCGGGCATTCTGTTTAAGAAAACGTTTTAGAATCAACACAAGCCACACTACCCTGGGCTCCTCCAGGTGTCTAGTTTCCAGAACAGTCTAGGGTTGTCAGATTACCCTGTGCGCCAGCTGACCCTGTGCTTAACTACCACAGCCTCTCACAATCTGAGAAAGATTAAAATTCAGTGGAAAATCTTGAAAGGCCCATCCACAAAAGTGCTGTACCGATTTTCTGTGATTATAGCCAGTTTGAAGTTTGCAGCGCATTCAAGTTAGTGGGATTCACCTAAGACATACCACCATGCAGTTCCCTTGTGTCTATCTTAAAATATGGCTGAAATTGGTAGTTGCCTTCGGGTGCTAATCACACACAGGCCCAAATACTGCTATTTGCAGCTACTCCCCTCCCAAAACTCAATGAAATTCAAATCACAAATCTTATTTGTATCATTGTGTGTTTTGGGGCTTTTTCTGGCCTGTGCAGTAGGCCCACTCACATGTGAGGTACGGTTTTCATCAGGACAAAGGTGAAAACACAGAAAATTATAACAAGTTGTGTGAATAACTGCTATTCCTAAACTCGGGTCACATTTCAGAATGCATTGCTTTCCTTCACCCCTGTTTTTTATTGAATGGCTGCATGGAAACAAAATGAAAAATTATTATAAGCCACAGCTCTGTTGATGGCTGTGGGTATTGCATTGCCTTATATTTCGATTTTCCAGCCTTACTTTCAGCATTTTTTATTTCAGTGATTAGTTCACATCCATTTTTTATTCATTAGAATTTATCTTCTTAATGGATGTATGCCAACAAAATGAAAAAATACTATAAGCCACAGCTCCGTTGATGGCCTTGGGTATTGCATTGCCATATATTTCTATTTTCCAGCCTTTCAGTTATTAGTTTCTTAGGGAAACCATAAGTGATCTACACAAACGACCGCTTGCTGAATTCAGAATTCCGTATACCTTTCCAGCTTCTAGCATAAGTCACACAACCTTTCCTCTGCAAACTGCTAGTATATAGAAACCCACAAGAACAGAGAAAGCTGAGTATAACTTAGAAAATGGCAAACATTGGTGCAAGAGCAATTGTTTTTGTTTTAAAAATCTGCCCGTTTTTGAAATTTGGTGAGAGGGTCGTCTTAGCTAAGCAAACCTTACGTTGATGCCAATAAAAGATTTTTTCGCAGCACTTTTTTCTGTTTAATAATTGCCACTTTTTTGTTATTTTCTCGGGTTCCACCAGCGAAAACCACAAACACCATGCACCTTTAGAATCCCTAACATATGATAAAATCATGCAAATTTGTCAGTATATCTTTTGTAGACAAAAAGTTTAGAAGGTATAAGCAAATGTCAAAATAAGGGCCTAGTCTTAGGGTTTAGTGTGGATCCTCATGGAACCTCATATTTAGGCCTCACCAGGAGGAGGATGTGGGCACGCAGAGAAAAGCGAGATGTATAGAGGGCCTCATCTATAGAGGGCTCCCCTTAAACTCTGGCAACGGCACACATTCTTTGCAATAAGGACATAGAATCAAGTTATCATGTTTATTTCCCTGGCCAATAAAGGGAAAACAATATGTCTGCAAAATTAAATGATTGGAGCCTTTATAAATTCGTGAATCATATGTGGAAACATATTCTGTTTTCTCCCTGTATCTCAGATATCAAATTGCAATATTTTTCTTTAATCCTCGACTTGCATTTTCCTGAATTCTGGGCAACAACATTAGGCCTCTTGCATCCCGTAAATCTGTGCGTAGTGTATTCTATTTTAAGCCTGTGTTTATCAGATATTGTTTGAAAATGTTCCAAAAGACTTGTTCATTTTTTGTATTTTTCTGATCGTTAGCTCGTGAGCTACTGTAGCTCTCCAGCTACCTCTGAGTAGCTCACCTGTGTGCAGCCCAGCCTATTCAATTAGAAAGCTTTTGCTTGGTTGAATTAATATACATATACAAAAATTGAGACTATACAACACTAATATTATTAGCTCTCAATGCATTTCATTGAACATGAGTAGCTCTCAATACAGAAAAGGTTGAAGACCCCAAATCTGTCCCATTTCATACACAGATCAGCTGACAGCGATAAATTGTCAGTAGCATTACAAAGGGAATCCGCATTTATCATGTTACAAAGCTCTGTGGGTATTGACCAACTTATCTACCAAGAGCCACTTATAGGTATAGACTGTAAATCTATGAGTGATTTGACGTTGTTTGTTCTGTGTTCACAAAATGTCCGGATGACTGTGCTTCCTCGTGGTGGTTTCTCCTTTTGGTGTGCTGTATATTTAGTCAGTGACGATGAGGACATCTAGACTGTTGCTTTTGGTGTGAGGCAGCTCTGATGAAGATTGCATCTAGACTGTGCATAAATATGGTCTATCAACCGCATATTTGTTAATATGCATGCGATATTGTAGCAGTTGCGCGCATGGGCAATGAGTAGGATGCTAATGAGAATTCTAGAGCTGGAGATACTGGTGTTTTGCATGTGGTTGGTGTATTTTTGTGTGAAGGTGGGAATTGTGTGCAGGGGTGTGCATGCCAGCTCATATAGTAACTAACCTGAAGCGTGTGGGCATGATAGGAAAAACATGAGTCACTGTTTGCTCTTCCACCTTTCCCTTCAGACACTTGGGCGAGAATGCAAAAGCAGATTGGCGATAGTGCAATAGTCTAGCAGCCAGTTAACTAGGAAGGTAGTTGATAGCAATGAATTGGCAAAATACGGATGATCTTTTTCAGGTGCCATGAAAAGGCTGGTATGACTCCTAAAAATGGCATTCCTCTTTCATTGTTTGCTTCAGCATTTACTTATTTAAGGTTTTGTCATCTACTGGGAGATATTAGATTGTGGAAGATCTACACGCATGTGTTTGCCATTTTGAGGACATCATTTTTAGGTCGCGCCTTGACAGCGCATGCACTGTCTCTCGATCTGTTGTATATACTACTGGGCTGATAGCCTGCCCTTTGGCTTTTTATTGGTTACTAATTGTAGTAACTGAGTCCAGACGTTTGAAGGATCTTAGGATGTTTATTGACAGATAGTTCAAGGTAATCCAGATAAATCCATAGCCAGTAGTCAAGACCAGTACAGAGACCTATAGTAGGCCCATGGTAAACCCCACCAGGAGCAGCTTGTCTCTTGCTCAGCCCTTCCCAACTGACACGCTGGCTCCCAACATTCTGTGATACCTCATAAACTGAACATTCCACTGGCTGAGTGGGAGATCACATGCATAAATACAAAGCCAGGATATAACATATCCCCTTTTCTTCCATATAAAACAAATATATTGCTTCAAGTGTAAAGATAAAGTAAAGAAGAAAGACAAAGAGTAAGTCGGAAAGACTGTACACCAATGAAAAAACAGAAAAACCACAAGAAGAAGCAAAACATAAGATGCAAAACATAACTGAAAATGACAAAAGTGAGAAGACCACAAAAACAAAAAGAGAAAACATCAGATAAAAGTAACAGATAGAAGGAGAAGGAAACCTCCAGTGAACGAAAGAATAACACCATTAAAGAAAAACAGAGAAAAACACAGAACGAAAAAATCCAGAATCCACAAATGACATCAGAAAACGATTATCACAAGGAAAACTGGGGTATAACAGGAAAAAGTGAGAAGATAAACATATGAATCACTCACACTTCCCATTAAATAACAATTTCAAAAACAAGAATATAGATGTTGAATACCAATTGAAAATTTGTAAACAAAGCACATTAAATTTGAGAGAAACAACAGATGGTATTCAGACCAGATACCCTGTGAAGGTAACATAACAAAATAAACAAGTGGTGAACAGGTGCAGACTGTGCACTAAACAGATGAGCATAAAACCCAATAAACACACCACCTAAAAATATATTGTGCACTGTTGTGAACCAACGGGTAAAACTAAAAATGTTGTGCACTGTTGAGAAAAACGACATATCTCATCTAGAGGTTAAATGTCATACACTGCAATGATAGGACTATAACCCACATTGCTCACCTCGAGTGGAGGTCAATTGCTGTGCACTAAACAGGAATATAACCTATTTAAAACACCTCATGTAGAGGCAAACACGTTGTGCACCTTACAGATGGGACTGAGACCCATAAAAACAAACCATGAAGTGGTCCGCATTGTCCACAAGTAAAAAACAAAATACTTGCGAAACACCTATTGCAAAGGTAGCGACAGTGTGCACTAAACCAAACAAACTAAACCTTAATGTTATGGTAAAGAGATTGTGCACTGTGCTGGAAAATGAAATTTAGTGCAGTATGTGACCGTATAAAAACACTTGTTAACAAAGCTCACTAGAAATATACATTTGTTTTTATAAAAAAAACAACCCTAAGGTCACATTAAAAACTTGACTTGTCACGCATTTGATAGGTCACTAAGCAGTGACATGCACAAAAAAAAAAAGAGTACATTTTAAACATTATAAGTAAAATTACACCATGAGAAATATACATACCGTGAGCAGATGACTAGGGCCAATAACGTACACGACTAATACTTGAAAAAAAACGTGCTGTGCACCAGACTGGGAGTGCTCCCCAAACACATATAAGTGTTAAAAACAATGATAGATTTACCTGACATTATTCATCGTAGTACTGCAGAAGAAATCCCCTAAACAAGCGCTGCCACCCAACAACAGACACCCAACCAAGATGATGGGAAATTCTTAGCTTGTCCTGAGACTCTGTGCTAAATCCAAAACTCTCCGTCATCCACATCAGACAAAAAGACATTTGTGCAAGACGAGTGTGGAGTCTCTATCCCTGTAGTATGAAAGGACAAAATGGACCAAATAAATGAACGTTGGTAATAGGGTATCCCCAAACCTAGTGTTGACAAGAGGCTCTGTAGACATTCGTTGTATAGGAGGAACATCTGTACTACGTAGACAGCGTTGAGACAGGCTGTTGGAACAGCATGAATAGACTATTTGGGACGCTGTAAAAAACCAATAACAATTCTTTTAAGATTCTATGGACCAGCAATAACAGACCTTTTGAGATTCTGTAGAAACAGCAATAACAGACCTTTTTAGATTCTGTGGAGAGTACATCACAAGAAACCTAGAAAAGCATAAAATATCCATTAGAACAACATAGATGGGTGACCCACCCACTACCAACACATGGGACTTAAACCCATAAGAACGACGTAGATGGGACTAACACCCACTAAAAACACATGGGACTTGTACCCATAAGAACGAGGTAGGTGGGACTAACACCCACTACAACCACGTGGAACGTGTACCTATACGAACCACAAACACATGGGACTTGTACCCATAAGAACCAAGTGGAACTAACACCCACCACAAACACATGGGACTTGTACCCATAAGAACAAGGTAGGTGGGACTAACACCCACTACAACCACGTGGAACGAGTACCTATACGAACCACAAACACATGGGACTTGTACCCATCAGAACCAAGTGGAACTAACACCCACCACAAACACATGGGACTTGTACCCATAAGAACAAGTGAAACTACTGCACAATAACAAAAATACGTAGGAAGCCATGATATAGTGTGCAAAAATAACACCTTGGAGGTAATTTCATGTGCACTGAACAGATGGGAAAGTGACCCATGTGACACCCCGTGTGGAGGTAAAAATGTTGTGCACCGTAGAGATGAGACTGAAACCCAAGTACACAAATATAAATGCAAAAGGGACTGCCACCCTTGCATATGTCCCCGAAGGAAAGCAGACTAGAATTGTATACTCTATAGACACCCTATGTAGGGTAAAAACATCCCCTTTGGACAGTCACCCCAAAGGTCAAGTAATATACAATGCACAAAAAAAACTAACAACCATTAAAACACAAGCACAAGATAATGTACAATAGGCTACAGGCTGTTAAAAACAATAAGATAAAATAATAAATAAAGTAGTCACCGTAGTCATTTGAATGAGAGGAGACACGCAGCGTATCCGTGTGAGTAGTTCCAAGTCCAAAAGATGCATGAAACTACAAGTTCGTTAGATTACACTTTCCGTGTAAAAGAATTCCACATGAGCCTAACCTATAATAACAAAAAAAAAATGTTACAGGTGTGCCTAACAATGCAATGGTGTTGAACAGGCAGTCGAAGGACTCCAAGGTACAAGGAAGTTTCATACTCCTCACAAAACGCCGAACAGAAACCCAAGGGAACTTGTGCATTGCTGCAGGACAACTCACACAAATGCTCTATAATGAAGTTTGTCGTTGCCCTCTTGACCTCAGGAGAGGACAAGAGATTGTACATTGCAGATGCGTGGACTGAAATCACACAACGTGTGAACTAGATAGATGTGCACTGAAACAGAGGCGAAACATAAAAAAAATAAAGAAAAATAAAAAAAACACCTCATGGAGAGGTCAGCCTTGTGCACCAGTAGGAGGACAAAACCCTAGTAATACACCTTTGGAGAAGGTACATAGATTGTGCACGATACCACACTGTAGTAAGTTCAAAAGTGTGCACTGTGACCATATTAATTCACTTGTTAAATATAACTCACTAGAAAGTAATACATCATTGAGCAATGACATGCCAAGCACTAGAAATGGAAAACCTTGTAAATTGTAAACGAAAATAACCCCTTAATACACCTGCCATGGAGCTTTAAACATGTGATGTGAGTAATAGTCACTTAAACCGGTAAAGTGAGGCATAGTCACTAGATGGCAGCATAGGTCAAATAAGTGACAAAAAGAATAAACTAAAACACAGAAATGATGTAAACACATCGTCGATCCGAAAATCCTCACAATGGTGTGCAGTACGTTTCAAATAATTATTTGGCAAAAGCGTTTGAATTCCATGAAACCCTGAAGGAACAAAGGTTGAAATAAATCGTATATAAAGAACAAAGGGAGAGCTAGGGACAACAAGGAGGGGTTGTGTCCGTATCCCCTGGAGTTAGATAAGTTTATTCAAAGGAGGACACGCCCAGTGTGGTATGGTACGGTCAAATGAAGCAAATGTTTGGGAACCCACCAAGTGGGTTAGAAGACCCCTCACACACCAACCTGGTTGGTGTCATGCTTCATCATCGGGGCCCCAACCGGGTGGCCGAGTGCCTCCCGGTTGTGCTGCGACGCCTGACTGCAGCGGAGCTGGTGTGGTGCAGAAGTGTGATGTGGTGAAAAATTAAAAAATACCACTGAGGATCCTTACCATAGAGAAATTTATTTTGGCGGCTCAGGGTATTAGTTAAAAAGCTATGTGGTGCAACTAAATGAAGAAGTAATTATCTATTAGTTGACTAAGTGATGGGTCTACATGTTTCAGCTCTCTAGTAAAAAATAGTGGGGAGCTTTCGTCAGGACCAGTGAGGAGTGAGTGGCAAAAAGGTGTAGTGCCACGTGGTGAATAAAATTTAAAAATAGGGTTACCTACACACTCGCTAAGGTGTGTGGAACGCGGTGTCAACACATTAGCGGACACTTGGCGCAAACACTATGGCTGAGTGGCTGCGCTGTGCAGGATGCGGGAGGGGGGCGCTTCTTACACACGAATTGGTTACGAAGCTGCCATCGCCGTGCACCTACTATGGTCTCCCGTCGTCCCGGATGATGACAAAAAGAATAAACTAAAACACAGAAATGATGTAAACACATCGTCGATCCGAAAATCCTCACAATGGTGTGCAGTACGTTTCAAATAATTATTTGGCAAAAGCGTTTGAATTCCATGAAACCCTGAAGGAACAAAGGTTGAAATAAATCGTAGTCAATTCACCCCTTGGCAGCACCTGTAAATAGGCCGGCGAGATGAAGAAGGCAAATAAACCCCTCGAAATTCCCGTACCTACATGTTGAAGTATATTAACGCTCATAAAGGAATGTGGGTGTCAGAGCAAAGAATCGGAGAAAAATTCGCAGTCTGCAGCTTGAAACGTAGAGAACCTAAGATGGCGGCACGTAGGATCACGGAGTACCGAGTGACTCACGGCAGGTACATGCATGACTAGCGCTGCCCATGCAGTCTTCGAAGAGAAGCGTCACAAAAGGCTTGGGATCGATCTTGACCAGCAGGATCCATGGTACTGACGCAGGTAAAGTGGTGCTTGCAATGGTCTCGCGGCAAACATTCAAATGTTGCGGCTCCTGGCACACATTCAAAACTCGCTGAGTGTAACGGCAAATTTTAAAATATTAAATAATGTCACACTTAAATACTGTAATTTGTTGCCTGGAGGAACACTTTTGCTGCCGTATATCACGATGTACAATTAAACATGCCTTTTGCGCAAAGCTCACCGAGGTCTCAATAAAGTTTACTGTCTATTGAAAGTATCTTTGCTCATTTAAAGATGAAACGAGATGTGCAAGTAAACACTACACACGAAAATAATGACACTCCTCGGCATGTCAGGCAGTAACACAGGGGCAGAAAATTTTCTCTCACCCAACTTGAAGTTCATCACAGGGAAATAGTAGCTCTACTCAACACGGAGAGCTCTTGATAGAGTTGAAACGCTCGAGCTTCACCAGAGGAGATGAGATTAATTACAGACGTAAAAGCACTGGATAGAAAGCTGAAATGAGGTTGCCTGGCAGGTAGCAAGTAGCAGGTAACCAGTAGTTGCGACACACTCTCTGTGGGGATTTGAAATTGTCCCGTGGTGTGACACTGAAGACAGGAACACATCAAGACCAATTACCTTGCCAGTTGAAACGCTGTAGGGATAGGATAAACCAGCACTTGTGATGTTGTGGGAACAGCAAGTAGAAGCAGAGGCTGCACATGAAGAGCATCAGGCTTACCCTGACATAAAATACAGCATTTCCCAGATGTTAGGCTTACCCTCACATGAAGGTGCAGCACAAAGCGAAGACGTTGAAAATTTTGGCAGGCTTACTCTCACTGAGGGCACAGCACTTGCGCAGACACATAGAAATAACTTGCAGACTGCTATGGGCGACCGATGGGAGGTCACTGGTGGGGTCAGGATGCCAGTTGAGGATATTTGATTTGAGTTGCAGGAGGTTTTGTAAAGTACAAATTGCTTGAAGTTCTTGTAGAGGTGACAGAAGTAGGTTCTTTCAGTTAAAATCGTCGCCAAAATTGTAGTAACTGAGTCCAGACGTTTGAAGGATCTTAGGATGTTTATTGACAGATAGTTCAAGGTAATCCAGATAAATCCATAGCCAGTAGTCAAGACCAGTACAGAGACCTATAGTAGGCCCATGGTAAACCCCACCAGGAGCAGCTTGTCTCTTGCTCAGCCCTTCCCAACTGACACGCTGGCTCCCAACATTCTGTGATACCTCATAAACTGAACATTCCACTGGCTGAGTGGGAGATCACATGCATAAATACAAAGCCAGGATATAACACTATGATTGTCCTTTCAAAAGGCTTGGCTGCAATTAGTTACTGTCCCTTCTTCGTCCCTCCTCATCCTCCTTTGTTTCCTCCCTGCAGCGCCTAACTTCGGCTAGCCTCCCATTTTTGTCTTGATTCTTCGTTTAAAAGGACTTTTAAAAAATTCTTCCTCTGTAGTTTTAGCAATAAATGTTTTGAAGGGAACGAGCGCCCTGTCATAAACACAAGAGGGGGCCAAGAAGCCCAAGAGCTCACATTACAGAGTGATGAATGCAGCCTCCCGGTCACAAACAATTCACAAGATCATTACGTGCTCCAGGATTGCTTAATAAACCTGTATGTATTTCCATTCAGATGGAATCCTGGAGCACGTAATGAGCTTGTGAATTGTTAGTTTGTGATCGGGATGCTGCATTTCTCACTCTGTAAGACTGTAACGTGAGCTCCTGGGTCTCTCAGCAACACTTCCCAGACACAGAGGCATGTTTGTGTGCCAATGTAAACACAAGCAAGCATCTGCAATGCAATAGGTCTCGCATTTACGCAAGTTTGAGCTAATGACAATGCCTTTTATTTATGTTTTGGTTTTTAAAACATAAATAAAAGGCATTGTCATTTACAATGCCAATAGCTTAAACTCTCGCAAATGCGAGACGTATTGCATTCCAAATACTTGTTGTGTTTGGTGCTGTTTTTCAACTATCGGGAGAGTGCTGCAAGGTATGATCATATCAGTGCCACTTCATGATCCTCTTCAAGCCAATGAGCATATCTACTGATTGCCGGAAGTGACTAAAGGCTGACTATACAATACTCAACAGCTAGTTCTGATCTGCATCTTAGTGTTGACTTTATGACTTGGTTTTCATTTAGCTTCTCATGTTAATATGTTGTAAAAGAGTTCTTCATATTTCTTTGTCAAGGGGAATTGTTGATTCCGGCTATGCTGGCTCAGTAGAAAATGGATGACTATACTACGGTGTCTTCCCTTGTCCGACATCACATTTACTCCATGTCAGTCTTGGGTCCAGTCTCCCTGGTCGTCTAATCATCACCCCTCAAACGTCTAGATGTTAGGAGATCCTGCAAAAAAAAAAAAGATTTTGAGAGAGACATTCAGAATTTTCTAAGCCTTGTGTTTACCATGCCTATTCACAAAAATACACTACATTCAGTAAAAGAAATGAAAAACATCTTCCTTTACCAAGCTACCTTACATTATAAGCACTGAAAACGAAATACTACATTACCAAATACAATATTACTTGTAAACAATTTGTGTTGATATGAATATTGGAACCGTTGAACTTTGAATTAGTTGTTTGCCCATAAAGATAAAAACAGAACTGTGATAGATTTGCATTTTTTTAATTTATGAATATTCAAATCATTTTAAATTAATACCTTTATGAAACTCCTGCTTTGAACAATGCAGTTAGTTTTGTTTGTTATAAAAACCAAACTTTTTTCTGTGGTGAAATGTGGTCCAGTTTGATACTAATCTTAAACTAGACAATGCAAATGTTTGCTTTCCAAGCTAACTCCTATGGATACTAAAAATAGAACGTTAAGCAGACTTGTTATCTTCTACTGAAACCACTATATTTAATTGTCATTAAATTTATGTGACTTATGAAAAGGTGAACTAATTCTGACTGAGCTTGTGGCCTGGCAGTTCGGACTGGACTGTTCCCATGAGGAGCAGGATCAAGACTGATTTGCATATGGCTGGATCTAAACTTGGGTGGTGTGGTGAGCATAAATATGATGGATTATATCCAGATCTGTGACTGGGGGTGAATGTTGCATTGTTCAGCATTCCGTCCATTATCTGTTCTTTATGCTTTTGTCACCCTAAGTGGGAAGGGTATGCCCAGACGTAGGTTCCGTGCTCACTGAGCCACTGGATTCAAGCTAGCCTGGCTGATACCCTGAAACCATTCCTAGGATTCTTGTTTACGATCCAGGGAGAGCCTGGCAGTTTGGGCTGCACTGTTCCCATGAGGAGCAGGATCAAGACTGATTTTCACATTGCTGGGTCCAAACTAGGGTGGTGTGGCAATGGATTAAACCCAGAACTGTGAGTGGGGTTGAATGTTTGCATTGGTCAGCATTCCGTCCAGACGTGAGTCTCGTGCTCACTGTGCCACTGGATTCAAGCTAGCCTGGCTGATGAGGGATGATACCCCGAAACCAGTCCCAGGATGCTTGTTGCCAGTCCAGGTAGAACATGGCCTGGCAATTCGGGTTGGACTGTTCCCATGAGGAACAGGGTCAAAACTGATTTGCATATGTCTGGATCCAAACTGGGGTGAAATGGTGAGCAAAAAAACGATGGAGTAAACCGAGATCTGTGGCTGGGGGTAAATGTTTGCATTGTTCAGCAATCCGTCCATCATCTATTCTTTTTACTTTTGTCACCCTAAGTGGAAAGGGAATGCCAAGACGTGGGTTCCATGCTCACTGAGCCACTGGATTCAAGCTAGCCTCGCTGATACCCTGAAACCGGTCCTAGGATGCTTGTTTCCGCTCCAGGGAGGGCCTGGCAGTTCGGGCTTCACTGTTCCCATGAGGAGCAGGATCAAGACTGATTTTCAGATTGCTGGGACCAAACTTGGGTGGTATGGCAATGGATTAAACCCAGAACTGTGAGTGGGGTTGAATGTTTGCATTGTTCAGCATTCTGTCCAGATGTGAGTCTCGGGCTCACTGTGCCTCTGGATTCAAGCTAGCTTGACTGATGAGGGGTGATACCCTGAAACCGGTTCCAAGATGCTTGTTTTCGGTCCAGGGAGGTCCTGGCCTATCAGTTTGGGCTGGACTGTTCTCATGAGGAGCCCAGTCAAAACTGATTTGCATATGGCTGGGTTCAAACTGGAGTGGCATGCTGAGCAAAAAAAACGATGATTTAAACTCAGATCTGACTGGGTGTGAATGTTTGCATTGTTCATAATTTTGTCCATCATCTGCTCTTTTTGAACTTGTGGATATGCCACATGCGCCTTTAAAATTTTATTTGCAGCCATTTGATACTCCTGGAATGTCAGAAGTGATTAATCTTAAATTATTTCTTCTTGGGTTTTTCTTTTTGGCATGATGATGCAGTACTGATAAACATATACCACTCCATCCCATTAACAACAAAATTATCATCCATGCTTTCCTTACAGAATGGAGCGATAGCTACTCTGTGGTTAATGACAGTGATGAGAGGGAATTTTGCCAGGAGGACATCATAGCTGGTACACATTCTAGTAAGTATTGCTCCTACACTGAATAGTCCATTATTGCTACATAGGGTAATAAACAAGATACAAAGGTATGTCGTGAATAAACTTTGTTCAAAGAGCTAATGTTTACATGGAAAGTTATGTTGGTCTTTCTTTTTTTATAGAGAACCAGAAAAAAAAGCAGTGAATCTCATATTGGTCTTAATAATTATGTTGACAAAACAGTACTTTCTTAGCCAGGTCTGTATAGCTGGTACCACAGAATAGGCCAAAGCTGTGTTTCAGGTATTTTTAGAATTTTTATTGAAGTTGTAACAACAGCTGTGATGTTGCTCGCTGTTGACTGATGCAAGTACAACCTTGGCATGCATTTTTGAGTAGAGTTTTCTATACTTTAAGAAAACCATTCAAAGGTGGCCGCTGTGTGTCTTTTAATGTATTTTGATATATTTTAGGAAACCCCATTCAGAAAAGACAAACACAGATGTGCACAAATTGTCGGCCATCTTTTAATCACATTCAAAGATGGCTACCTCAGATGTGTGTGCATCCACAACAGCCATTTTTAAATGAGATCTTTTGCAGAATGACAAAATAGATACTAAAATGTCCGATGCACATGCGTGCCCACGTACAATCGACAATCTTGAAATGGTTAAAACACTTTTAAGATGCGCTCTGGCTGATAGTGCAGAGGACTTTGCTGAAGTACAAGGGATCTCTGGGTCAGTCTGACCTAGAGGGAGGTTAAAAAGACATAGGGGAGGGGGAAGGTGGGAAAAGGCTTAGTAATGAGATGGAAGTGAGAAGGGGAATTAGAATATCATCAATGTAATGGTACATTCAATTGAATCCAGTCAAAACCCATTGAGGCCTAAAATTTCCTGGGAAGGATAAACGTAAGATTTAGGAGGAAAGCCATTGAATCAGGAATAGGGAGGTGTGAGGGCCAAGAACGCCATCTTGTCATGGGTAAGGGGCTGACCAAAAGCCACTTGATTTTAAACAGGATGAATGGTATTATGCTGAAATAATTTGAATACTTTCACTTGTAGAACACTGTGATATTCTGCTATGTTCCATAAAACATAACATGGCCTTTTTTTACAGACAGGCCCACAAACCGGAAAGATCAATGAAGTTAAGGCAAAATGTGTGTTGACTTTATTGAAATACTGACCCTTATTTTGACAATACCTTTGATGCTTGAGGAGTAGGGATATTGGGATTGGATTTCTAAAAACTGCCCCATATGTAATATGTTGCCTGTTTTCATAATATTTAGATTTTGTGCTGTCGCGATTGTTATGATTTTGCTGATTTCTGCAATTCTTTTGCTTCAATTCTTCTGCCATAAGCGTGACTCGAATGAAGTCTTATAAAAACAACAATAAATAAATATGCCTGAAAGTCTCCAAAATTGGTACGTGCCCAATATGCATTATCTCTAGGTAAGTTTAGAGACTTGTCCGTTCTCCTGCTCTGGTTTGTTGGATTGGACCTGCACTTGGCAATGAGCCAAGTCTACCGGGTTCTGCTTAGATAACGTTTATAAAAATGTAACAACTATATGGTGTCGCATGTCACTAGTGTCATGTCGGGCAGACTATCTCTCTCTTTCTTTTTTAGCACGCTGTATTTTAATTTATAAATCTCACATATTTGGGACCTATTCAGGTACTGTGGCCTGCAGATTCCTCACTTGTACAATAATCTTAAGAGTCTGATTCCAAAACTTTAAAAATCTTAAGGTACTGGTAGGAGGCGCTGGCTATAAAATCAGATGACGTCAACAAAACCATATAGTGCCCACCCTGGCACAATGACATCAGTTCCCTTTTTTTCTGAGCCTTTGACTTAAATCAGGAGTTTGTTCCCTCTCTGGAGTTGTGAGATTTCCCCACAGAACAAAATTCTTGTAGTGCAGTACTATTACTTCCCGAGGCATTCCAGTTTGTGAGGGGCAGATGTCTATAATGGACCCCCATTTCCTGTGCCTTTGGAGCATGGAACCGGACTATCACTACGGGCCCTGCAACTCCTCCTTCAGCATGCACCTCAAGGAGCAGAAGGTAAACTTGTTTATGGCCCATGCCATTGATGACAGGCGGAGCCGTCGTCTTTTGAGGCTGTGTGCCAGGTCATCGTATTCACATTCCTCAGCCAAAAAGATCCGCAAGATACATGGAAAAGGTAAGTCTCCTTTGCCCTC
The DNA here is from genome assembly GCF_964204655.1 of Triturus cristatus. NCBI lineage: Eukaryota > Metazoa > Chordata > Amphibia > Caudata > Salamandridae > Triturus > Triturus cristatus. Next base: position 352,474,106 of record NC_140588.1, on the reverse strand, counting down.
CGTCTCGCACAGAATTGGTTGTTGGTAAGCCGGCAAAACGTCCTCCAAGCAGTTCCTGGCCAATACATCCACAGGTATTGGCCCCAGAGCTGTCTGGGTCTGCTGGCACTCGCAACAACATTGGCGGAATTACTGGGGCTAGTTCCCTCATGACCCTCAAGGCTAGTGCTGCTTTTACATCTTTACTCCAACGCTCATATACACTGGTCTACAGCCATCTATGCTGTGGAACTCCACCACAGAAGCTACGGACACCGCCACCTCCTCCAGACACGACATTGTTGGCGCCGCATCCAGCTTTCACAGAGTCTTTGCCTCAAAACAGACGAAGAGGAGCTCAAAGGCTCCTAGAAGTGGAGTACAGACTTCGGATCCATTATATATTTGGATCAGATACATACTCTTTAAATCTCTACGCTTGTGGTCATGATGAGGGAAAAGAGTGGCTACACAAATTGACAGGCCTATCTAACCCAACTGGCCACTACAAATCTCCAGGAGAGCATGAGGTCGCATTTTCAAGAGGCCGCCAGAGACTTGCAGAACGCCTTGTGATACAGAACCAAATCTGGATTGAATGCTGCGGATTCTGTTGCACACGCTATGAGAACTTCTGACTCTCCGTTGCCACACCTGTCTTCAGACTTCAAGTTTGTCTTTCGATTTACAAGCCAACCTCCTGGACCTCTCCTTTGATGAAGCACACCTTTTTGGAAGCAAAGCTGATGCTGCCTAGAAGCGGAGCAAGGCCACAACCTAGTCTTGATACAGCCCCAGCATCTCAGGGACTGCTGTCAGTTTTCAGTGCTTTTAGGGATTCTCCAAAGAGTTCCTCTCCAGTCAGTCCCTCCAGCCTTAGTCTCAACCCCAGAATCCCCTTGTCAAACGATACAGGGGTAGAGCCAGAGGTAAGAGCTATGGATCCTTCCAGCCTTCTCTTCCTCCCCACCCCACCAGAGAAGCAGGTCTAGTTTGCTCCTCCAATTCCAGATTTAGACTTGTCCACCTTTCTACCAGCCTGGAAGGCCATTACTTAGGACCAGTGAGCCCTTCAGCTCATCAGGCCTTCCTTCAGGCTCTTCCAACGTACCCCTGCCTTTTTCCCTTCCTTCAGACTATCTTTCCATCCAGCAACAAAAATTGGAGCATTGAAGTTAGTACGGGAGCAGGAGATTTAACAAGGATGTTACTCCTGATTTTTCCTTGTTCCAAAGAAGGTCAGTTGTCTGCATCCGAACCTAGACATCAAAAACATAAATGTTTTACTCGGGAAGGAAAAATTCAAGATGCTGACTCTAGCTCAAGTTTTGTTGGCATTGGAATTCGGAGATTGGTTGGTGTCTCTCAACCTGCAGAACACATATTTCCACATTGCGCCCTGCGGTCTCATCAGAAGTACTTGCGCATTGTACTGGGTTCTGCACATTACCATTTTGCAGTACTCCCATTTGGGTTGACATCGTCACCTCAAGTCTTCAACAAGGTGATGGCGATGGTTGCGGCCAATCTCAAAAGGTCTGAAATTACCATCTTTCTGTACCTGGACAACTGGCTGATCAAATCCGGATCACCAGAGATGGTTACTTGTCATCTGCAGTTGACAGGCTCATTGCTGTTTGACCTGGACTTTTAAATAAACATGCCCAAAATGCCATCTGGAGCCCTCCCAGCGCCTACCATTCAAGTTGACTCTGGATGGACACTACCCTTCTCTGCGCCTTTTCTCCCCTTCAGAGAATTCATGACATCTAGGAGATGGTTCCATCTTTCCTGAAATGCACTCGAACTCCAGTTTTGAAGGTCTTTTGACTGCTAGGTATGCTGGCTTCCTGCATACTACTGGTCACTCATAAATGTATGAGAGCTGTGCAGGGTGCCTCCTCAGGAAGTGGTATTAGCATGGGGGAGACATGTCCGACTCCCTTGTAGTTTCCCCAAGCCCTGTATTAGGGGAAAGAAGTAAAATCAGCATTGTGGTATGGCCTTCAGTTCCCCTCCACTCGTGGCCACTGTAGTGATGGATGCCTCCTCTCGGGCTCTTCTAGAGGATCTGGAGAGCAGAGGCTTCTTGTCTCCAGTGGAGCAGGTCCTTCACATCAACCTGCTGGAGCTAGTGGCAATTCAATTGACACTCAGGACATTCCCTCCATCACTGATCACCCCGGATTGGCCAAGAAGGCTGTGGTTTGTGGACCTTCCCCGCATCTGCCTATAGCTCTCTCTCAAGCTGACATTCAGACCACATGTTCTCTCCCTGTCCGGGGGGAGGGCTATTGCTGCACTCTGATCTCCGAGGCCTTCATCGCCATGCCTGTTTGAGCCCCTACACAGTTTTCAGCTGCGCTTATTAACCCCTTGTGTGCCCTTGACGGAACCACGCCGTCATGAGCCACGGGCACCGTGTGCTCATGACGGCGTGGTTCCGTCATGGAGCGGCCGCTCCTCCCACCCGGCTCGAATTCCCCGCCTGTGCGGGCGAATTAGAGAGTGGGCGGAGTCGTGACGGAACCACGCCGTCATGAGCACAGCTCGCCCGTGACTCATGACGGCGCGGTTCCGTCATGAGCACCGCGCCACCGTGCTGCCCCCAAACCCCCCCAGCGCTGCGGCGGAATTTGCGCCGCAGCGAAGGGGTTAAAAATGAAAACAATATTTTTGGTGGTGATCACCCAGGCAAGACGGGTCAGTGAGTTGCAGGCCCTGAGCTCCTGTCCACCATTTGCACCTTTTTTCCCTGACAAATTGGTATTGCAAGCCAGGGCAGCCTTCTTTCCTAAGATGGTGATTTCCTTTCACTTGGGCAAGTCCATTTCCCTGCCACTCTTCTTTCCTCCACCCCATCTCATGGAGGAGGAGGAGTAACTTCACAGGTTGGATCGTATGCATGTTGTCAGCTTCTATATGGACCGCACTAAAGATATAGAATGTATGACCAGCTCTTCATCAGGTCCTGCGAATTCAAAAAGGCAAAGTGGTCCAGAAGCGGACGGTGTCCAAATGGGTCATCCTCTTCATTGGAACCAGTAATGCTCTGGCCAAGAAAAAAGAACCTCTGGAAGGATTCGGGGCTCATTCCACCTAAGACAAATCCTCATCTGCCCTTGTCAGAGGGGTTCCAATCAAAGAGAATGGCAAATCAGCAACATAAAAATTCCCTGCACACTTTTGCTAAGCATTACTGCCTGGATTGATAAGTGCATGGTGATAATTGTGTTATGGGGAGTCCAGATGGGTCATCCTCTGCATTGAAACCAGTCATGCTCTGGCCAAGAAAAAAGCACCTCTGGGAGGAATTGGGGCTCATTCGACCTGAGGCAAATCATCATCTGCCCTTGTTAGAGGGGTTCCGATCACAGAGAATGGCTAATCAGCAACATGAAATTCCCTGCACGCTTTCGTTTTGCATTACTGCCTGGATCGATAAGTGAATAGTGATAATTGTGTTATGGGGAAAGATTAATAAGGTCCCAATTTAAGATTAGTACTGCACTACTCATTGTGGATGCCAGTCCATCCTCTTTCCTAAAAGGCTTAGAAAAATGGATGGAAACTGATGTCATTGCACCAGGGTGAGTACCATATGGCTTTGGTTACGTCATCCGACGACGATACTTCTGGCGTCGATATAAAGTCCTAAAGTGTACAAAACGTGATGAATGGAATGCTTGAATTAATCTCAACTACCGGTGATCACTGGTCCATTGTTATTTTGCACACCATATCACCTCAGTTTGGACCCAGCCATATGCAAATCAGTCTTTTCCTTACTCCTCCTCATGGGAACAGTCCAGCTCGAGCTGCCAGGCCAAGCCCTCCCTGAACCGGAACGCAAGCAACCCAGGACCGGTTTTGCTCTTGTTATGAGCTCATTAGAAACTCTTCAACAGCTACTTATATCAGAACGTTTCTTAGTTTGTATCTAGATAAACATGAAGCAAAGGGTTGCCATATTAATTTCCTGTTAATATACAGATCTAGGGAATTATTTACTAAATCAATTCTATAGTTATAGCATATTTCAAACCATATTTTAGTCCATTTCAGCTTTCACTTTCCTTCCACTTTGTTGTGATCTATTGTAATGTAGTCACTACGAGTAAATGAGAAGTCCAACACTGGCTATCACTCAACCACTTGAAACTCAACCAAGACAAAACAGAAATCCTCATCTCCAACAAGGAGAAGAACCCCCAAATCACAGAATGGCTAAAAGCTATTTATGCTCTCAGCTGCAATCTCGCCCTGGCCTATTCTGTAAAATCGCTGGGAATCGCTCTGGACCCAAAATTAGACCTGGTTAAACACATCAAGAACACCGCAAAGAGCGCCTTCCTCAACCTCAAACTTCTCAACAAAATAAAACCCTTCATCCCTCCTAACGACCTCAAACAAGCTACTCAATCCCTGGTGCTGTCCAGACTGGACTACGAGAATGCAACCCTCACAGGATCAGCAAAATCGTTCCTCACTCCCCTCAGATCAACTCTGAACGCAGCAGCCAGAATGATCACCGGAGTAAAGAAATATGAACACATCTCGCCTCCACTCAGAGAGCTAAAATGGCTCCCAATCGAAATGCGTGCTAACTTCAGAACTGCCTGCCTCACTCACAAATCTCTCTCTGCACACAGGAAAACCCGCCTACCTGGCCTCCAAACTCCTGAAGGCCGGTCAGACAAGGAGCCTCAGGAGTACCAACACTCTACTCCTTACCCCTCCAAAATCTTGCAAACAAAAATACGCACCTCGATCCTTCTCAGGAAATGTGCCCAAAATCTGGAACTCCATCCCAGTCCACATCAGGACTACCCCCTCCTATTTAAAATTTAAAAGGCAGCTCAAAGACCTCTTCCTCAACCGATCTCTCCCGAATGGATAGCTATCGCGCAAATGCAGAAGCCTGCCTACAGCAGCACACACACACTTTGACATTAAGACTTCTTCCTGGCTGGCAAGATGGCGGCTGTGTGAGTGCTACGAGACGCCGCACATCTGAAATGCTCCCAATGGCCTGATAATCCTCTCACTACTAACCACCCCGATGGACATATGGATTACAGGAGCTGGGTACTTGTGGCAGTAACGCGGGGCGCGATTTGTTTCGCGAGAAAACCAGACACGGTCTCACCTGGCTTGTCGGCTGCTCGCTGTGGGCAGCTCCGAAGGCGCTTGTAGCGGCGGTAGTGTGGAGGATGCTGCGCGGTTTCGACATGCCGCCAAAGCAGACTAGGTGGGACCACAGTGACAAGTAGGGAGATCAGCCCGGCGCTGAAAATGCAGCGGGACGGCTTGTTCTACGGAAGACCATTAGCGCAAACAGCGGTGATAAAATCGGAGACACAGTTGCTGCATCTTTAAACCAGGAGGATACGATTAAGTCCAGAATACGGGATCAATCCCTTAATGACGCAACGGAGGTCGCAAAACAGAGAGTGATCCCAGGAATTTTTACAGGGCTGGGCAGACACCCCACAAAATCGAAGAAAACTGGGAAGGAGATGCCAATTGCTTCTTTTGAAATACAGCTAGAGAAAGGTGGAGTCAATTGCGGAGTTAATTGCGGAGCCAAGGAGACAAATGGAACAAATGAAATAACTGAGAGAGCTGAGGAGGTCTTTGTCAGAGATACTGTGGGTACTACATTTGATATTATTAATAAATCGGCAACTTTGAATGTGACTGGCTCTGGTTCTTTGTTGGCAGACCCTGTGAGCCCGGGAGGCTTTGTGAGTACGGGCAATGATGGAGTGACTGCAATAAATACGGATAAAGATAATGACAGAAACGTGCTTAGCGTCAAAGACATGGGCCAAAATGAGATTTTATCTGCCTCTGCCAAAATACTGCCTAATTCTACGCTGAATGAAGAGTGTACACATGTATCTGAGCACGGGGAAAAATTATTTTCATTGAATGAAGATTCGGAGGTGTCTAATACTAGTGACATATCGGAGAGCCCCGAAACCGACTCCGATAGCTCTGTCTCCAATCCAAGCACACAGAAAAAAATCCCTTCTCTGCTTAAGCAAAGGAGGAAAGTTAAGGACAATGGAATCGCCTATGAATTAGGGCACTCTGGCTCGGATCATGACCAGCTTAGATGGGATTACTCTACTACTCGGCTATTGGGGGATAAAGATGATATAGGCATTGAGTCTGCTCAACCAGCTGATAACTCAGTTCATGATTTACCTCCGTCTATGGCACTGATTTATGATACCTTGAAGCAGATGCAAGGAGAGGCAAGAATAGAACATAAACGAGCTCACCTCGCAACAAAAAAACTTCAGGGCGCAATACGCAAAGTAAATAAATCTTGCACTGAGATAGCAGAGTGGACAACTGTGCTGGAAGCACGAGTGGTAACGCTAGAGACAAGTGCAGAGACAATTGCTAAACAAAGTTCAACAAATGAGGCTCATATGACTGACGTTATGTGGAAGCTCGAAGATTTTGAAAATCGCCAGCGTCGTAATAATCTAAGATTACTAGGCATCCATGAAAATGCTGAGGGGAATGATATCGGAGGCTTTGTGCCGCGTTTGATGAAAGGAGGCTTTCCTGACCTTGGACAGTGGGACTGGGAGAAGGAAATCCAAAGGGTGCATCGCTTCCCCCTCATGCTTAAGAAGAAAAGTGACTCTAATGATAAGCCTAGGGCCATATTAATTTTTTTGGGCAATTTCTATTGCGTCAAGCGGTGTTTGATAAGGCTAGGCCTGAATCTCGACGTTCGGCAGAGGGTCTTTCCTTTTTTGTGAAACCCGATTTCTGTCATATTACGGTGGAGAAAAGATGGAGGCTACGCCAACTGATCTCTCCTTGTCAAAAAATAGGAGCAGAGGCCTTCCTACTAAATCCCGCTAAATTATAGATTATTTATAAGAGCTCTACTAGAATATTTAATTCCGAAATTCAAGCGCAAGAATATTTAAAAGAAATTAAGGGGGACTGAGAGGGTTATGGAGGAAGGTTCGAACAACAAATCTTCTTCTTCTCTGCTTGCATTTGGGCCTTTATCTAAGCTATTTAAGCTTTAAAACATGTTTATTTTTGAATGTTTATCACTATAGTGGCGACAGTCTGGGGAGGTACGGATGGGGGGGTTTCCTTTTTGTTTTTTTCTTTTTCTCGATTTTGGGGAGCGACAGATGGGCGGTGGGGGCAGCTACTCTGCACAGGGGGCATCATGAGGGTCTTGAGACCTTTTTTGCCAGGGGTTGGGGGTGGGAGGGGGCACGGCACGGCTATGGTACTGGTTTTATCAAAAAGGTCAAAGTCTGTAATCTTTAGGGAATGGATGTTGCACAGGGAGAAAACAGAAAGCAGAATGGTTATGATGATACATTTTATATGGCATTAAAAAATTTAAGGATAGCTTCTATTAATATCTGTGGCTTGAATAACCCCCGGAAAAAGCGTAGGATTAATATCGAAGTACAATATCTAAAGGCAGATATTATCTGTCTTCAAGAGACTCATATTGAAGCTAGTAGAATAAAAATCAATGAATTAACGGGTTATAATTTAGTTTCAGCTACTACGCAGGGGACCCGTACCCGGGGAGTTGCCATTATGGGTAAGAAAAATTCAGGCTTAAGGTTTCCTCGCTCTAAGTCTGATTTATACGGCAGATGGGTTATTACTCAATGCTGTACTGAGGGTCATACTTTTACTCTATGCTCTTTGTATGGTTCGGATTTAGATGATCCGACTTTACAGAATTGGCTGAATAATGAACTGGTGGGCTGGCCTCTCCCTATCATTGTTTGTGGGGATGTTAATATTAATTTGACCAGTAAAAATTGAATAATTAGTGGAAGATTTTATTCAGGACGTAAACCCAAAGTTTTCAAAGCTTTGTCCAATTTATGTCATAGTCATGGTCTTTTTGATGTTTGGCCTAAGCTTAAACCACATGATATGGGCTGTACGTTCTTTTCTGCCCCTCATCAGACTCATGTTAGGCTTGACTATTTTTTTGTAACCCAAGCTATATTAGCTAAATCTAGTATATAGAAATATCCTCGGGTGATGTCAGATCATAACCCGCTAGTCTTAGAGATTCCGTTACAAACTAGAAAATCTCCAATGTCTCGCTGGACGTTCAATAGAGCCCTACTATATGAAGATGAATATATACAACACATTGGAGAGTGGATTCCTCGTTTTATAGAAGAGAATAAAGGAAGTGCATCTATGGAGATAAATTGGGATACACTGAAAGCTGTGATTGGGGGAGACGACTGGATATGGATGGGCTGCACAATCAAAAGAAAAAAGGTTTTTATGTGCACAATATCAAAAATTGTCCATAGCTGAAACACAACTGATTCAGGCCACTCTTTACAAACAGGGAGTAGATCAGGCTTTGAATGTAGTTGCTACTATTAAATCTAAGATTGTAGAAATTTCAGCAATTAAAATAGCAGGAAAATATACCGCTTGGCGCTCAAGTCTATATGAATGTGGGGAGAAGGTAGGCCATGTTTTAGCGATGCGGGCAAGACAGCGAACAACTTATGGAAATATACCATTAATAAACCATCTGCGGAAAGAGACGGTCACTGAACCAAGTGAAATTCGGGCTGCCTTTCATGGCTTTTATCAGGAACTTTATTGTGACGATAGCAGCAATGACGAAGAGGCAATGCTGAAATTTCTACAGAAAAATTAAGTCTAGAAGATCGAATCAGTTTAGAATCTCCAATTACAATTGAAGAAATTCAGAGTGCTATTAGCTTGCTCGCCAGTGGTAAAGCTGCGGGACCAGATGCTATCCCTGGGGAGTTCTATAAAAAAATGTCTTCATCATTATTAGAAATATTGCAATATGTCTTTTTAAATGCCCAGAATGGCCTGGCGGTCCCAAATTCTTGGGAGAATGCCAATATTGTGGTGTTCCCCAAAAAAGGAAAACCACCTAGTGAAATGGCTTCATATCGACCGATTACTTTAATAAATAGCGATAACAAAATATATGCAAAAATATTGGCTATTCGTTTGGCAACTTTAATTAAGGGACTGGTCTCGCCAGTACAGCACGGGTTTGTGCCTGGACGTAGCACAATTGACCACATCCAGCGGATTATCACCCTTTTTGACGCTGCCGGCATCACAGGGGACCCTATCAGACTTATCCTTCTTGACGCAGAGAAGGCGTTCGATAGGGTCTCTTGGCCCTTTTTGTGGGCAACCTTAAGGGATAGAGGATTGGGGGATAAATATATTACAGCTTTAAAATCTATGTATCGTAATCCGACGGCCCGCATTTCTATCATGGGCGAAATGTCGGATCCAGTTTTAATTAGCAGGGGAACCCGGCAGGGGTGCCCCTGCTCACCACTATTATTTGCGCTCTACATAGATCCTCTAGTCAGGAAAATAGAAGCCAATAATTCGATCATTGGAGTGCAACATGTCGGGGGAAATACGAAAATATTGGCTTATGCTGATGACCTTGCTATTATTACTTCTGACCCTTTGATTGCCCTACGGGAAATTGGGAAAGAAACTGATTTATTTGGGAAATATTCTGGTTATCGTTTAAATCAAACAAAATCTCAAATATTGACTAGCAATAGGCTACAAATTAATGATATTCGGGTGGTTCAAAAAGCAATTTATTTGGGTGTTGAAATTACAGCTGATGTGTCTAAAATTATGGAGAATAACTTGAATCCCTTGAATGCTAAATTTAAGATTGAATTTCGACGATTAGAAAATTTAAAACTTACGTTGGTAGGAAGATGCAACATTATTAAAATGATCTTTTTCCCGAAGATTCTATATTTTTTAAGAGCTATACCCTTGCTTCTTAATAAAACATGGTAAATTTATTTGGGCAAACTGCCGACCGCGTCGAGCCTTCAGACTATTAACTCTGCCTAGAGAGAGAGGAGGGTGGGCGGTACCCAATCTTCAATTATATCATTGGGCTGCGATGCTACAGAACATGAAACTATTGCTTAATGAGAAAGACGATGTTTCGAAGTATGAATCCTCCACTCCTATTTTTGAATTAATTCTGGGAAATGAAGCTAAGGGTTGTCTCTTACGACATGTCGATTTCAGTTACTATAAACGAGTTAAATTTAAAACTATCATAAGTGCATTTAAGGTGTGGTCTACGGTCCGTAAAAAACGTGGACTTGGGCGCTTTAATGTGTATACCCTGGTATATAAAAACAGTCTTTTCCCTTATATTTTTAATGATGGATATATGAGACAATGGTACGATAAAGGTATACGAACTATTGGAGATCTTACAAGTGGTTCCGATATGTTATTATTTGATATCTTGAGAGATAAATTTGGGCTAGACAATCGTCAATTTTTTAAATATCTTCAAATAAGAGATTTTTTGGGTAAAAAAACAGGTGGGTCTTCTGGATTCGCTAATATGCAATTAATGGAAGAACTACTTAAAAAATCAAGCACTCTGGGTGGACTGTATGGAATTCTTAATGATTTAGCCCCGGATGATCTCGGTAAACACATAGATCGATGGCAGAATTGTTTGGCCGCTGATGCTGGGGCTATCGAGGATTCATTATGCATGGCACAGACATCTTTTATGGCAACTAATTTGCAGATCCAATGTTTTAAAACCTGGTTCAACTTGTACATAACACCAGCTAAGATCGCAAAATGGGGGAGAGAAATTGGTTATACCTGCCCTCGCTGTCAGCACTCAGCAGCAGACATCATTCATATGTTTGTGACATGTCCTATTCTGGATACCCTGAAGGGTAGTGTGAAGGGTTTTCTTACAAAGATACTTGGATATGAAATTGAACTTAGCCCTCAGATGATTGTTTTAGGGATAGGAGATCCTCTCTCTCCAAATTTAAGTCGTACTTTTGTATTTATTGCCTTTACAGTTTACAGGCTATGTGTAGCCACCCATTGGCTGGACTCTGCTCCTCCGTCTGGCCTTTACTGGTTAGAGAAACTACTGGCAATTTATAAGTTTGAAAAAGCTACTTACGCTAGGAAAGGCCGTAAAATTAAAGCTAAAGGTATAGCAATATGGGCTCCTTTACAGAATTGGATAACTTTAAATGAATAACAATGAATAATAATGCTTTCATGTACTAATAGATTGAATACTGCTCTGTTTTTTACTCCCTTATCTTCTCTGTTTTTCTTTTTTTTCTTATCTTGTATGTTTTTGCTCTAGGGTGTTTTTTCTTTTTTTTTTCTTTTTTCTTTTCTTTCTCCCAGTACAAAATAATGACAATTTTTGACATATGGAATATATGTAGCTGCCCGTGGGAGGGGTGGGTTGGGTGGGGGGGATTGGAGGGGGGGTGAAATTTGGTGTCTTCTTTCTGATGTTGTTTTGAAATGGAAATAATTGTGAAATGTCAATAAAGAATTTAAAAAGAAAAAAAAGAAAAGACTTCTACCTCACTCTCCTCCCGACCCCCTCCCTGATCTAGTCCCGTCACGAGTCACTGTGCTTTTCACGGCGATACTATGTGAGGCGTCACGAGTCAATGTACATACTACTATGTTACTGTGTTTTACGCTTGACAATATGTTGTAAAGCGTTCCGATACCTTCGGGTCTGGCCAGCGCTATATAAAACTCATAAATAAATAAATGTACTGTTCATTGAAAGTATCTTCTAATCTGAGGCCAAGCTACCTCAGAAACTCCCTTGGAACATAAGAGGAAAACATTTCTATAACATAATTAATTTAGTTCCAAACTCTCACTCCAAATTAATCCACTAGTGAACACTTATAAAGTGTGTAACAAATTTGCGTTAAGACAAAAGCATAGCAAACAAAGTTCACTAATATCCTTGTTATGTGCAAAAGACATGGTGCAACAGAAAGTCTTCTGCTAAGGAAAAATAATGCTTGTGTTGTATTGGCTATACCGGATGAGGAATGATACCTTGACCACACAGAATCCCATGTTTGAACTAACAGCAATGTATTCAAATCGTTTCCCCATTGAGATTCAACATTTATTTTACCTCTGATAATTTTTGTGTTGATTAATAATTATTAATTGAAGACCTTGGAGGCTTTAGCACATAAGCACTGTGTTTGAAATTAACAGAAAATATCTAAGTACTTGTTTTTTTGAGTATTCCGAATCAAATTATTGAATCCAGACATAGATGGAAGGCAAATGTAATTCAAGGGTCCGATTTCTGGTGATTTATCAACATTTCATTTATTCCCAGAAACACTGGAAAATGAATCCACTTCACTAAAGAAGGCTGACATTGTAATGGGCAGTTCCGCAATTTATAATAAAATATCCTCGTTGAGCTAAATATAATGCACTGTCTTGAAAACAAAATCTCTTTATATTCAATTTGTGTTATTATTTGTTTAATCTTTTATATAAACAGTGTCTAAAGCTATGAAGGGCATCACTTTCTTTTACCACTTCTGAAAGTAAACTATGGAAAAAGTAAAACCTGAAGCCTTTGCAGAGTAATTTGAGAAATATATACTACAAACAGTTTGATCCAGTAACATGCCATTTTAGAGCTTGAAACATGTATTCTCAAACTACATAATAAACTTCATGTGTTTTTCTGAATGAAGTGCAGAAGGACTCATTGAGAAGAACATACCTGATGACTTAATGTTTAAACTGAATAATGATCTGGCTTTATTTGCAGACAAACTGCCCTTAACTAATTCTGATTGCTCACATCTCCAAGCTCAGAGCTAGCAACTTATAACTTGCAGTCCAAGTTAATTACTGAAATTGGTCTGCAGTTCTTACTTAAGGTCACATCTGTAACTTCTTCAGGAATTACATGTCATCACCACATAAAATGAATCCTCTCTCATATTGACCCGAATAAATGTATTATACAACTCAAACAGCATGAGTGGCAATATAGTAAAAGAAAATTGGGTAGACACCTCTGCCAGGAAACCATTGGGACCTGGCGATCCCTTTGATAGACTCAATGTTTTTGTAATTTCACCAATAGTAAAATCCTGCTCATGTGAGAATCAATCAATCAGTACTTTTAAAGTGCAGCTTATCACCCTTGAGGGTATCCAGGTACTGGATTACTGGGGTAGTCAAACAGCCAGGTTTTGAGTCTCTTCCTGAAGTCCGTCTGCGAGGGTAATGTTCTGAGGTGAAGGGGGACGTTCCAGAACTTGGTGGCTTGGTGGGTGAAGGAGTGGCCTCCACTGTGGCTATGGCAGATTTGCGAGGGCTGTGCAAGGGAGCAGAGCAAAGGTTTCTAGATGGTTTTTGGAAGATCAAGTGATGGTTCATGTATGCTGGTCCTTGGTCAGGAGGGATTTCTAGGCGTGGGTGAGTAACTTGGATTGGCATCTTTTCTAGATGGGGAACCAGTGGAGGTTCCTCAGGTGTTGGTTGATGTGCGTCCGTTTGGGCAGGTTGAGGATCAGTCTGCCCGCTGAGTTCTGTATTGTCTGGAGCCGTCTCATGAGTTGGGCGATGGTTCCTGCATACAGTGTGTTTCTGTAGTCCAGCCGGCTGGTGTTTAAGGCTTGCATGTTTTTCTGGTGTTGATGGGGAGCCATTTGAAGATTCATCGGCGAATGCAGGTGTGGATGCAGGTAGAGGAGATTGTGTTGATCTGACGTTTCATGGTGAATTTGGTATCCAGGATGATGACGAGGTTGCGGGAGTGGTCTTTTGGTGTGGCAGTGGGTCCAACTTGGGCGGGCCACCAGGTGTTGTTCCAGAGGGAGGCGTGGTTGCCAAAGATCAGCACTTCGGTCATGTCAGTATTTAGTTTCAAACAGTTGTCATTCATTCAGTCTGTGACATTCTTCATGCAGTTGTGGAAGTTGGTCTTAGTGGTGGTGGGGTCTGCTGCGTGTGAGAGCATGAGCTGGGTATCGTCTGTGTAGGATATGATATTGAGATTGTGGGCTGTGACAATGTCGGCTAGAGGCATCATGTAAGTGTTGAAGAGGGTAGGACTGAGTGTTGAGCCCTGAGGGCACCGCAGATCTGTATTAGCGAGCCACTGGTAATGAGGGACAAAAATGGAGGTTGTAGAGCGAGTCAGGCATGACCGAGGGTAGTTATGTACGAGAGCAGATGAGCACCACATTCGCACTGCATTTAGCTGGCATGTGTTAATGGAAATGTTTAATACAATTCATACCTTTCATATTTAATTTCAGGTACTCCAGAAACTCCATCAGGTACCCACACTTCACAAGAGTCCTGCATAGTTTTAAGTATTAAAGACGATGGCTTAACACTACCAGATAGCAGCACACCAGACTTGCTCGAACATATGGAAGAGACCTTTCTGAACAAAATGGATAGTTCTCCATCTTTGCTTTTTTCTGACACCAGTACGCAGAGCCAAGAAACCTGTGCAGAAACAGGTAGTGCAATGTGTGAAACTGTAATCAACATTGACAATACACGCTGCACTGACAGTGGTGTGGACTGTCGCCACAGTTTCAGCTGTAAAGACCCTAACAGTATCCACCAATGCCCAGTGCGTGGCTCTCCACCGTCACAAATTTCGAATCGCTTGGACATAAATTATGTAAACAAGGAATCTGATGATAAAGTGCTTGTAAATAAGGAAAACAATAAGGACGAGATTGGGGTTTCTGAGACCCTGGGTTCTGACATAGTTATGTTCCCATTGGAAGGCGATGATATACGGCATAAAGACAAAGAACGACCAAGTGAGAGAAGCCCCAGACAATATTTAAAACAACAAGCAGCCAAGAGGGCACACCCAGTGGAACTGATCACCAATTCTGAGAAGCAGCTACTAGTGGATTTGCCCAGTTGCTCTGGGAAGACACCTAAAAAGAAGGTTTCCCCTTTATCTGATCAAAAAATTATGAAAGCTGGACCAGTGCCCTGTAAACCAAAATTACAGTTCTTGAATGATCAACAGAACCCAGCAGCACAAGAAGCTAATGCAACAACAAAGAGTGATCTAATAAAAAGTGTACCTTCCAAGGCGTCAGAGAACTTTCAGGAGAATCAAAACAGCATATTAAATGAAAAGGGACAGTTTGATGATACATGCATACCTACTCTGCAGCCAGCCAGTAGCATGGTAAGTGGGAATTGACAATTAAAGGCATGTGTGATTTGGAGATGGCTTATAACCCACTAATAGTATGGTCTATTGCCTTGTTGTACCTCCAATTAAGGTTGTGAACTGCTATATTGTTCATGCAGGCAGTCACCTAATTAATCCACCATGTATATACTAAGCAACTTCCATCACCAGTTAAATGTCTACCAGCTCAAAGAGTTCTCGTGAAGACTATTTCTCCAAAATATTCATTCAAACATATTACATGAGAAATAGCCTCGATCTACAACAGCATCTGATGCGCAGAGGAATGGGGACAGCAAAGAAAGTAGTTAAACTGTATGAAAACTGTAAACTTCTCTTTTAGTTATGTTGTGTATACCATTGGTGATATCACATATTTATTTCTTTTGAACATCAGGTAATATTTTGATTGGAAATGTACATTAGGCCAAGCATGAATGATGGACATAGAACAATAGATGGAATGTGTGGAGTTACAGAAAACAGTGAGGTTATGGCCGGAAAGTGTAGGTAAGCTGTTGCTTGGACAGTCAGAACCTCAAGGACAAACAGACATTGAAAACACTGTATCCAGAAGATATTGATGTAGGGAGGATTAGCTCCTTATCGTGAGGTATATTTACAAACAAAAGAAATTGATACTTCTTCATTGCAAGTCCCCTCCTTGCTAAACATGAATCACCTTCGCCTTAAGAGTTTCAAGAGCTCTGTTTTTAGTTTGGTTTTAAAGTTCTTGAGTTTTAGGTTGCCCCTGTTGGTTAGTGTGAGAGCATTCCAGTGAGTGTAAGAAGGTGGATGGAATGGAATCTCTGCAGTGCACACTGTGGTTTTAGGTTTTATAGGAGGTGCTAGTTGGCTGATCTAAAGTTACCTGCAGAGATGCATTGGGAGAGAGCATCAAAAATAAGAGGCTGGGTATGATCCATGAATGGCTTTAAAGACCAGTCTTAAAAGTTATTAGATGGTCCTATTCTTAGCAGAATGTCACCTAGCTTGATGTTGAAAGGCTGAAGTAGGGGTGCTTCTGGGGAGAAAGTATTTTTTGTCAGAGTTTAATACTTTGTTGAGGAGAGCAAAGGCTTGGCGAGCAAGAGCTCCTAGGAAATCACTAAAATAGCCCTGTTTTTTTTAATAACCAGTGAGTTAATCAGTGCTTTTGTTTTGCGGATGGAGGGTGGATTCTGCATAGTGGTTGAATAGGATATCTTGTTGTAGTGGTAATAAAATATTCTGTCCACTTGGTAGTTTGAAGAGTATGCCTAGGTTTATGGCCAACATGGCAAAAGTAATCTTGTCCAGCGGGTAGTAGAAAGAGCTTGGAATTGAGGTGCTTCTAAGGAGGAGAGAAAGCATAAGACTTTTATTTTAGAAGAGTGCCACATAAGCCGATATGGTGACTGATGGCACCAAAGCAATCTCATACCTTTGGTTGCAGAAGGGAAAGTTTCGAACAAGAATAATGTATAGGCGTGTCCACGTAAAAATGGTAGGAGAACCCAGGTGAACAGATATCACCAAGTGAGGTGATGTATCGTGACAGAAGTGAAGGCCTCAAAACAGAACCTTGGGGGACACTGGCTGGAAGTGGGCTGAGAGGAGATCTGAAAGATTGCTACTTCACAGAGATGGACTGGTTAGAGAGGTAGGAGGAGTGCAGAGTCTGCCATTTGTCCTAAAGGGTGTATAGTAAGTTATGATGGCCATCCTTCTCAAAAGCTGCAGAGATCGAAGAGTATATAGATGGAGGAGAGATGGTTGTGATGTGTGGATGTTATGAAACTAGAAACTGGTGTGAAGGCTACTTCAGTGAAGTGGAGGGCGCAGAAGAAAGATTGGAAGATTGTTAACAGTGAGGTAGAGAGTAAGGCAGCAGATGCCAAGGTGTTCATCTGTAGAGAAAAAGGTAAGTAGCTACAAGGACAATTTGTTCTCTTTGCCAGTTTCTTTAATATCAGAACTTTAGCAGTTTAAACCATGAGAAGCAGATACCAGAGATGAGTAGGTGGTTGAATAGGGATGTCAAACAAAATAGTACATCAGATGTTGGATCAAGTGATTTTATGGTTTGAGGGCTGTGACAGCCAGAGTGGGCACATCAATGGTGTGCAGATTTTAGTATTCAAATAAACTCTTTTCGGGATGTCAATGCAAAGTTGACGAGTAGTCACAAACAGTTGGGAAATGGTAGAGATGGGGGAGGGGGCAGAGACGTAAGTAAGTAGTGAAGCAGGGACTTGTCTATTTCTGGTGATGTTTGAAGGTAAGTTGATAGCAAAGTCTAATGTAGAGATAGTTCTTACAGGACCAGCAAGAAGATTGTTGATTGTGATTGAAGGAAAGGGATGAGGTTTTGCAACTAGGCAGGTTTAGTTTGTCCAGTGCTTTAGAAAGTGTTTGTGTATGCTTGTAACGTTTCTGGGGTCATAAGTGAGGTTTTTTGTGCCATCATCTAGGTCCGTGGTCTTCAAACATTTTAATGCCATGCCCCTCCCTTACCCCTCCATCAGAGATTTTCACAATTATTCTATTAAATTAGTCATGTTTAAATATGTTTAGAATTATTTAAACATTGCAGGGAAATTCTGTTGCAGTTTTAAAAAATGCAATCAGATACGATTGCCAAGCATACTACTCCGGTCAGGCAGGCCTTACTAATGTGTAAAAGTATCCACAGTGTGATTATACGAAATGGGGATGGGGGTTTTGAAGAATATTTGGAGTCCCTTCTCTTTCGACACATACTCCCAGCTAGGAAATAAATGATAAAAGATGTTAGTGATGGTCCGTTACAGAGCGGCTTACTGCCACTCATTTTTCCCCACTTAAAACAAAGCACTGTTATCAGCATTATGCTTCTGTTGGCCAGAGCCTGGTACCGCCCTGAGATCACTTAAGGCCCCTCCAATTTGAAGGACTCTGATATAGGTCATCCTTGGTGCTATTTTTAGGTCTCGCTTAGCGACGCAGCGAATGCGCTGCTCGCTTGCGAGACTATTGTCGTCGGTTGTACTTTGGAAGCGGGGTGGAAGCTCCACCCATGCTTCTCATTGGCGCGCATCAAAAAACGCGCGCTTTAAATTGGAAGGGAGGCATGTTGGTTCCCTCCCTGTCTCCTATTTGCCATGCCTGCCCGGACAGAAGATGTGCACGAGCGTGGCGTCTCTTTAGCTTACGGCAGACTCGACAGGGCTTTGTTAATTAGGTGTTATATATCAGTTTCACTTTTGAATTTCGCTGCATCTCGCCAGTGACATTGTTTTCAAATATGTTACACATGCCGTGCAGCGCTTCGTTTACTACTTTGTTTATTGCATGGGAGGTAAGCTGTAAATCTTAGATACAAAAGCAACATGTTGTTACATATTTTTGTCCATTACAGCTTTGTCTGCAATCTGCTTGCTTTTATATTTATCGGTCTTCTTTGAACACATTGCAAGGTTAATTTTTTTTAGGAGTGCCTTACCCGAACTTCTTGTTTCTCGTTGAAAGTGAATATCTGCTTCAGATATCAATGTAGCGCAGCAAACACATTGTCTAGCAAATTCTACTTAAAAACAGAAAGATGAACAGTAGAAACATGATCGCAGGCATGTTCAGAAAGTAAGTATTTGATTGCTGTGACATTTAAGGAAGACTGTCGGTTTAAAGAGTCACTGAA
The DNA here is from genome assembly GCF_964204655.1 of Triturus cristatus. Taxonomy (NCBI): domain Eukaryota; kingdom Metazoa; phylum Chordata; class Amphibia; order Caudata; family Salamandridae; genus Triturus; species Triturus cristatus. The sequence goes on along the minus strand of NC_140588.1, from coordinate 352,455,387 downwards.
AAACGAATATTCTGTTAATAACATTTGTGTCATTTACTTTTGAAAATGATCTGTTATAAATAGAAAAGCAAGAAAAACTGTGAAGCAAGTTTGAAGTCATCCTTTTGCAAGTCAACACCTTTTTTTGAGGCCATTGTTCCATTCCTAAAGCGCTAGAACAAATCACCTGATTAAGATGTATAATGTAACCGAGAGGGGCTCTTTGTTCAAGGGACAAAAATCAATACAAATCCTCTTGAAACGGCTTTTTCCCATGCCATGTCCGAGTGGAAGGGGTCAGGAAATGCTGAGTTTGAGGCATATGAGCTGCAGATTGTACACTATGCATAGATCGCCATCTGGTGTTGGGCTCGGATGCTTGCATTTTTTTTTTTTTTTTTTTTTTTTTAAACCTTTATTTAGCACTGTGTACAAGACAAATACGGGCCTACAACCATCCGGCCGGCCTCGACACTTCTGAAGCTTGACAGCAAAGTACACGTCCACTCGGTGGCACGGCAGCACATAAAAGCATACGACCTATGTTACAATAAATCCACGTGCACCGAGTGGCAGGAGACAGTAAGGTTAATTTTAAAAATTTTATGTAAGGAGATACAGAAGCTAGAACGGATCAGTGTACAGAACAGACGATCATATGATAAATGGGTAACAGCCAACAGGAGAGTCAACTAGCAGTGAACACATATAAAATGGCGGCACGAAACTATAATACCAGGATATAGATACGCAGCGAAGTGTGCCTCCCAGCCGCTACCCTCCTAACACCAGTCCCTCCCACTGACCCTAGAAAAAGACGTAAGAAAAGGACAGAAAAAAGAAAAAGAAGGCCCATAGAAACAAAAAACGTGCCGAAGAAGACCCCCCACCCTACACGCATGCCGAGGCTATGGCCTACCCCCCCCTAGCTACGTGTCTGTCGCCCCATAGGAACCCGAAATGTAGAATTAAGGAAAAAAGAAAGGAAAAGGAACCATAAAATCACGGTTGAACCCAGGGAGAAAAAGAAGAGTGCACTACCCTACTACTCCCAGGAAAAGGAAGAGCGGGGAGGAGCCCACCTCACTGCCGAACTCCCGGACTCCCGCGCCGCCCATACATCCTGCGCTATGTACAGCACAGTATCAAAGGACCCACGTAAAACCCGGTGGTCCCGAATCGATACCACCCAGCACTTCACAAGTCCTCCCCCCGGCAGAAGAAGGAAACAGGAGGCGAAATCATAGCGAAATGTAGCAAAAAACAGGTCATTAAAAACTACTCAGCCAATATTGCAAAACGTGTATCAGTCCAGGTCCCCGTCTGCCGATCCAACCAAAACGACAACGAGCATGCCATCACCCCTGTCCGGACCGGCAGATGTGGTTCAGGCCCGTCCAGTGCTGCGAGTCACCTTCAGCCAGGACTAAGAGACAAGATGGCCGCTCTCGAGGAAAGGGGACAATGAAGCCGTATCGTACCGCAGGGTCCCAAACCCAGCAGTAACATGCCACAGAAGCTCCAGCGATAGGTGCATTCAGGGTAACATCTGGCAAGGGAAGTGAAAGGCTAGGTCTCAACAGGTAGTTCGTAGGCAGAGTCACAGCGTTCAAAGTGAAGGGTGTCCCTGCAACTGTATCCGTGTCGATGGGTTGACGCATTACATTGTAGCCAGGAGGACTCCGCGCCACCGTCCCTCCGTTCTGCAACATTGTTTCACCTCCAGGAGAAAACATGGGCGGCGGGGGATACTCCAGCCGGGAACGTCCCGTTGCAAACAGTGCCTCATCGATTCTCCGGGTCAGCGCCCAGCAAGTACTCTGCATTGCCACTTTTAACGCCACGAGGGCGGCCAATACATCCCCACAGGTCGGGTCTCTCTGTACCAAGCATCGGTCCGCCCTATCCCGCTGCTCCTCCGATGCGGCAATCAGCTCCGGGGCACATGGGCGCGCAGACACTGCGAGTCCAGGGTCAGCCAGCGTCTCAGCAAGAAGAGCAAGCGCCATTGTCATCTCCACTGCAGGCAATTAGTGGCGGGACAAAAGTGACAATGTATACCGGAGATCCGAGGATGTAGACACCGGAAAAGCTTCGTGCTCCACTCGGGAACTGCACAGGGCGAGAGCGCCCCACGGTTGCCGTGAGGGCCGGCCGTTCGCTGCAGGAAGACACTGCAAAATGGAGTCCGCTCGCTTTTCTTCAGGGTGGCGGAGGAGAGCTAGTATTAGGGGGCCCCAACGTCGTCCACACCACTGCCAGCGCGAGGGGGAGTCCGACCCGGACGTAAGGGTCCGACTCCAGTCGCACCGCCAGCGTTTTCACCCCCGCGACCACCCGCAGTATTCCAGCTCAGCACCCCGTCCACATCCCTCGGCGTCCAGCGCGGGCCATCTACGCAGGGACCAGGGGGAGCGCCGGAGGTCGAAGTAAACACCGAGTCTGCTACCAAACCCGCCGATAAAGGTGTCAGGAGAACGCCAGTCACTTCAGTGCCGGTAATCCGCGGCGGTAGAGCGGCGCAGGTCAGGAGAATTGATCAGGATTGACAAAGGAAGCCAGGCGGTCCACGGAGCCGGGAGCTCAAGCGTCCGTCCCGTCGGCCATCTTGGCTCCTCCGGATGCTTGCATTTTGTTGTTGTCTTGGAAGAGTCTTTTGTAGTCACGCGATAGGTGACTCCTCCCTTGGACGATAGTGCGCATGGGCATCGACTCCATCCTCAGATTGTTTTTTTCCGCCATTGGGTTCGGATGTAACTTTTGCGCTCCGGCTCGGCACCTTATTCTCCAAACCTTTTCGACGCGCAAACTATCTACAACTCGACTGTATTGTTTTCGATTGCGTGATCTTCAACTCGCATCTCAGCTACTCGATTCCAGTCGTCGACATGGGCCGCTGGGCCAATCGACGCCGTTTGGGCCTACAGCTCATGGAAAGGACTCCATTAAAAAAATGCCCCCAGTGTGGAGCGAAATTCCCACACAGTGACCATCACACGGTCTGTAACCTGTGTCTCTCGCCCGAGCACGACGAGAACAATTGCCAGGCCTGCGCCTCTTTTCGATCCAAGAAGACCATCCGTGATCGCCGGGCCTGACGACACATGGCGCAGCGAGCAGCTACGGCACCAGTGGAAATCTTCGATGAAGGCCCCGATGTACCGGAGGAGGATTCTGAGGACCTGGAAATTGTGTCCGAAGCAGACGACTCAGACGACCACATTACTCCTGGTCAACGAGTGAGTACAACTGCCCCCCTCCCAACTCCACCCGAAAAAAAAGAAGGCCCCGGTCAAGACTTCGCATGCTGGCCCCAGTCGTGACCGAAAACAAGCTTCTGAAGCCCCGGGCCCGGCTCCAAAGATAAAGGACAAGCCTTCGGGTAGCTCGGGACCGAGCAAACCTCATCTCAGTGTCCCGCAGGCGCCTTCGGCACGGAAGACGGGAGAGCAACCTACTCCCAAAAAGAAGTCGGCAGCGACCACCTCGACGCCGAAAGAAAAACCATCGGAACCGAAACCAAAGCCTTCGCAACCGAAAAAGATTTCCGTCTCCATTGCCAAGCCAAATGACCCCAAATCACCTACTAAGGCCTCGGAGCAGAAATCCAAACCCCGCTCGGACCCAAAGAAGCCGGCGCCAAAAGCGATTACTGCAGAGGAAGAACTTTTTCAACCGGATCCTGTCGATCCGAAGCAGAAAAAACTCCATATAGACCCCAAAGCAGGACCTGTGGCTGCTGTTCCACACAAAAAGAGGAATCTGGACACACCAGACACTCCTGCAGTGCCTGTGAAGAAAAAAGACTGTTCCACTTCACCTGTAAGACCCTCTTCTCCTGTTCTTCCTCCTAAGACTGTTCTTCCTCCTAAGCCTGTCCTTCCTCCTGAGCCTGTTCTTCCTCCTATGTGTGTCTCTCCTCCACAGCCTCCAAAACTTCCACCACATTCGCCACCACCACAGGATGATGATGATGACTTAGGGGGTGGGGTAGGCAACAATAACCCTTCCACTGACCCTGATGACGACACAGACGCACCACAGGACGATTGGGACGATTATGATGACCCAATAGATCCCCCAGAACTCCCTGATCCCCAGCCATATCCAACAAAGCCATCTCCCCCAGATGACAATATTGGCTTTGGTCAGCTTGTAAATAGAGCTGTTGTCTACCATAGTGTTCAGATGCATTCAGACCCTGCAGAACGAAGACTTCCTCCTAGACACCTTCGAACAGTCACAGAAGACTGTCCAAATCCTGCCAATGCTAAAAGGGGTCATTAAACATGCCCCCGACATATTCAAAGACCCTGTGAGAGCTAGAATTCTCAATCCCAGGATTGACAAAAAATATAAACCCGCCCCCAATGATCCCACCTACATCAAGGGGCAGCTACCCTTAGACTCACTAGTGGTAACTAACACTAGGAAACGTGCCAACTCTCAAACCTCCGGTGACGCACCACCTCCGGATAAGGAACCTAAGTTGTTAGATGCCTCTGGCAAGAGAGTTGCTGCCCAAGCAGCTAATCACTGGCGCATAGCCAACATCCAAGCATTACTTGCTAGGTACGATAGGGCTCACTATGACCAACTAGAAACCCTATTACAACATTTACCTGATCAATACAAAACCCAGGCAAATAATTTAATTCAAGAGGGCAAATTAATAACCAATGCATCAATCAAATGTGCCCTTGATGCAGCTGACACAGCCTCTAGGTCCATTAACACTAGGTTACTACTCAGACGACATGCCTGGTTACACATCTCGGGCTTTAAAGAGGAGGTACAAACAACTATCCTCAACCAGCCGTTCAATTAGGAACAACTTTTTGGACCGGCTGTAGACACCAATAGAAAAGATGAAAAGGGATATGGAGACTGCTAAATCCATGGGAGCATTACAGTCTCCATCCACACGTGGTTCCTTTTGTCGCTCCTTCTATAGAGGAGCATCCAAAAACATTGTAACAGAGACCGCCTCCTCTTCCTACAAAAACACCATGCAAACATCCCCCAACAGAGCATATTTTACAGGCGGATACAGGGGAAATAACAACAGAGAGGCCGAGGTAACAACAACACTCGCGCCTCCCCCACTAATAAACAGTGACTTCCCTCCACTCCCTCCAGACCATTCCACTCTGGTCGGGGGGAGACTCTCACAGTTCCTACCGGTCTGGGATTCCATCACAACAGACAAGTGGGTAAGACAAATTATCTAGTATGGTTACTGCCTGGAACTTACACCAACCCCACCCACCATACCACCCAAACAATGTCCAATGTCCATGGAACACCTCACACTCTTAAAACAAGAGGTTCTCTCACTGATTCAAAAGCACGCAATAGAACTAGTTCCTATACAACATCAAGGAGCAGGGGTTTACTCGCTGTATTTCCTAATCCCCAAAAAGGACGGGACCCTAAGGCCAATACTCGAACTCAGACCCCTCAATCTCTGTATACAGTCAGATCATTTTCATATGATCACTCTCCAACAGGTCCTCCCACTACTTCAACAAGGCGACTTCCTTGCCACACTAGTTCTCAAGGACGCCTACTTCCACATTCCCATACACCCTGCTCACAGGAAGTATTTAAGGTTCATAGTGGTTGGACAACACTATCAGTTCAAAGTCCTTCCATTCGAGGTGACCACCGCACCCAGAGTGTTCACAAAGTGCTTTGCAGTGGTAGCAGCACACTTGAGAAGACAACAAATCAATGTCTTTCCATATCTCGACGACTGGCTAATAAAAGCCAAGTCATTCAACCAGTGTGTTCATCACACTCATCAAACCATCCAGCTGCTACACGACTTGACATTCACAGTAAACTACCCAAGTCAAATCTTCAGCCCTCCCACATACATCAGTATCTAGGGGCCACATTAGACACCTCCAGAGTTCTGGCATATCCCAATCCAGCCAAGATAGCCAGTATGCAAACGCTAATCACCAGATTTCAACCACAGCATTCCCTCCCAGCAAGGGTATTCATGTAACTCATAGGAATGATGGCCTCTTGCATCTTTATCGTACCTCATGCAAGACTTCAGGTGCGCCCCTTACAGGAATGTCTAGCATGTCAGTGGAACCAGGCTCGAGGACAACGTACAGATCTGGTGTTGGTGGACACATCGCTCTCTGCAGTGGTGGAACACACAAAACCTTTCCAAAGGGCGGCCGTTCTTCGAGCCGGTTCCACAGATAGTGCTAACAGCAGACCCATCGCTCACCGGTTGGGGAGCCCATCTCCTAAACCACACAATTCAAGGCAAATGGACCACTCAACAGAAAGTGCTCCACATCAATCACCTAGAATTACTGGCAATATTTCTAGCATTAAAATCATTCCAAGTACATCTGCAGCACAAGACTGTCCTAGTCCGGACGGACAACATGACAGCCATGTATTACATACAGAAACAAGGAGGCACACATTCTTTGCAGCTGTCCCAGCTTGCACAAAACATTTGGAGATGGGCCATTCCACAAAACATATACCTTCTGGCAGAACATCTTCCAGGAGTTCACAATCTGATTGCGGATCTACTAAGTCGACAGACACAGCAGATACACGAATGGGAACTTCATCCCCAGGTTCTTCAACCATGTTTCCAAATGTGGGGTCAACCAGACATAGATCTGTTCGCCACACACACAAATGCAAAATGCCCAACCTTCGCCGCCAGGTTTCCACACCCGTTGTCCAAAGGCAATGCGATATGGATGAACTGGTCAGGCAGATTTGCGTACGCTTTTCCATCACTCCCACTGATTCCCCTAGTAGTACGCAAGCTCAGACAACAGTCTCTCAAGATGATCCTGGTGGCTCCCACATGGGCACGGCAACCGTGGTTCACAACACTACTGGAACTCTCAGTAGCTCCACACCAAAAACTACGCCTCTCCCAAACATTGCTAACGCAGAACCATGGAGAGATAAGGCACCCCGATCCAGGTCAACTGAATCTAGCGATCGGGCTCCTGAAGTCCTAGAGTTCGGTTATCTCAACCTTCCGCCGGACTGTATGAACATCATTAAAGAAGCCAGACGCCCTACTACTAGAGCTTGCTATGCAGCAAAATGGAAAAGATTTGTCATCTACTGCAATAACAATAAGATTGATCCCCTGGATGCTTCAATCCAGGACATCATTTGCTATTTGCTACACTTACAAAGATGTAATCTAGCATATTCATCCATACGATTACATCTAGCGGCACTTGCTGCTTATTTACAAAACAGACACTTGTCACTTTTTAGAATACCTGAAATTAAAGCCTTTATGGAGGGCCTTAAAAGAATAATTCCTCCCAGACTGCCACCCTCTCCGGTGTGGAATTTAAACATTGTTCTTACCAGGCTCATGGGTCCCCCATTTGAACCTCTACATAAATCTGATCTTCAGTTCCTCACATCGAAAGTAGCTTTCCTTGTCGCAGTTACCTCTCTCAGAAGGGTAAGTGAGATCCAGGCTTTAACCATACAAGAACCATTCTTACAAATACATCGTAACAAAGTGGCTCTCAGAACAAATCTAAAATTCCTTCCCAAAGTCATCTCTGCTTTTCATTTTAACCAATCAGTTGAGTTACTGTCAGAGCCCACGCTTCTTGCATAATCAAATGGCCCCAATACTGTATAGAAAGTGAAGAGGGAGGGCATGTTCTGTAGACATGAACAATTCTTTATAGAGATTCCCTTGCCATGCTTCCGGAAGGACGGGAGAGAGTTTACACATGCTCCCTTAACTGTTAAATGCGAGTCAGCTGTGTAAGCCCTTGCTTGGTTTTCAGATCCTGACAGGTGTCTTCGCCTTCGCCCAGAAGATTCCTTGTGGAGTTCCTGTTCCAAGCTCCGAGATCAAGCGGTACCTTTTTTTTTTTATTAGTGAACTCTGTGCGCACAGTTTATTTTTTTGTTAATAGCTGACTCGCGACCGCGGTTATTTTTATTATTTTTTAACTCGCGTTCATGTCCATTTGTTTTGTTTGTAACCTCGACCGCGTCAGTCTCCTTTGACTAGCGGGCGAGTTTCCTCCGCATTTTATTCGTGGACGTGTTTCATTTGTTTACCCAGCATACGCACCTTTGCTCGTAAGACGCGGCTGTCCCCCTTTGGAGGCTGTGAATGAATTTGGCTTGCGGCCACTTTTGTCCTGCCTTTTTTTTTTTTTTTATGTTAGAGACTGCATAAAAAGCACTGGAACCTCTACGTCTACTACCTGCTGACGTTTAGCCACGTCTAACTATTTTTCAGTCTGCTTCCATCCTCTGCAAATAACGAACATACAAACGCCGCTTCAGCTGTTTGTCCCTATTTACTTGAATTCACACAAAATACGCGACAAGCGTCGACCTCTCTTGAGTGGAGAATAATTTTATTTGGAACTTGATTGAAGATAACTATTTTTTGCTATTGGCTATCTGGACTTGGATTGCCTTGAATATTTTTGTTATCTACTAAAGTAAAGTGCGAAGGAGCACAGAAGCTGCTTGTACGCAGTTGTATACTTTGTACTATATTCCTGGAAATATACAGCTGGTAAGTGGAATTTTCATGTCTACAGAATATGCGTTTAATACTCACTTAAGTCAGAGATAGCATATCTGAGTGAAATACTTTTAAGGGATATTTTTCTCTTCCTTTTCTCAGGTTATGACTTATGGTTTCCCTTCTGCCGTGAAGTCCTGAATTCGTTGAGGAGTTCGTTGGTCCTGAGTGTATTCCCCACATCTCCTTCAGTTAGCCTTTTGTATGCAGTTATAAAAGCTTCATAGATAGGCTGCCTCTGGGAGTGTGGGGAGCTTCTCTTCGTTCCTGTGGTTCCGGTTCTTCTCCAGGTCAGTGACGCACCAGACAGTTACCCGTGTTTTTTGAAAACCCAGACTCGGTGGCAGAGAATGCTCTTCACACACTAGACGTCAAAAGAGCCCTACATTATTACATTGACAGGACTAAGCCCTTTCGAAAGACAAAACAACTGTTTGTAGCCTTCTGCCCACCTCATAAAGGTAACCCCATCTCCAAAGCTGGGATCACAAGATGGATAGTAAAATGCATTCAAATATGCTACCAAAAGGCTAAACGCACATTGAGAATTCCCCCTAGAGCACATTCAACACGCAAACTAGGGGCTTCCATGACATTCTTAGGGAACATTCCCTTAGATGACATATGTAAAGAAGCAACATGGTCTACACCACACACCTTCACCAAACACTATTGTGTTGACGTGCAGGCTAAGCAACAAGCCAGGCCAGGCTGTTCATAAAACACTTTTTCAAACTACTGCAACAGATACAGGTGACCACCGCTAGGGAGACACTGCTGTACAGTCTATGCATAGTGTATGATCTGCAGCTCATATGCCTTGAACGGAAAATGCTACTTACCAGTATGCATCTGTTCTTGGCATGTAGAGCTGCAGAGTTGTACACGCCCACCCGCCTCCCCGGAACCTGTTTCTGTTCCAGTATTATCTTAATTAGATACATTCACATGGACATCTCTTACTTTTTACTGACTCCATCATTTCCCATCATGGCGAAAAACAATCTGAGGAGGGAGTCGATGCCCTTGCACACTATTGTCCAAGGGAGGACTCACCTATCTCGGGACTACAAAAGACTCTTCTAAGACAACAACAAAGTGCAAGCATCCGAGCCCAACACCAGATGGCGATCTATGCATAGTGTACTACTCTGCAGCTCTACATGCCAAGAACAGATGCATACTGGTAAGTAGCATTTTACTTCCACATTTAGAACGACATTGATTAGGCAGCCAGGCGTCCCTCCACTAAAACGGTATACGCCTACAGGTGGAACAAGTTTGTGGCATGGTGCACAGCGAAGGCTGTGGATCCCCTTTCTGCCCCTTTTTATGAAGTCCTTCTGTTCCTTCTTTCTTTGGTCCAGCAGGGCTCTGCTCTGGGCACTATCAAAGGTTATCTTTCAGCCATCTCCGCCTTTTTACCGCTTCCAGATCAGCCTTCTCTTTTCAAGTCCCCGGTTGTTAACCGTTTCTTGAAAGGCATTATGAACACGTTTCCTCCGGTGCTGTTTATAATGCCTCAGTGGGACTTAAACCTTGTCTTGACGTATCTGATGAGCGCTCCCTTCGAGCCCCTTCATAACTGTCCTTTGTGTCTTCTCACTCTCAAGACGGCTTTCCTGGTAGCTATCACCTCTGCCAGAAGAGTGAGTGAGCTCCAGGCTCTTTCTTCCAAGCCTCCTTTCCTTTCTGTTCATCCTGACAAGGTGGTTTTAAGGACCCGTCCTCCTTTCTTGCCAAAGGTTGTCACGCCCTTCCACATCAGGCAGACCATCATTTTGCCCACCTTCTTTCCGTCTCCGCATCCTTCAAGGGAGGAGGAGAGGCTCCACTGTCTGGACCCTAAACGTGCGTTCGTATTCTGTCTGAAGCTTACACAGCAGTTCCGGGTGGATGACCAGCTCTTTGTTGGCTACGTGGGCGCCAAGAAATGTTGGGCTGTGCACAAACGGACTATCTTGCGGTGGGTCGTTCTGTTCATCAAAGCATGTTACTCCTTGGCTAAGAAGGAGCCTCCTGTGGGGTTGCGTGCCCATTCGACCAGGGCAACTGCAGCCACTACTGCCTTGGGACGCAGTGTTCCCTTGCAGGACATTTGTCAGGCAGCTACTTGGGTCTCGCTGCGCACGTTTACCAAGCATTACTGCCTTGACAGTCTGGTCCAGAGAGACGGCTTCTTTGGCCGTTCTGTTCTCCGTGACTTTCTGGTGTAATCTGTTCGCAGACCCTCCACCGGGGTTGGTATTGCTGGGGTATCTATTCTAAGGTAAGGAATCTATCAGTAACTTGTCTCTTTCAGATGCACAAGTTACTACTTGTGTAACGATATATCTGTAAGAGACATTAGTTAGTGATAGATTCCTTACCACCTCACCCGTCCTCCCCGTTCTGCGAACTGATTCTAGGGTTAAGGTCATCCCCCTTTCAGGGCTTAGTTTCATGGCACCAGTGGTCAGTTTCTTGCATGGCTCTGCGTTCCTGGCGCGGAAAGTCGGTTAGGGAACTGACGTCCGCGCGCATGGGTGGCGCCTAAGTAGTCTCCGTGACGTCATCTCGGCGCCTACCACGCCAGCGACAGACGCGGAGCTGCAGGACGCCACCTACTGACGTGCAAGGGTACTGCTAGCAAAACCTTCTGGACCAGCCTGGGGATATTCTAAGGTAAGGAATCTATCACTGACAACATGATTGAGTGGGGCATTCTCTTGCATGTTCAAAGGAATCTATCACTAACTAATGTCTCTTACAGATATATCGTTACACAAGTAGTAACTTGTGCTTCAGAGAGCAATGTGTAAATCAGCAAACAAAGCCGTTCAGCACAAGGATGTTGGAGGTACAGGAGCTCTCCCAGCACCTCTAGTTCCAGCTCCACCACCTGGGAAATAAAAGTTGAAAACCTGTTTTTCTTAAGTAAACAAAGCATAGGCCTGTCAGGAGCATACCACCTGAATAATGTTTACTCTTCACTGAATATGTCGTTCGATTGCTGCATTGATGGAATTCCTTTAAAAAAATAGTGACAACCAACTACAATTCACCTTGAGTGTCCAGCTTTTCAATCACAGGGGGAACGAGTTCAGAGAAATCTGTGGACAGGACTTATGCCCGCTATAGTAGGACACCGCGTGACGTAACATCATATTGTCCCTTCTTCTCAGTAACTTATTATTCATTTTATGCTTTCCCTCGGCCTGCGTCCTTCTTTTCCCTGCGCGTTTTGACACAGCCTTATAGTCATATAAGCGCTATAGAAGGGTGTGGCATGCTCTGTAGTGGGAGAAAGTTAAACATTAAAGCACATTCTGAGTGTATTGATGGTAAATAATTTGAAACCCACCATGACTTATTCAGAGTGGCAGATGCTGGCTGCGTGTCTCAGTACAGAACAAGCATTTGCAATGCAATAGGTCTAGCATTTTAGACAGTTTTTTGCTATTGGCATTGTAAATGACAATGCCTTTTATTTATATGTTTTGAAAACCTGCAAGCAGTACATAAACACACACTTTGTACTTATAGTCGTTGCTCACGAGAAGCAAGGCTGGCAGTCACTGTGCCTCTTTTACTGACCCCTTGCTTCTCGTAAGCAACGACTATATGTAGTGCATGTTTACGCATTGCTTGCTGGTTCTCGAAAGTCATAAATAAAAGGCATTGTCATTTACAATGCCAATAGCTCAAATACTCGCAAATGCGAGACCTATTGCATTGCAAATGCTTGTTAATGCTGTTTGTGAGGTTATGAGCTGTTCATGCAGGTGGCTTCAGTTGGATATCTCACCATAACTGATGAATTGTAATCATTTTACGTCATAAACTTAACACCTCACCTGAAATGTCTTAAGATATTTTTATGGCTACCTTTTAACAAGGTTTTTTGTACCTAGATAAAAAGTCTCCAAATCGAATATTTTACTTTGTAATAATAATAATGTACACAGGTTTTTGTCCTGGCTTCTGCATGAATAATGTAGTAATCTATGATCAATTTTAGGTGTATATCGGAAGATGTAAAATGAATCTTTTGTTTCTCAAAGAAGCTATGGGGGTTAAAGGAATTATGCCACAGTCCCCTTTACTCCCCTGACATGAGTATGCACAACAGACAAGGAAAAAAGGGTCAAATCTGCTGCCTCTGGATTGGACCACACATAGCCACATACCAAGGCCACCCATGCTCGCTGATGTTAGTTCTTCTTTTTCCACACCCTTAGAAGAGCATCTGGAGCGTTGCACTCAACTTCTCTCAATGTCTACTGACTTCCTAATGAAATGAAAATGGACAGTGTGCTGCTACAAACAGATGTCTGTCACGACCCAGCATGACATCGATCTTTGGTGACTGCACCAAGCATAATTTAAAATCATGATACAAATGCTTCCTAATATACCCAAAGTGTTAAGGCAGCACAAATCTAAATTCTTATGTTGCAGAACATAAAGAGAGGCCAGCCTCTTTCAAAATACCAGGGTCGCTTACTCTTCCAGTTCTGGTAATGTTTGCTGTCTTCAAGTAAGTTTAAGTCACAATTGAGGGACAGGTTGCGGCAAAAGCATAAGTCTGAGCAGGCATTTGACCACAGGTCTGTGGAATTTTAGAAATAATCTACTTGGCTCAGAGACAAAATGCCACTGAGATCTACATGTCCTGTAAAATCCACTTTCCCCACTTATTCCTGTCCCACATCAATTATAAGGCCAGACAGAGAAACATTTAAAACATTTTTGTTTTATTAAAATCAATTAACAAATGCTTTACAATAATGCTAGAGAAGAACTTGACAACGATATTATCCCTTTTATCCAAACATATAGAAATTGTATAGCAATTCAACAATAAATGATCTTGCATGGCAGGCTGCTCTAAGAGTCATATTGACAATACTTCAATACTAATGATAGATGTGGCCTTTTATGTCCGCACACATGCTTTGTGCCTCCTGTTGTAAGCCAGAGATCAATAGCTCTGCTGGGGTCATAATCCTCAAAGTCGAGTCCTTCTACCCTAAGAAGCATTAAGTCTTGGAGAATATCTTGATTTAACCGTGTTCTTAGTGGGTTCTTAATGATTTTAATTGCAGAAAACACATGTTCAGCATCTGCTGTAGATACACTGAATGTGAACATCATCTCCACAAGCTTTAATATATATTAGTCAACTTGAAAGGGCTTGTTGCTAACAGGGTGGCGTATGCAGGCAATACAGGAATGCCTTTTGTCTGAAAGCTTTTCATATGGGTTTTAAGTCCACAAAACTCCTCTACAATTGACAACCTCTCGTCTGTGGTGAACAGTACCTCAAAATGTTGTACATTTTGCCTCAATATCAGAGACCCATAGTTATAGAGCTCCTCTCTACTTTCTGGCCACAATGTATAATCAAATGCCTGACATCCTTGAACTGGCATGCAATTAAAATGTGCAAATCGCTTATCAATGTACTTAACCACACTGTCAATGAGCTCACTGTCACTTTAGATTGTTGCTGCTGGTGGACAGTGTCCTGATAATGTTATTTCCCAGCCCTCAGTAGAAATGTTTCCAAACTTCTTGTATTCAGGGTGGTACTGTTTTTAAAACTGCTGCATATATTCATGCAACTCACTCTTCAGGCCTACTAGGGTCAATGCACACCGCTCTACAGCAGGTGGAACATGCAATAAAAGCAGTTCATTAGACTTAAAAAAATCTGAAAGCTGAGACACTGGCTTTAGAACATCAGTCAGACTGTAAAGTTTTTCTTTTTATAAATGTAACGCTAGTTACAATTGAGAAGTTCTTTTTTGCCTTTGCAGCAGAATCATTACTACCAGCTGCAACCTGTCCCTGGTGTAGAACCACTGTCTGCAGGTTTTGTTGCATGGCTGCCAAAGCCCTGGTTTTGCTGGATACCCATCTAACCTTTTTAATAGCAGTGAAATGTGCAAACAAACTTTTCATCAATTATTCTCGAAATTTCTTTGACATCTCTTCTCCTCTTAGGACTATATCAATAGAATTTGAAAATCCATTTCAAAGTTTGCTCAAACTGAGAAATAGAGGGATTGGATTTTACAGCATCTAGAATCCCAAACTGAAGCTTGTGGGCTACTCAGTGGAACGGCAGAAGAAAAGCAATGTCTTTCTTTAAGAGTGATGAAAACCCTCCCTTAGATCCCATCATAACTGCAGCACCATCAAATTGACAGCTATTAGTAATGGCCCTGGATGTTCTGTAGACCTCATATCTACTACATCAAAAGATAAGCTTTTGATTCCTTTAATTAAACCATCCAGAACATCTTGAGCAAGTGCATGTTCAAGTGGAACAAGATCAGCAAATAGGGTGTAGGGTTTCCCACCATTGACAATTTTTTTGATATCCTGCCTAAGTATATCTGCCTCACAACTTATGAACTCTGAGGCTTTTTCGCGGTTTGCATTATTTTCTCCTATATCCACACCTGCTTTCTTCACAACCCTACAAAGGTGTCCATGTCTGAGAGTGGCTTACCCGGTTTTGCAATTAGGTAAGCATTGTTAAACAAGATGGTCAGTTTTATTCTTTCTCTCTCCTACAGTTTTTGCAGTGCTTGCATGATGAGGGACTGCTCTGTAGGGACACATGAATTTGAGGTCCTCGCTGTAGGGGTCTGAGACTGCAAGGTGGTTTGTTTCATTTCCTGGCAGTTCCATGAAACGCGTCATATGTGCCTTACTAGTTTAATGAGCTCTGATTGGTTCAATGTGCAACTGGTCACATCCACTTAAGAATGCATTTCTGCCTGAACCCCAATAGCTGACTGCTATAGCAGGATATTTTGGGCAAATAGTGCAGTACATTTTTGGTCCTTCCCCCTCCAACTTTCCTTCAGGGCTAGCCATGGCCAGGATTCCACCCAGTGTGACTGAAAAACTTGTTTTATGTTTTCAGCATCATACTTTTTTTGTTCTTAGTTAGGTTAGGATTCTATGCAGTGGTACAAGGTCCAACATCAATTGGTTCTTTTTGGTTTCATTCTCCTGTGTTTTCTTGATCAGTGTCTTTATATTTTTTTAATCCAAAGATGAATAGACTTTGTTGGGACATATTTGCCTGTCAACTGACCAAAGTGATCAAGTCTGAGACCATACGTAATTCAGTTTTAAACTCACTGTCCATAAATGTTGAGCTATTTATGGCAACAAACATTTCACATAGGAGATTTCACTAAATCTTGATACAGGTTTCTTCCTACACTTTTCCATACTCTTTGACAACCAAGGGTTGAGGCTGCCTGCTGAAATGAACCTCTATGCTGCTACTACAGTTCGTAGTGATTCTGTTTCATGCCAGTGTAAACGCACTGAAGTCTGGTGCCACACTGGCTGCAATCTAGGCCTAGAAGCCAAGAAAAGATTTACACTAAGTAGAAGGATTTGAGCTTTGGAAGACTAATCGAATCTGCCATCCATGTTACAATTAAAAAAGAATTGAAATGAATTGTCATTGACTGCGTAAGAAAGATTTACAACAGTGTTAGAAGGAGATAGGAACTGATAAAGCTGAAGTGTGCCATGTGCTCACTTCATGTGTGTCCTTTGATCACAGGCAACAACGATAATAAAGGGTATCTCATATGTGCCCTATGATCACACCAGGAAACACTGGCACTAAAGGGTACTCCTTGTGTTGGATGTGCACCTTGTGAAAGAGAAAAATGCAGCCACTCAAAGGGACTTTAACGAGAGGCTTAAGTATGCTGACCCATTGCCGCGCACCGTATGCTGCAATGGGCCGAAGCAAAATGGTAATAACACAGCAGACTCATGAGTGGAAGGAGAAGGCTGGAGCCCCTTTAAGTAAGTATATATTATAAATATTATTTTAGTAAAATCAAAATGTCTTGGCTAAAGCCAGATCTAAAAATCAGTGATGACACAACCACTTGTCATACCACTTACACATGCATGCCTGATGATGTATACATGTATCAGAATGCAAACCAGCGGCACAACTCCAGTGCCATGTTTTTTAAATTTACTAATCTAAGAAAGATCTTGCTTTTTTTTCCGATTGGTCTTGCCAGGGCTTTTTTCCCATGCTGTGCATCATCAGCAAAAAGCTTTTGGCTGATGCCGTGTAGCATTGTGAAAATAAGAGAACAACAAACCGACATGATGATGACTGGACCATTCCCTAGGCTCACACATGTATGAGGATATATGCAAGTGCAAGCATCACCATAAATGCATGCGCCTATGGAATGAGGATGCACATTTTTATAAAATATTTATCTACTGATCAAAAATGGACACCCTTTGGCTTGCCTACAGACAGACAGAAGCCTGTTTCATGCCCTGCCAAGGAGCTAGAATCTCATTGAAGTAGGTATCTGTCAGAAATGTATAAGGAAAAAGCTGAACCCCCACGCTCGATTTCCCTACGTAATCAGTCGTGACATTCTTGAAGAATGGACAATGTATATCCTGAACACCATTGGTGACTGCCTTGAGAAAGCTCTTGAACCCGAACAGTCTAGAGAATTACGGATTCATAATCTCACACCTTAACGGATTAACAATAAACATACGCAGCACCCTGGATTATATGCATGTCTTTTCTAATTTATGGATAGAGTGCATGGGTTCTTGTATCTCTTTATACATAATTAGGATCACACCGAGAAGAGGCCACATGACCGCTACACCCTAAGAATAACAATGCTGTGCAGTGGCTGCCAAATAGTCAGCCCATGACTACTGGCAAAGTCAGTGGGTCTGGCCAGAACTGTTAGTCTTTTGGCTTTAGTTTGTATATGTTTACTTTGCCATGGTTTTTACCAAACGTTATTGTTGGTGAAGATGCCAAACCCTCATATAATTTTGGCCACAAAAATCACACATTATCACAGTATGTGTGTTCATGCTTCTTAAAACAGAGTCACTCAAAGTGAAGTTCATCAAATTTGCATCGTGCAAAAGAAAAATGTTAATGACACAACAACAGACCAATGAAAAGGGCTGTCTGAAAACCCCGATGAGAATATATGTGTCATTTTAGTCAAATTCCCCTACCGCGAAAGAAAAAATGTTATTTCCTACCATTTCTTTCTAAATCTGTAATGTAGTCCTAGCAGGATTGAGAAAGATTGAATGTCTGGGTGGCATACCTTACAAATGTAGGTATGACGAAGGAAAGAGTGCGCACAATTAATTATCCTGCAGAAATGCACGATTCCAAACGCCAGCAATGACCAGTTATCAATCTTTAACAAGGATACAAATCTGTCAATGGCACATGCTCTCTGGCCAGCTCATGAAGTCACCAAACCCGAACCTACCGCCTCGGCAAGAAGGTTTGCTTCACATATACAATGGCAGGGCTGGCGTTAGGGCGGTGAGGCTGGAGCATCGCACTGGGCACCAAGCTCAGGGGGCTGTATTTGCTCTATGACCAAAATGAGTGCCGTTGTCCACCTTTCATTTCCACAACATCAGTTGTCCATCAAATAAATGATGGACAATAGGACTCGTGCACACAGATGGCGTATGGATTGGCAGTTCCTACAAGAGAGCTGGAGATGAGACAGTGGCATATCAAGCCAGGAAATGGGCCCTAACCACTGAGGCACTTTCGCTGCATCTCTTGCACTGAGGGTGGTAGGGTCAGAGTCCAAGATGCAAGATTCTTGCCTTTCACCTTTAAAACCGGGAAAGCTTCAGATTTTGCTTCATCTGTAAAAGGAAAGTACCATGCTTGTCATGTGAGCCTGGTGTGGGTGTTTATTTTGGGCAGTTTTTTTTTATACATGACCCAAAGGTTTTGGAGCGCTTCTAATGTAAACCAGCTACATTTACACAAGGTCATGTTCATTTCATTTTAGGCACGGGTAGATTAAATGATCTACCCAGAATCACAGGATGTTTAGCAATGCTGAGACTCGAACCTGGTCCTCAAAGTTCAAAATCTGCAGCTCTGGCTGCAACAGAGTAGTCGGGAGCAGGGTGGGTATGCATGTGTGTGAAGGGCATAGAGATGGTGGTTGGTGATATGGTGGAGAAGCCCCACTCTCTCTTCGCAATAAGGAGACTATTTGCTCACTATACCCAGTCTGGAGCCTGTAATAGGAGACCCTGGCCCTACCCCTTCTCAAGGTCTGCCTGCTAACCCCATGGCAGCAAGTCCTGAATACTGTATGCAGAAAGCAGTGTGAGCGCAGCGGTGGTATCCGGCAGTGTGCGAGGCTGGAGAAGGTGCTATCTGCTCAGTGGTCAAAGTGCATTGAAAAAGTGTGGGAATTGTTATGCTGCACGAAAGGAGGCAGGGTGATGGAGTCTGACGGCACGGTGAAAGCAGGTGCCATAAAAACTAAATATTTTGTAACTTTTTTTGGTCTTTCACCTTCAGGTAGAACATGTATAATAATGGACAGCATTAATGAAAATTAAATGCTGGTTATGTTAATCAGCGGGAAATGCACATTAGAAATGTGCAGTTATTTTCACAGAGTCCTCCTTTGCAGAAGACCAGTGTACCTCATCTCGTGGTCCAGATTACACACACACCGTGCCCTGCTGTCACAGGATATGTTTCTCTCCTAGCGCCTCTGTATTATTACACCAAACACATTCAGTTACGTTTGCTCACAATCATGCAACCCCACCCCCAAACACACACACGCTTTCAAACACACACCATATGCATCACCCATGCATGCACAGATATCAACACACTATGTACTGACACACATTCAACGTAAAAGTCCCCTACCCCACTCCAGTACTGTAATCATGTCCCTTGCAGTTCAGCTCCCCAAAGCGCTGATGACGTGACGTACAGGGCACAGACAGGCCATCCTTCGGCTGAGAAGATGTCTATCTAAGGTGCTGGACACCTTTTGACGATACTCGTAGTCTGCACACCAGCACTCAAACACAATGATGCAGCACATATACTTAACTTGCCAGTCTCCTCTACTGCTCCTATTTGATGCAGTCACTCGTAATGAAACCGAGAAGCACTGCACACCAACCTGCTCAAAGGCTATGTCAGCGTTCCAATAGGATTGTTGGACATCTGACTCGAAAGGGGGGTTTGAATCTGCTCTGCCAACCAGTGGAAATGTGAAGTCGGCACGGCAGTGCTCCAATAGCAGTGATGAGGTCAATGAGAGCCGTCCCTTCCTGCAGCCACAAGGACGCCTCACTAGACGCGATTCATCACAGCAGGCACTAAGGCTTCATTATGTTTAGCACAAGTTGGTTGCCAGAGAATATACCTTCTTGGACACTTCTACAACGCTATAGCAGACACTATAGAAGTGCTTATTTTTATTATAGCTTAAAGTAAGCCTAGCGGCTGCTACAAATCAGCGCTTGCTGAGTGAACCCCCAGCCAATCACTGGTTAGTGCACATTCATTGGCTGTTAGCCAATCAGAGGCCTCTAAATGGTCTCTTGCTCTCTGCCAGCCTTTCTGATTGGCTGTGATCCCCAGATTGTCCACAGCCTGTTTTATTTAATTGATTTAATGTCTACATGTCCATCAGACAAAATAGACATTAAATCTTCTTGCCCTTCACACAAAAAACATGGTTTGGACATCAGGCAATATGATTCCCCCACCCCTAAACCTTGGAGATCACACACTACACACTTACCCAAGCATCTAGATACTCTCTTGGGTGATTAGTACGCTATACAAATCAGTATGACATATAAAATAACATAACTGCACATACAGGCTGCTATGGCAGATCTGAGACATATTTAAAGGGCTACTTAACTGGGTGGCACAATGAGTGCTGCAGGCTCACTAGTAGCATTTAATTTACAGGCCCAGGATACAAGTAGTACCACTTTAACAGGGATTTACAAGTAAATTAAATGTGCCAATTGGGTTTGAGTCACTTTCACCATCTTTAAAGGAGAAGGTACACACACTTAAGCACTTGTTAGCAGTGGTAAAGTGCACAGAGTCCTAAGGCCAGCAAAAACGGAGGCGCAATGCCAAAATGTTTGGGGGAACACCACCCTAAGGCTGACTGGTCAGACAGACATTAAGGGGGGAAAACATCATGACCCCGCTTCCTTTGTATCAGCGGTTGCAAAATATTGTGATGGATACATCATGTGCTTTATAATAATTACATCTTTTTAGTAAAGCGAGTCTCCTAAGTACAGACTTGGTCATAATACTCCTACTTTGACTGATTTCCAGATCTTTTTGATGAAACATTTTATTAACTTTTCAAACTAGATTATATTGCCAGATTGTGCCAACACTATGTATACCTGTACGTTGTCTTAGTCGTGTCTTGGTACACACCACTTTCAGCCCCGCTAAACCATCTGCACCCCAGAGCTCCCCCCTTCCAATCCAGGGAACCAACTACTTCCCAGAATTTCTCTTGGGGCCCCCTCCACCCAAAATCATGGCCCATTAGGCCTTGAAATACTATGTCCATGGGGACCAAAATTCTTTGTTATTTCGTCAGGCATCCTCTTACCTTGTAGACTGTTTTCTCTGCTAGTGCACTTTGTTTTCCAGACCTTATGTTTCTTAATTCAACTCTAACTTTGAGAGCTAAACATCTTGTTTCTAACTTGGATTCCCCGCTTGTAGAAAGGGATAAGATACAACTCTTGCATGATGATAAAGCGTGCCATGGCCAATTACTCCCCCTGGTCCTCCTCTTCCCCTCACCCTGGTCCTCTGCCCCCCCGTTGCCTCCAGGCATGATGCTTAAACCTTCACTTACTGTATTGATAATTTTTGTCAAGATGTGGGTAGTAGTTATCATGCATGTCTTTCAGCATGGCAGATTGTTCAGTTGAATTCCTTGGCCAAGTGTACTTCTGTTGCCCTTTAGTTACAGGATTTGCCCATTGTAGTCTTTGATGCCCACTGCTTCTCGTATCTGCCCTTTGCTTTCCACCTTGCCTTCTGCAATTCCTGGCTTGTGGGTAGTTGGACTTCCCCATCATCCCTAGCACCTCTTCTCCCTTCTCCACAGTGCATATCATAAATGATTTGGTACCTATTTGGAACCAGAGGGTGACGAAGAAGGTGCTTGTATAAATGAGGTTATTTTCCGAAGCTCCAACCTGATGGAATTAAGTGCTCTTCTTTTGCTTAGAGTGCTTTGTGTGAGGTATTGCTGTAATGTCACAGAACAGCCACTAACAGTGAAAATTATTTTCCTTCCTTTTCTAATGATCTTAACTTTCAATTGAGACGATACCCGTATTGTCAAAATATCTGTTGATCATGTACTTGGCTGGACGCATGTAAACACAATAAAGATAACAAGATCACCTGATCTTGGACTTATGGACTCACCTTTCTGGTTATTAGTCTTCAAACAGTGTCATTTATACAACTTGTTGGAGTGCTCCAGTATTTTGTTTTAGGACCCCAGGCTATTTTCCAGGTTGACACATTTTTTCTTCAGCTCTTTCATTTAGCCTTCCAAACGGGCGTAGATCGATTGGGATAGTTCCATTTCATGGCTCAGAGAAACAATGTCTTCTTCATTTGTGAGTACCATTCCTCCTATAGCCTGTACATCTTTGTTTGTGTGTGATATGATTGCTATCATTTCTGCCTTTAGACTTTGCAGCTGGGAGTCGAATGTGCAGAGATTTTCTGATGTAGGTCTGATAGACAAGCTCAGATATTTTTCTTGGCTCGGTTTTTTATGCCTTTGCAGCCTGTGCCCTCTGTCCCTTATTTAAATGTGTTCATGCATCTAACTGTTGTGCGTGTTTCTAGGCATTTAACTCAATCTCTTGTTCTTAAAATAGGGTAGAATAGGATTAGTTTTCTATATTAGTCTTTATCATTTGCTATTAGATACAGCTTCCATGTATGTGCCTTTTCTCACATGTTCCAACATCTTTGGCGGCTCCTTTGAGCGCGCCAATATTATCCGGCGTATCATTTCAAATGTGCACTTGATAGTTGGGTCATCTTAAAATCTAAATTCTTAAGCATGGTATCGGGATATCCTTTGATCAGCATACTGTTCTGCATAAGTAAGACCCCATCTACTTTATGAGGTCGGACTTGCTTTATTTTAAATTTGTTAAGATGAACATCAGGCTGATCCATATCACTTCCAATAGTTGTAAAGCCAGTGAGTCACCATTCGTCGCACTTTCTAGCTGTGTCTGAAGTGTGGATCCTCCCACTTTGGTGCGCTCGCTCAAGTCTGGCCTTGTTTCAAGAGTAATGAAAGCCCTCAAGCAGGTGCTTCTGCATCATTTGGCGAGCAGAGCATCTGGCGGTCGCACACTATGGGGTAAAGCACTGAATTTCTTGGCCTCTTGCTTGGCTGCTCTCCTGTCTCCGTTCGTATCCGCTTCTTGAAACTGCTCTTGATTGCACCTTATTTCTGAGTACAGGTGGTTGGAGCAGGTACCCCAGCTGGAGCTCATCGCCAAAGCGCTACCTTTGCTTTGGTATTGGCTGCAGACCTGCCAGTTACATTTCTATGTAAACCTACCACTTTCCTAGATGATCAAATTAATGTGGTCTTTGTTTTGGCATATTTAAGAGGGAATGCCCACTGGAGTATTTCATTGGTTGATAGAAATGATCCTTTGTTGTATAATAGTTTAGCTTTCTGTAACCAAATGCAAAAATAGTTTGACAGAAAATCAGTCATTATTTCTGTAGATCATGGTTGTTAAATTTTAGAACGGGCCATCAACACTTGTTGAGTTATATGAGCACAATCAATCACTTAGTGATTTAAACAGAGTGGCCAAAAGAGAAAAGAACCTCATTGTTTTTCTATGCTTATGAATTAATTGAAAGGCATTCTGTCTCAAGTAGTTAATCTTCCTACCAAATGTACAGAACTTATATCTTGTCAGTACAATAAAATCATGGCTGGGCGTGCTCAGAAAAAAATGAGTGTTAGTAATTTGATCAGAATCTGAGGTGAGCAAGGTTAAGAAGTTTCGGAACCCATGTAACTTGGTAGTATAAGAGGCCCTATCTCTAAGAACAAAAGAGAGCACACAGATATGCACAGAAGATCTATTTACTCTGTGGCAGATTAGGTCATTTTGTTAAGGATTCTGGAAGTAAAAATAGTTCAATAAATCAAGCATTGGAAAGATTGCCTATAGCAAGACAATAGTCAGAAAAAAACGTGTTTCCTCCATAATAAAGGGGGCTGCCTTGGCAAGTGAAAAAGTTCCCAGTTCCAAGATCGGTAGTTCATCACTCGTGTTCTTCGGTTGCTCATATGAAAATTGCCATAAAATGATTTTGTTAGATACACAGGAAGAGACAATTTAAGGATGCTTAGATTATAGAGTTTCAGGGAACCTAATCTTTAAAATGTCAGCAGTTAAGAAAAAGTTCCTGAGGTGGTCAAGAAGGTACTTGATGGTTCGATGTCCTAGTCTGGTCCGGTGCGATTTCATACTTGTATGATTACTATGACTGATTGGGAAATCAGTGCGAAAAGATTTATTTTAATTTGATTGATGCTCATCAGTTCAACATTATTTTGGGTATGTCTTGGCTGACTTTACATAAATCTTGTATTGGTTAGGCAGCAAGAACTGAGTATTTGAATCTTCCTCAATCTGGCAGCGCCGTCATGTCGCCCCAGGTTCAACATACGAATCCTTGACCATTTGGTATTGTACACTGGAACATTGCTTCTCGCCTAATATTAACTGTTTATACTTTTTTCTGCATGGCTGCTCGAAACTGTAAGTCTAGTTGCTCGACCCCAGATTAGTTTTAGTATTAATTTGAGTCTTTTAAAACTCTATTTTTTGTATACATGATCTATATGCATTTTTTAACCAAAAATTGTAATGGTTTTAAGTAATCGCACACAAAAAAAAATTTGATTTGATTTGAACTCAGAATACTTTCAGGTAGGTTCTTTGATTTCTTGTGAAAGGCTTTATAATCGCCAATCGAAAGACCTAACAGGAATTGCTGGTCCTCCCATAATAGGTTGTGAGATTTCTTTTTTTTACCTTCTTGTTATTAAGAGATAAGTGATATATTTAATTAGGTAAAAGCTAATGTGTTTCTTTCACATTGGACCTATGATTGTATGATCTATTTGGAACCTGGTGCTTCCACACCTTGTTGTAAAGTTTATGCATTCACTGAATCAGAGACCAAATATCTTACATAGTATTTAGAAGAAATTTTGGCAAATGTGCTCAGTAGACATTCATAGGCAGCTCTGTCTTCACCGTTGTTTTTGTGCCGGAAAAAGGCATCTTGGACTAATTAAAGAGCCCTCAGTAGGATCACTGTGAGTAATTGTTAGCCCTTACCCTTGACTCGGTCTTGCTTGATCACAGCCAAAATGCAAAGATATTCACAAAATTAGATAATAAGGGAGCTTATTACCATCCTGTTAAAGTCTGAGACGGTGAAAAATGGAAGATTGCATTTTGCACTAAGTTTGGGTCATGTCATGACATTTGTACTCTGCGGTTCCCCTGCAATATTTCAAAATTTTATAGATGAAATGTAGTGCGTATTTCTAGATATGTTGTGTATTGTTTACTTGGATGATGTTTTGATTTATTCAGACTGCAAAGAGAAATACATACAGTATGTTAAGCATGTTAAGCTTATCTCACAGCGAATACAAGACCATCAGCCTCTCTTTGCCAAAATGAAAAAATGGCTTCCATACTACTACAGTAGATTTTGTGGAGTACATAATCACACCAGAGTGTATTTGGATGGATGAAAAGAAGGTTTCAGTAATTGTTCAATAACCCACTCCTACTGTAGTCAAGACAACAACGTTTTTGTGCTTTGGTAATTTCTATAAAAGGTCCAATTATCTATTTCCTGAAATAATCTGCATCTCTAAGTTACTCCACAAGGGAGCAGGCACAGTAGAGACAGATGCTTCCCATCATACTATGGGGAGTGTTGTGTGTCCGGGAAATCTGAATAGTGGACAGATTCACCCAGTATCTTATTTCTGAAAAGAAAAAAAAATTGAAAAACGTCAGCGGAGCTAGACTACACTATCACTGATAAAGAGCTTTTAACGCTTAAGAGGTAGTTTGAAGAGTGGAGACGCCATTTGTTGGTGACATAACACATCATGAAATTATTGGCAGCTAACAGGAATTTAAAGTTCCTACAGTCAGTTAGAGCACTGACACTTTCATCGTTCAGGTGGACCTCGTTCTTTTCTGACTATGATTATTTAATTAACTGTAGTAACGCTGATTATTATTATTATTTATTTTGTAGAGCGCATAGTCACCAAGAGGTATCCCAGCGCTAGGAACCCTAATTCTACAGTTCGGCGGACCCGGGGCAGAGCAAAGGAGGGGGGGAGGAGGGGGGGGGGGGAAGCAAAGGCTCCGAATAATGGGAGGACTTAAGACCTTAGGGAAAGAGATGAGTCTTTAGCTGCTTCCTGAAGAGCAGGTATTGTGATTCGAGTCGCAGGTAGCGGGGGAGCGAATTCCAGAGGCGTGCAGCTTGGACCGAGAAACGTCTTCCTCCTGATCGGGCTTTCTTGAATCTGGGGGTGTTGATGAGGTTTTCTGAGTCTGAACGGAGGGGTCTTGTAGTTTTATAGCGGGTGATGAATTTGCTAAGAATAGGGGGGCCTTGATTTTGTAGTGATTTATGGACTAGGCATAGGGCCTTGAATTTGACTCGCTCCCTTATGGGGAGCCAATGAAGAAGTTTGAGAGCAGGTTTAGCAGAGGTTCTGGCAGGGGTATTTGTGATAATCCGGGCAGCGGTGTTCTGGATTCTCTGAAGCTTGTTGAGGGTCGCTTCCGGAGCGCCCAGATAGATCACGTTGCTGTAATCAAGCCTCGATACTATTAGGCCTTGGATTAGCAATTTTTGGGAGTTGAAGGGTAGGAGGGGCAGGACTTTCCTCAGAGATTTCAGGAGACCAAAGCAGGTCCCGGCTACCTTCTTTGCCTGTATAGTGAATGAGAGGTCAGTGTCAATCCACACGCCCAGACTTTTTACCTCTGTTTTTGGGTCAGGGGGAGGGCCCAGACAAGCTGGCCAGATGTTCGGGGAGAGTGAGATTCCTTTCGGGCCAAGAAGAAGAACCTCAGTTTTCGTCCCATTTAGCTTTAGGGCTGACCTATTCATCCAGCGGTGGACCTGCGTGAGGCAGTTGTATAGGTCAGCTGAGTGTTGTCTGGGGTGGGACAGAGACACCACTAGTTGCGTGTCGTCAGCATAGCTGATAACGCGCACTCCGAATGGGGTGATGACCTCCTCCAATGTGGACATATAGATATTAAATAATGTGGGACTCAGAGAGGAGCCCTGAGGCACACCACATTGGAGGGGCATTTCGGAGGAGCGGGCGTTCTTCTCCCAGATCTGGTAGGTCCGTTGGGCCAAGAAGGATGAAAGCCAGGACAGGGCTGTGCCTTCCACACCAACTCTTTTGAGTCTTTTGATGAGGAGTTGGTGGTTCACGGTGTCGAACGCCGCACTTAGGTCGAGGAGGATCACTGCCACTGATCCTCCCCCATCCAATAGCGCTCTGGCCTCCTCCACCGCTGCCAGGAGGGCGATGTCAGTGCCCTGCCCTGGTCGGAAGCCCGTCTGGGAACTTTTTAGCTTGTTGTTGGCCTCCAGAAACTGCGAGAGTTTCCTATTGACCAGTTTTTCAGCGATTTTGCTGACTCCTGGGAGTAAGGAAATGGGCCTGTAATTAGCCAGATTTTCAGGGTCGAGGGATGGTTTCTTCAATAGGGCTTTTACGACGGCCGTCTTCCAACTCAGGGGTACAACTCCTTGTTGGAGTGAGGTGTTGATCAGATGAGTGAGAGGGGGGATGATTGTGGGAGCTACCTCCTTGAGGATTCGGAGTGGCGCAGGGTCCCTAGGGGATCCGCTCTTCATAGATTTAAGCGTGTTTCGTACTTCTTCTGTTGTAACTTGGCCCCACGAGGAGAGACAAGTAGGTGGTGTAGGGCAGGGGAGAACGTTTTCTTCACACGGACTCGCAGGGGGAATTGAATCCAGAATTGTTTGGATTTTCTCGTGAAAGAAATTAGCCAGTAGTTGGCATTTCTCCTGATCGGCTTTAGGATCGGAAGGGTATCCTGGTCTCTGTTCTGGGGTTTTTATAAGCTCTTTAAGGATGACATATGATTCCTTGCTAGAGCATCCCGCTTTCTCTATTCTCTCCTGGAAGAACGCGCTTTTAGTTTTTCGGATAGCGATTTTATAGGATAGAAGAGAAGTAGAGTAGATGTTTTTGTTAATTTCCGATTTGTCTCTTCTCCAGGAGCGTTCTGTTCTCTTGCACTCCTGGCGCAGAGCTTTGAGCTCTGGGGTGTACCATAGAGCAGAAGATAGTCTTTTAGGATGTTTGAAGGTGTGAGAAAGTGCCATCTTTCTTGCATGGTATGCCCCCACTTTTTGCTAAATTGCTGAATGTACTTCGATTGAGTGTACCCTGGGTTCCTGCCAATCAGGTGCCCAGGGCCTATGTTCCTTCCTTAAACCACACAAACTCCAAATTGGCAAACCCTAGCCACATGTCAGCCCCTAGTAAATGGTACCCTAGGTACCCAGGGCCTTGTGACCAGGGAAGGCCTCTAAGGGCTGCAGCACTCATTGTGCCACCCTCAGAGGCCCTGTACCCTTACACACACACACTGCCCTTGCAGGCTGAGTGTCTGGGTGCAGGACAAAACAAAGAGTCGACATGGCACACATCACTGTGTACCATGCCCATCACCTACACTGCCAAGGCATATGTCAGCCACCCCTCTAGCTGGGTGCATTACGCCTATGGTGTGGGCACAGGAGCAGGAGCCCTGTGCCCCTACAGTACCCGGGTCCATTCCTGGGCACTGTAAGTGCAGTGCTGTCATTTAAGAATACATGGTGCTGAGAGCTTGTCAAACACGAGCTCCACAGCACCATATTGGCAACACTGAAGCCTGGGAAGTTTGGTATCAAACTTCTCAGCACATTGAACCCACACTGATGCCAGTGTAGGATTTAATGTACTAAGCACCCCAGAGGGCATCTTAGAAGATGCCCCCTTACAGCTAACTTGCAATCCACGTCTGCTCTGAGGCTGCCCAGGCTGCCACACAGCAGACACGTTGCTGGACCCCTGGGTGGGAGAGCCCCTGCTCTCCCGGGCCTGCAACAATGCACATCCTGGGTGAGGTGAGAAATCTCCTCCCCCAGGATGAGCAAAGGGAAGCTTCAAAGGCATGCCGCCAGTTGGAGTTTCCCCAGGCCACTGCAACCCCCCACTCTGGCGGGAAGCTTGGCCGGAAACCCCATACAAGGACAGGGGATGTGCCAGCCTGCCCACCCCACCCCTCAGGTGGGGGGAGGCGAGGTGAAGCACATCTCCGGGCTCTCGCCATCTTGAAGATGGGAGGCCCTACCCTATCAGGATTAGGCTACTGCCCCCCTCCCACAGGAGAGAGGCAGGATAGGGGGTGTACCCACCCCAGGACAAGGACCCATTGGTCCCTGGCCTTCACCTACCTGTAACGCCCCTAAATCTAGTATTTAGGGGCCCCCTGAACCTTCCTTCCTGAGATTCCAGACAGAAAAACGACAAGAAGAGCAAGAAGAACAAAGACCTGCCCTGCAGCTGCTAAAAAGAGAAGAAGACACCAACTGCTTTGGCCCCAGCCCTACCGGCCTGTCGACTCTCGAACCTGCACCAGCGCGGCATCCCACGTGGCCAGCAACCTCACCAACCCCGGAGGACCTGGCTACCTTTTAGCTCTAAGCCCCTGGGACTCCCACGAGTAGAGGCTCTACTCAAGAAACCTATTTGCTATCCCTGGCACCAGCCCGGGACCGCGGACCCAACACACTCTGCACCAGCCAAGCCTGGCCAGTGCCGGAGTGGACAAAGACCCAGAGGACGACCCCACGGCGACTGTGACCCAGAGTCCGGCACCCAAGGACCCCCCTCGACATCCCGGAAGAAGCCTGCAGCCTCAGAACCAAGTGCCACCCCAGCCGCGATCAACCAGAGGGTAAGATTCCCGACGCCAAAAGGCACCCCTGCACCCGGCGCCCTGCGACCCCCTGTGCCCAATCCCGGGGTACCCACCTAACCTACAACTACCCAACTTACCTCTCGAAGTGGTGGTGGCACCTGAAACATCCTCGTCCCCGAGCCTGCAGCCTCTTTCCAAACCGGAACATTCCCATTGATTTCCATTGAGCGCCCTAAGGCTCAAAAGCACCCGGCACCCAGCCGCCCGAGTGGCCCTGGCAGTGCCCTCTCTACACTAACCTTCTTCCCCACTTGCCCTGAGTAAGTGACCAGGAGCCCAGCTCCCACAGCCGCGTGGCTTGCCAGACAGCAGCCACCAACCAAGGCCCCCCCTATCCCTCATAGGATAACATTGGGCCCAACTCTCTCTGCACCCGGCCGTCCTGAAACCGCTGAGGGTGAACCAACTGTACCTACCTGACACTGGGGGACCCCTGAGTCCATGCCCGGAATTTCAACACTACCAGTCGAGTACTTACCCTTAAACCGCTAACTTCATTTTCCTCATAGGGTAACATTGACTGGCTTTTTCTTCAAAAATCTTTTAAGTGTGAACTTTTCAAAACTGCAAAAATTCACCAAAAATCAGCCAAGTGACAAAAACGAATTTACTCACCTGCTCCTAGGTGAGCTCCCAGTGCTGGATCTTGGTGCCCAGCCCTGACTCTGAAAAGTGTTCACAACTATACTTACCTCTAACTCATTTTTCTCCCATGGGAAACCATTGTCTGCTTTTCTGTGAAATTTCTTCTAAGTGTCTACTTTTGCAAATTTGAAATATTCTTTTAAAATCGTACCATTTCTGCAAACGAAATTACTTACCTGCTTTTGATAAGGACCCCAGTCCTGGGTCTAGGCACCCAGTCCTGGATTACTAAAGTAACGATAAAGTACTCTACCTGCAATTTGAATTTCTTGCCATAGAGATCCATTGACTGTTTTCTGTGAAATATTTTCTAAGTGCTAACTTTTGAAATAGCTAAATATTATTTAAAAATCATTACAGTTATTAAGTCGACTTTCATCACTTGATTCTGAATACTGACCCCAGGCTGGTTCTAGGAGCCAGACCTGGAATTCCAAAAGTAATCTGAAAAGTAATTTATTACAAATAACCTGAATTTACCATTGAGCTCAATGCATTGTTATGTTTAGGAAATAGGATTGTTTATTGCAACCAACTGTGACTGTTTACACAAATTTATTGCTTAAAACAAAAGTATTTATATTCAACCTCTCATTCTGAGAAAGTATATTTTTACCCCCTTTGTGGTTCTAAAAATAAAACAAGCATATATTTTATATATACAAATCATTGGCCTAGAGTTCAGTTATTGAGTGTGTGAAACCATATGCTGACTGAGTGTGTACAATAAATGCTTTACACTGTCCTCTGGTACTGCCTTACTGCTCGACCAAGCTACCACTTTTGAGAGTAAGGTCATACCTAACTTTGACCTCTATCAGCCTCTGGGGGACTGTGGACTCTGTACACCCTGTACCTGTTAGGGAACAGTATATACAGAGCCACTTTCTCACAGAGGGTCGCAGTGTTTGGGAGCAGGGTATCTAGGGATGAGGTGATCCACTCATTAAACTGCTTGTCAGCCATGGTAGGGTCGGAGGAGAACTCGGGGATGGAGTCTGTAAGGGTGGCGGCCCATTCTTCAGGTGACAGTTTGCGCCATCGTCGGTCAGTTACCTGAATTTTAGAGGTTAGGGGGTTCGAAGTGGGAATTTCCCAGGAGAAAGGGACCAAAAAATGGTCCGTCCATGGGAGGGTCACGGGTGATTTGGTGGTGATGGTTGCTATATTAGTGAGGATGGGGTCCAATAGGTGTCCCTTCTCATGGGTGGGCTCGTTGTTCACCAGACGGATATTTAGTGATGTTAGGTCTTGCCGGAGGTCAGAGGCTAACCGATCCGTGGGATCCATGAAGTGGAAGTTTATATCACCTAGCATCAGGAAATTGGAGGTGGACGAAGCTAGTTGTGATACCGATTCGATGACGGCATTAATAAAATTCCCAGGAGCACCTGGGGGGCGGTAGATCAACAGCCCTGCCAGGGAATGAGCTGGGGAGGTTTGGATGGAGAATTGACAGCTCTCGCAATCCTCAATGTAGGCGTTGGAGGTTCTACAGGTGAATTGTTCCCTGAGAATTATGGCTACCCCCCCTCCTCTCCCTTTGGGTCTGTGTAAAGCTTGAGAGAGATAGCCTGTGGGAAGGGCCGTAACGATGTCCGGGTCGGTGCTATCTGATAGCCATGTTTCCGTTAAAAACAGTATGTCGAGATCCTGATCTTGAATTAGTAAATTTAATTCGATCGCATGTTTAGGGAGGGAGCGGCAGTTAAGAAGTCCCATCTTCAATGCGGGTCTTGTCGAGTTCAGGGGGGTCGGATTACAGCGCGAACAATTCGTGAATGTATTACCTTCAATATGCGTGTGGTAGCAGGCAAGGATTTTCTTAGGTTGTAGGGCGCGTAGTGCATCTCCCGTATACATCACTCGATCCTGAGGGCCACCAGGCAGAGTCACTGGGCCTGGGACCGTCTGGGCCCGGACGGGCCCAGACGGGCTTGCCTTTGGCGCGCCCGCTGCGCCCGTCCGCTGCGCTCCCTGAACTGACACATAATTTATGGACGGAAGGAGAGATGGTCGGAGGTGGGCGTGGCCACCCGGAGGGGGCGTGTCCTGGTCTCCTCGCTGCCGGTAATGGCGGCTTGCGCGTGGGTCCTGGGTTTACACAGCGTTCAGATCGGCTGCTTGCCAGTGCCACAGGTGAGTGCAGGGGGAGGGGTGCAAAGTGATTTTAAAAAACACACAGATGCATTATCTCAATAGAAATTAACTAGAAAAAATTAGTCAAGTGTATAAAGACGCGCCATTAATCTTTCCCTCTAAAATTTGGTATGATCACTCTTAACGCAATGTTTAATGTGGAATCATTATTGACATAATTACCTATAGAATTGCAGTCTGTTGGTAAAGATTTGGGTAAAGGAAAAGAAGAGATGGCGGAGAGGAAAAATATAGTATATTGTGTCAAGGAAAAGCTATTATTATTTTGCTGTCAGTTCAGTGAAGACAGCACGTTATGAACTGCTTTTAGGACTTCAAGGTTGCTGAATAACCCAGATTATTTTAGACTACCAGCTGTTGAAAGGTATTTTTGGGTTCACACATATTGACATACGTTAAGAATTATGTAAAAGCATGATCTACCTGTGTACAGTTTATGAATACCCCTATTAACCTGTGGGGTTATTGAGACCTTTCCACTAAGAAGGGGGACCCCTGGCAACTAATAACAGGCAGGTAATGCAGGGGAAATATGAAAGACCAATCAAGGGAGAGGTTACCTGCCAAGCTAATTCCGGAGGGTCCTCAAACAGGATCCCATAATAGATACAACAGGGCCGGAGAGGACAATTGTACAAAATATTCCAATAATCAATAACGTTAAAAAAAAATATTTTACAATTTTATTTTCCAATAGTCAAAATCAGTTGATAAGGCAATAAAAAACATACAAAGATAACATCCAAAATTGATACAACAACAATACAATGTCCCACAAAGCTCAGTCAAAATGGTCAATCATACTGGCATACACTCAAATCAACACACACATTCATATTGTACAGCACAAATCCACCACAGCATCGGGGTAAAACAGCTGCCACATGATGATAGAATGACAGGATTTTATGTATCATCCAAGGGGTGAGGGTAGATACAGTCCAGCTACCCATCACACATTAAACACCAACGCGCGTTTCTGTGTCTAGCCCCAGCCGGGGACACACCTTCATCAGGGCGAAGATGGTCAAGCAGAATGGGACAAACAAACAATCCTAAGATTACAGAAAAATACATAATCAGTGGATATAGTAACACATGTTAATAACATCAATAGATTATAGTGACAAGAGTCCGGCCCGGGAAAATCAGATAATTCACTTAATTAGCAAAGCCAATGCGGCTACAATAACCAGAATAGGGTGCACCCACACCTTGAGAATAAAGAAAAAATAAACACTAGAAAAGTGACTCATGGTCGAACCAGAGACAATGATTTGGAACATTAGTGTATTTTTTGAAATAAGCAAAAAATTATTACCAAGCCACCAGATAGGAAATAGTGCAAGAAAATAAACCGTGTGAAGTAAAAAATAAAAAAAAAGGAGAGAGAGGATAGAAAATAATGCTTAGATCGAAAGCCCGAATGACAATGGTAAAGGGAAACGATCTAACTGGGAACTTTAAAACGAACATTACCTGGGTAGAGACAACAAATAAGAATCCCCAGGGGAGCAAACAGGGAATAAAATGACTGGCTTCAATCCAACAATGAATCTGGGATGAGAATAGAAAGATGGCATTACAAGTTTGGAAGTGGGTAAGAAGGATCTTCTCGGGGCATAACATGAGCACAGCAGAAAAACCAACCCACCAGAGATTATCCGCATATATTAACATGGGCTATTAATTCCCGCAGACACTAGAAAAGGACTCCCAGAGACGCCGCAGGTAGATATCAGTCGAGCAGCAGGAGCAAAAGGCTATAGATGAGCCAGTTTCTTTAAGCGCATTTAGACAGTTTCTCTATGGAGAAAATGAAAACAGAAATAAGAAAAGAAAGCAAACTAACATGGTGATCAACTTCCTACGAAAATAGAATAAAAATAAAAAGGGGGCTGAGGAGACAAGCTTCATATCGAGAGTATTTGTTTAAAAACTGCTGTCAGGAGAGGAAAGAAATGGAGTGCACCTGGAGGCAGAAGCCGTGTACAGGTGTCAACAATACTATATACATTCAAAAGTATACGAATTTAGAGAATGAAAATACGAAATGGGGTGAGAATTACAGGCGGGCAAGTATGAAGCATGCGTCTTGCTTATAAAGGCCAATGGTAACAAAAGGGTTCATAAGAAACAAAAAGAGATGTAACCGCCCAGCAGTGGACTTACCGGTTCAACGAGAAAAAGAATCTGCTTCCTCTGCGGGACGCTTAGGATGACGACGTGACTGGCATCAATGGGCTGAGTTACGTATGGAAAAGACACGTCCGTTTTAGAGGTTTCCAGCATCAGAGGAAACCAATCAGGGATTGTGGGAATAGAAATAGAAAGGGGACTAGAGAGATTTCAAGTCTCTACTAAGATGCCGCGGCCATCCAGGGATCAGGCACGCTATGCCAAAAGGGGGAAAAACCAGTCACTTATTCAAACGAATGACAGGCAAAGAAAGAAGGTATTAATAAAGGCGCAGAATGCGCGTAAACCTTCCCGTCTTGACAGCAAAGATTCGAGGCCTAAAAAAGGGGGGGAGGATGTGTATCAAGAAAATGAAAAGAAGTTTGAGAAAACAATTTTTTTTTTATAAAGGAATAATTAGAGCGACGAAGATATCAAGGTAAGACAAAAAACTGAATAAATACAGAGAAAGAAACAGTGGTCCAGATCAGATAGGGAGGTATAACACGCCCACAACAGAGTCAAGAGACTCATTCAGGACGAGGAGAGAACAGTTCAGGGGCTGAGAATTAGGTTATCGCATTCTCCCACGGACAATGATCATTTAGGCCTTTCTTGACGGAGTTAAGGAGGTAGATCCAAAATACCTCTCTTTTTTTGCGAATCAACATGGGGTCCTTACCAGGATTCACACAAAAATTTTCCAGTATAGACCACTTAAGGTCAGTCTCAGAGTGTTTCAAACGAAGCCAGTGAGGGACTAGGGGAGCCGAGAGTTTCTTGATTCGAATATTCGACTTATGTTCCCCAATTCGGATTCTACACTCCCGTACAGTTTCTCCAACATATATCGGATCACAGGGACAAGTAATGATGTAGATAATGTTGGAGGTGCGGCAATTAGTCATTCCCTGAAGGGAAACAATACGATCAGGGGTTTGGATGGTATCGCCCACGATGGCATTGGGGCAAGCGTGGCAGGTCCCGCAGCGATGATTTCCTTTAATGGGTCCCAAGCCGCAAATGGATTTTTGACACGGAGAAGAGAGTTCCTGTATCCTCCCTCTGACTAAATGATTTTTTAGATTTTTGTTTCTCTTAAATGCAAAGAGGGGTTTGGGAAGTATGCTGTCATCATTGCCCATGTTTAAAAGGTGCCAGCAGGAGTTGATAGTTTGTCTTAGTTTATGGTTAATATTGGAATGTTTGGTGACACAAACAGGTTTATCCATGGATTTCTTCTCGTTGGTGATGAACATAGCCTCTCGATTCAAATACCTAGCCCTTTTGAAGGACTCCTTGATTAGTTTGCGAGGATACCCTCGATTGGACAATTTTTCTTTGAGGATATCAGCTTGTTCCAAGAAGTCTTAAATGTCAGTACAGTTCCTTCGAATATGAAGAAATTGACTGAAAGAGATACTATCCCTTTGACAACGGGGGTGGTAGCTACCGT
The DNA here is from genome assembly GCF_964204655.1 of Triturus cristatus. Taxonomy (NCBI): domain Eukaryota; kingdom Metazoa; phylum Chordata; class Amphibia; order Caudata; family Salamandridae; genus Triturus; species Triturus cristatus. The sequence goes on along the minus strand of NC_140588.1, from coordinate 352,419,397 downwards.
ACTGTTAGAGTGTTTCTGGCAGTAGGTTTAGTAAATAGGGAGACATAAAGTTCATTCTGGTTGTGTTCAATCCAAACATCCAAGAACTCCAGTTTGAGATTACTAGAATGGGCCGTAAATGTCAGATGTGTATCCGCAGCATTAAGCCACAGGATAAATTCTCCCAAGGAGGTATGGTCCCCCCTCCCAGATGAAAAAAATATCATCTATAAATCGGACCCAGGACCGGACATTCTCATAGAAGGGGGCCATTGCATTGTGGATATTCATTTGTTCAAAATGTCCCATATAAAGACAGGCTATACTTGGGGCACATGAGGCCCCCATGCTGACTCCCTGGATCTGTTGGAAATAGCTGTTGTTAAACTCAAAGTAATTCTCACTGAGAGCCACATTGAGGCATTCAATGATGAAAGGGGCATTGGTGATCCCAGGTTCAGAGGACAATATCTCTTGGAGCACCGTCAGGGCTCCTTCCTGCGGGATATTCGTATATAAGGACTCTAGGTCCAATGTCACCAAAAGTTCCCTGTCAAATGAAGTGGCCCGTGTCTTTGATAAATGATTTTAGTTTGACCAAAGGTTTTAAAAAACGGTCAACATATTGGGAAAGGGGCTCCGTGGCAGATCCAATAGTAGATACAATGGGCCTGAGAGAGGGATCAAGTGCATTTTTACGTGTCTTTGGCACCCCATAAATGATGGGCATACGGGTGTGAGTAGGGGTCAAGAATTTAGCTTCCTTGGGGCAAATGTATCCCATATCAACTGCATTTTCCACCATGGTCAGAATCCGTTGTTTCAAACCAGGTTCAGGATCTCTGACAATACGTTTATTGTGTCTGGTGGATGAAAGGAGCGAGTTCATTTTTTCAATGTTTGAAGGTGTGTCAAGGATAACAATGCCCCCTCCCTTATCACAGGGCTTGATAGTGAGTGATTTATTTCCTTTCAGGGACATCAGGGTGGTATTTACCAACTTGGAAAGATTCCCTGGGGGTTTAGGTACGTATTTTAGGATTTTTTCAATTTTAGTAGTCACAGCCTTCTCAAAGACACTAACCTCTGGTCCAACTGTATCCAGAGTGGGAGTAAAGTCAGACGGGGGTCTCTATCCAGATATATTTTCAGTCATTTCAAGGGAGGGCCTAGTGAGAAAATATTTTTTGAATCTGATCATACGAAAGAACAGATGGAGGTCTTTCAGAAATCAAATGTGTTAAAGTTGATGGTGGGAACAAACGAAAGACCCCTGGATAGAAGCGACACGGCTTCCGGGTCAATATTGGTGGTGTACAGATTGAACACAGGAATAGTTCTTATGTTTTCCAATATTGATGGTGCCGCGTCTGAATGTACATCTGTGGCTGTCCCTGACCCTGATGGAAATTCCTCTGTTGAGGGGTCCAGGTTCTGGGGCGAAAGCTGCCCCTGCGGTTACCTAAAAAACGATTAGGCATGGCGGGTCTATCAAACGGTTCCTGTCTTGTCTGCTAATTCGGGTTGTAGTTGGGATCATAGTTACTGGGACCATCTTCTTCAGAGTCCGTTGTATCTGAGAATGTCGTCACCCGTCTGTTGCCCCATCTGGGGGCAGCTCTATAGGGGCCATTGTTTTCAGAGGATGTGTAGAAGGTGGTTATCAGATATGGGTATGCGCGTTCTTGTGTAAATAACCTAATTTCTGTAGTAGGGGATCTCTGTGTATAGTCATAATCTAGTGAATAGTCCCGCCCATGTGCGCGGACCCCGGAGCAATAAAAATAATCTCTTAAGTTGTCAAGCCATGCAGACCTGCATCTACACTTAAGAGAGAATTTCAAAGACAGATAATGCAGCCTATATCCACAGGCTACACTGTCCAGTACTTCAACTAGAAAGAATTCCACCAACAACCACCAACAGCACTGCCTGTCCAGCTTTTTCCACAGAGAAAAACCTGCCTCTTCCAGCAAAAGCCTCTGGAATGATAGAGAGGAAGGAATGGACAGACACAAGCCCCATAGGCTGCCATTATGTGGCTCAGAACAGGATACTGTGCCTTAAGAAAACTTTCCAGGACTTTTCCAGTATCCCAGAATGCACAGCAGGTCCCTTTTACTTTCAGTTCTTTTTGAAGGCGTAGCACGCCAGACCTGTAGCATTCCTTATATTAACATTCATCTCTACACCGGGGAGGAGGGCGGGCACTTATGACTATAACAGAGATACCCCTACTACAGAACTGGAGTTACAGAAAATAAACTACTCCTTCTGTAGTAGGGGATCTCTGTGTATAGTCATAATCTAGTGGATAGAATGGCAAGCCCATCCCCACACAAAAACGGCGGTGGAGAAGATTACAAAATAATACCACTACTGTGCGAACAAATTTCACAGCGAAGCCTGCCCAACCTGAGCATCTGCCCTGGCATCCGCGTCCAGACAGTAATGCGCAGCAAAGGTATGGACCGACTTCCAAGTGGCCGCCTTGCAGATTTCTGCAATCGGAACATTACGCAGCAAAGCAGTCGTGGCAGCTTTGCCCCTGGTGGAATGAGCCTTAGGTTTACCCACTAAGGTCTTATTAGCCTTTTGGTAACACAACTGTATACAGGACACAATCCACCGAGAGATGGACTGTTTGGAGGTAGCAAGACCGGTCCTGACTGATCCATAATTGATAAACAATTGGTCTGACCTACGAATATCTTTGGTCTTATCAAGATAAAACTTCAATACCCTCCTAACGTCCAGGGAATGTAGAGACCTTTCTGCTGGAGAAGAAGGATTCTGAAAAAACGTAGGTAAAGTTATGGTCTGGTTGACATGAAAATCCGATATAACCTTAGGAAGAAATTTAGGGTGAGTACGCATAACAACCTTAGCAGCATGAAATACAGTATAAGGTTCTCGGCAACACAACGCCTGAAGTTCACTCACCCTGCGGGCCGATGTAATGGCCACTAGGAACGCCGCCTTCCAGGACAGGTGCTGCAACGAAGCCTTGTGAATAGGTTCAAAAGGCTCCTTCATCAATCTGGACAGCACCACATTCAATTCCCAGGAAGGCGAGGGAAGTCTGACCGGAGGGAACACCTTCTTCAAGCCTTCCAAAAAATCCTTGACCACAGGGATCTGAAAGAAGGAAGTCTGTGAAGGGCATTTCCTGTAAGCAGTCAAAGCAGCGAGATGAACCTTAATGGAGTGGAAATTAAGGCCAGACTGCGCCAAATGTAAAAGATATGGAAGGATGACATCTTCCTTACAGGTCGTCAGGTCAAAGTTCTTGGATTTGCACCAGATGTAGAATCTCTTCCACTTGTAAGCATAGGAAGTCCTAGTGGAAGGACGATTAGCCTCCTTCAGTATGCCCATACAATCTTCTAGTAGATTCAAATGGCCATATTGCACTATCTCAGGAGCCATGCCGCCAAACTCAAAGACGAGAGGTTAGGATGCACCATCCGCCCCCGAACTTCGTGAGAAGGTCCGGCCTGCACGGCAGCCGCATGTGAGGAAGGAGAGACCGGTGAAGCAGGTCCGTGAACCACCACTGCCTGGGCCATTGCGGGGCAATCAGGATCATCCGCGCCCCGGACTTGGACAGTTTGATGAGCACTGCCGGAATCAGGGGAATGGGTGGAAAAGCGTACAGAAAGCTGTTCGACCAGTCGATCCATAGCGCATTCCCCAGCGTCCCCTTCTGGTAGTACCTGGATGCGAAGTCTTGGCATTTGCTGTTTTCGGCGGTGGCGAACAGATCTACGTCTGGAGTTCCCCTCCTTGCAAAGACTACTCCTAGTACCTCGTCGTTTATGACCCATTCGTGGTTCTCCTAATGCAGCCTGCTCAGCGCGTCTGCCTGAATATTCTGCACCCCCTGTGAGAAGTTGGCCTGATATGTAGTGCTCACTATTCTAGTGGTCACTGTGTATCATTCCAAACGACCCTTATTGATGATTGGTTGTAAGTCAACCTTATAGACCAGCTATCCTAGTAGCGTGGACAAGAGCAGTCTTCAGGCTAAACTCTAGAGGACGTGTTAAGCCAGCTGTTTACCATCACATATACCCCTTGAACACCAAGTGAAAGGACACCACACAAGTTGTTATGAAAATAAAGGATATTTATTTATAACAAGACTACCCTGGCTCTTTATGAGTCAAGGAGCTAAGCACACTACAAAACTCTTATGAAAATACTTCTGGTTGCACAATTTACACAAATGCCCGAAGGGCACGAAACCATTTACACTGCAAGTGGAATGGGAGAGGTTAGAAAGTTTAAAGTTACTGATTCCGGAGGAATCCGATCAGTGGGACTAAACGAAAAAGGAACTGGACACTTGTAGAGTGAACCTACGATGGAGCACCGAGATGCTCGAGTTACCTAGCCCAGAGGCTGCGGCTGCGTGGGGTTCAGCAAGATGTCGGGAGTCCTCGTTGTAGTCTCAGGAGCCTGAAAGAAGAAGTTGCTGGCAGGTGACCAGTGTTGATGTTCAGAGAGATCCAAGCCTGGATCGGTGATGAAGAAAACCTGAAAGCAGAGGGGACTCAGTTCTCAACCGCTAGCCAGCGATCGTGTGGGTACCAGGAAGGTACCGGCTGAAGTCACCTCGACCAGGTGAGTGGATGACGTTTGACTCGGCTGTTCCTCGGACCAGGAGGCGCGGCGGCGACCAGGATGGAGGGCGAGCTGTCCCACGAAGGTGTCTGCTGTCGATGATGCTGGGCCCAGGAATGGGGCAGCAGGTCTTGGCAGTGGCAAACCCACGCGGTGGAGTCAAGATGGCGTCGGGAGTGGACCAGGAGGGTCCGAGGTACTCCTCTGTTGAAGGGGAGCAAGAGCCAGTCTGGAGCAACCAGACCAGTGATGAAAGTCTGTCGTGGTGCGTCGTGAAGAGGGCCACAAGCCGGTCGGCGAGTGGCCGGACAACGCGGTGAGCAACAAGGAGCAGAAGGGCCCCCACGCAGATCTCGTGGATGCTGGGGAGGCAGACTTCGGTGCTGGAGCCGCTCAGGGTTGGGGCTTCTCAAACCCTAGGTGCACTCACTCGAGGGTCCCTCGGTGGGCGTGCTAGATAAGCGTCGTGCAGGTTCTGAAGATGGCCGGTCCCGCAGGTCTCGTCACACCTACGAATCTCAGCTGGGCTGATGATGTAGGTAGAGGTCAGAGATGGCAGGGAACCCGGGTCTCGTCGAGCTGGGCAGTCTTGATCCGTGGGAGAGACGTACAGCAAACCGCAAGCGCTTAGGTGGTGCCTGCTGGTGCAGGGTGGCTACTCCTTAGCCACAAGGGAGAGTCTTCAGAAAAAGTCAAGAGTTCCTTTTGTGGAAAGTAGTTCAAGATTCAGAATTATCCAATTTGGGAAGGGGACCCGCTCCCACCTTTATACTAGGAAAAAGGGGCTGGCCCGTGACTAGGTCCTACCTATGAGTGGGACCAGGAGGGGGGTGGTTACACCCCTATCCTTTGTCTGGCTTCGCCCCAGCTCAGGGGCTGGTGTGCCCCCGAAACTGGTTTGAGCCGGGCTATGCACAGTGAGCACCGGGGTGCCACTTGCAATCACCTTCCTTTCAGCCCTGCCTACCTGGGATACACAAACCCTGTCTGGGATGGTGCTAACACCGCCCTCGACAGGAAACCCTTTGTCCAAGCTCCCCTCGCTGGAAGGTCTCCCAGCAGCAGGAGGTCAGACTTGTGTCTGGTGGCAGCATCCATTTTGTGATGCTGAGGCTTGAGTCAACTTTAACCGGGGTTCAAGGTTACTTCCATGTCGTGTCCCTCTAGAAGGGTGGAATGCTAACCCCGTCGCCAGAACTGGCGGGGGGGGTTCGTATTCCAATTCGTATGACACCTTACTCGACATGTTTGGGTGATGCAATGCCAAAGTTAGCAAATAACCGCGAGGATTATAATGCACTTTAAGGTAGTTGGCCCGCGTCACCATGGAACGGCTATTAGGATTTGGTTCCGCAAGCCGTCGACGGGCTCCGCTCGCGCCAGAGCACCATCTCACATGATTCCCAGCACTCTGCCTTCAGGATTGATAAGGCCTGCCATAGGAGTGACTGACAGGAATCCATGCGTCCATTTTAGGGTTAGGTAGAGGAATACTACACCTACAGCAACGGGTGATTACACCACCTTGCCCCAGCTGTCGTGCAGCCAGTTGTGTCAGATTTGGGCGGCCATCCAGGGGTGGCATAATACATGCTGCAGCCCCTGGTAGGCCCTGGGTACACCGATGCCCTGGATACCTGTGGTATGCTGATACAGGGACTGATAAGGCGGCCCAGTTCCAATTAGTGGATGCACCTAATGTACATGTGTGTTAATTTCGAGAGAGAACAGCTAGGCTGTGGGTCTGATTGGCAGGCCCGCAGCCGGGGAAAGTCGTAAACCAATGAAGCAAAAGCAAAAAATCTGGGTGATCATAGGATTGCAGACCCTACTCTCCTACACCCCCGGCAGATGCGTGGCCATGATCATCAGTCCCCGGGCCAGAAGCCAGCGCCAGATCGCCTGCGCCTCCTGCGACAGAGTGCGCGATCTCGACCCCCCCCCCCTTGCTTGTTGAGGTAATACATCGTGGTTGTATTGTCCATCTGTATCAGCAACGAGTTGGTCTGGAAGGACGGATGGAAGGCCTTCAATGCCAAGTACACGGCTCTGAGTTCCAGGAAATTGATGTGGTACGTCGACTCCACCGGGGACCACTTTCCTTGTATCTGTAAGTCTCCGGAGTGCGCTCCCCAACCTTGGAGGGACGCATCCGTCACGATACTCGTCTCGGGAATGTCCTTGTGGAAGGGAACCCCCCGGGGTTTCCGGGGTTGTTTAACGTTATTGATTATTGGATTCTTTTGTACAATTGTCCTCTCCGGCCCTGTTGTATCTATTATGGGATCCTGTTTGAGGGCCCTCTGGAATTAGCTTGGCAAGTAACCTCTCCCTTGATTGGTTATTGAGACCTTTGCCTATTCCATCTGGCCCTTGACGGTAAAGGCTGTACTGTAATTCTAGTAGTTGTCTATCATTTTACTAAAATTACTATTTTATATCTTTGTCAGGGCTACCCACTTCCAAGAGTTAGCACAGATGTTTACGCAAAACATTGTTTTAGCACATGGTACTCCACATGTTTTGATCACACTGATCGAGAGTCTCAGTTTACTTAAAAATGTTGGTCTGTCTTCTGCAAAAAGTTAGATATGGATGTCCATCTATACACCAGTTATGACCTTTAGACAGATGGCCATACTGAACCGGTGAATCAATGTATTGAACACTATCTGAAATATGCCCAATGCCATAATAAAAATGTTACTGAGATTAGACAAACTTGTCTTCATTCAATTTCAGAAGAAATGTAGTCCATATAACAAAATAAAATGAACGCTTTTTGATCGCCACAGAATCGTTTTTTAAGTACGTTTTCATTGGGCTCTCAACTGTACACAGATTGTTAAACAGAAATGAAATCATATACACAAAATATAAGATTAGACAAAATAACAGTAGCTTGTCCAGGGTTTATGTTATAATACATATTTTCCAGCTAGTTGGGAGTGACACCTTGGAACAACTGCCACACCCCATGTATTGCAATTGTTGTTGAAAGAAGAATTGACCAGGAACATGTTTACAGTGAGATAGATTCTGATAGAGCAACAATAAGTAGACTGATGTCTAAGGCTGAATGCATAATCAGCCACCAGTCAAGATGTAACTTCCTGGAAGTGACCCTACCCACACCCCTAATTCTGCAAAGTACCTTGGCACATTCTGCAGCTCTATAAACTGCTTCTTTCAAGTGGTGGCAGTGGTCTATACCACAGCCAGTTTCCCACCAGGGGCACCAACGGATGAGGCCTCTGCAAGAACAACTCAACGCTCATTGGATGCAATCTCAAGCGTCCTTCAAGGACAGGATTTCAATCACCCCAAAAATGAAGCTGGCATTGTCCTGGTGGGCGAACAGGAAAAATGTCTCCAAGGGTCTCCCTTTCCTTCCTGTGATACCTCAGGCAGTCATGACTACGGACGCCTCTCTCGAAGGATTGGATGCTCACCTACAGGACCTAGAGGTTCACTGGAAATGGTCCAGTCAAGAAAAATTGTATCACATAAACATTCTGGAACTGAAGGCAGTATTTCTGGGTCTTCAAGCATTTCTCCCCAGAATCAGAAACGCTTCACTGCTGGTGAGAACTGCCAACACCACCACCACCATGTTTTATCTCACAAAACAAGGGGGCACAAGATCGCAGGCTCTCTCCGCCCAAGCACAACAATTTGGAAATGGCTACTTTTCAACAACATTACACTGAAGTTAGCGCACGTTCCAGGAGTGCAGAACGATGGGCGAATTCTCTCAGCCGAATGGACAAACAATGTCACAAATGGGAACTCAACCAGAGTCAGTTGAAGAGCGTTTTTCAGTCTTTGGGTTATCCAGCCCTAGATCTGTTTGCCACTTCTCTCCACAAGAAGTGCAGGTTGTTCTCCAGCAGACACCCTCAACTGGGATCTTGGAGAAACGTCTTCGATTTCTCCTAGAACAGGATGTTCGCGCATGTGTTTCCCCATTTCCACTCATTCCAAGGGTCTTATAAAAACTCAAAATAGAGCATTGTCACCTTATTCGCATTGGCCCAGCGTGGTCAAGACAATATTGGTTCACCAAGCGTCTTCGCCTATCAAAGTGCTCGCAGATTCTATTTCAGCCGACAGAGGATCTCCTCTCAATGAACCAGGGATAAGTAGTTCACCTTCAGATACAAACTCTCAATTTGTCTGCCTGGCTCCTCACCACACTGAATTTGAAGATCTAGGTCTCTCTACCGAGTGTGTTTGAGTTCTGCATAAAGCTCAAGCTCCTACCACAAACGAATGCTACTCTCCAAAATGGAGAAGATTTTGCTCATGGTGTACAAAATCTCAGTCCTACCATCCTTTCTCATCTAAACCTCAGCAGATTCTTCCCTATCCGCTACATCTATCCAAATCGGGTCTCACAAATGCTTTCATTAAAATGCATCTAGCTGCACTCTCTAGATTTAGGCGGCGTCCTGGAAAATTATCTATCTGGTCCAATAGACTGGTTAAGGAATTCATGAAAGGTCTATTCCGGGCTTATCCTCATGTGAAGCCCCCACGAGTTCTTTGGCAACTAGACACAGTCTTGTTGCAGCTTATGAGATCTCCTTTCAAGCCCATTCACAAGGCTGAGTTGGAGTATCTCTATTGGAAGTTGGCCTTTTTCTTAGCCATCAGGTCGGCCAGATGAATAAGTGAAATTGAGGCACTCACAACCAAACAGCGTTATCTGCAATTTCAGGAGAACAAAGTCATCCTACGCACTAATCCATCTTTTATTCCAAAAGTGCATACAACTTTTCATCTCAATGAGCCTATCATTTTACCTTCCTTCTTTCCGAATCTGTCCTCACCAGCGGAAAGAGCTTTACATTCTCCTGACGTTAAAAGGACAAGGGATTTCAGAAAGTCAAATAAGCTACTCGTTTCCTTCTCATCTCCTCTAGAAGGTCAAACCTTATCGAGAGGTAGTATTGTTCGCTGGATCTCGGCAATTATAGCCTTCTGTCATTAAAAGGCAAGACGTCCACTTACACTGAAAGTGAAGGCTTACTCAATTCGAAAAGTATCAGCGTCTTCAGCCCTGTTTGCTGGAATCTCACTTCCGGACTTCTTCAGGGCAGCGACGTGGGTGAATGCCCATACATTCACAAGGCACACCTAGATTAATGAAGTAAAGCTGATATGGCAGTCAGACAAGTTACTCTATCACGCCCGTTTGCATAAGGTATGCAGCTTGTTGTTTCAAGTTATAGATGTATATATAAATATATTTTGGGGGGGGGGGGGGGAGTTTTATATAGCGCATACAAGACCCGAAGGGTATCTGAGCGCTTTACAGCAGCAGAACATGAACAGAAACATAGACATTAGAACAGCAAAGCATGAATAGAGACATGGGCATTAGAGCAGCATAATATGAATAGAAACATAGACAATTGGGGTACAGCGACTAGAGTGAAGAGAACTGGGGGTCACATACATCGGGTTCATTGGCCAGATGCAGAGAGATGACGGATGAGGAGAAATTCTTTTAGTTGTCTCTTGTAGATCATATATATTATCTACTGGCGGTCGCCAGTAGATAGTTATAGTTAGGACCGAGTTCCCATAGGAAATCTGAAAATTCTATTTTGAATAACTTTGGCGCCGGTTGACTTATCTTCGTGAAATTTTCAAAACTAATGGGGCGCTCCGCTCAGCTCCTACCCTGAAAGTCTCGGGGTGATTCGTCAAGCGGGGGCTGAGAAAAAAGGGGGGTCCCAAAACGCGTTTTCCCCATGCATTTTCCCATAGGACCTTTAGTCGAAGGTACAGCCCGAACGGCTGAACAGAATTACTTGAAATTTGGCAAAGAGGTAGTCCTCAGGTCAGGCATGTGCCTTTTTCCTTAAATGGTGTAAATCCGTTCAGTAGTTCCTGAGAAAATCAAAAGTAAAATCACATATATATCTGGGCGGAGCCTAACCACACATCTCATCGTGAGATCTGATTGGCTGTCAGCCCTTCATCCAAGAAGTGTTGGCAGCCATCTTGGGACCAATATACATGATAGCACCTCATTAAAAAGCATTGCAGTTAATAGAAGGTTTTAAGACTTTAGTTACATTATAAATCATTTGTTGATGGTACCATACTCATTTTAGGAATTGTGGTGTGTTCTAAGGTGATTTTACCATGTAAAAAAGCCTTCTGCTGTGATATCATGAATCATGTTTGAGAGAAAACTATTTTCTCATGCTTTTCCCACAGAGGTTTGAAAGGTGATCTATAAGCTAACTGAGAGCATATTTTCTGTAAATTCACATTATCTTTCTCAGTCATGTGAGAATGAAGTCTGACATTCTCAGTAAAACATGTATATCCAACAAGGGCAGAGACTGTCAGTTGATTCCTCTGTGTTCTACTGCAGCTTCCCAGAGTGTTCTAAAGAACAACTAGGGCGCTAACAGTCCTACTTATGACAAACGTATGGCACACCTGAAACCATCTTGATTGGAATAAAGTGGTAACACTTAAAACATTAAATTTACAAAGGAACAAAATGAGAGGGTTCATTTTGCCATAGAAATTATGATTAGTTCTGCAGAAAAATTAGGGCACATTTTGACTTCTCAAATCCTCTTCTATTTCATAAACAAATTCTGACATGCAGACTGAAACATGCAATTTGAATACCAGCAGCAGACATCCCTGGTGAGCAGTAGTTTTACTACAGTGATCTAATGAGCAACTAGAGTGCTAACATTAAGAATTTATGGCAAATGTGTGACACAACTGAATGCCTTCTTGATGGAACCAAAATAAAAAACTGAAAGTATTCCAATTGAGGAGGCTGCAGTAAATGAGGAAATTAGGAAACTTCATAACAAATAAATCTCCCAAGATGGCCACCAGAGACAAAAGAGCCCAAATGTATCCCAAATATCACCCAGATGTAGCCCAAGTATAGCCTAATGACAGATTGTCCCAGAGTGTTCTTAAGAACAACTAGAGCGCTTACTGTCTTACTTATGACAAAAGTATGGCACACCTGAAGCCATCTTGATTGGAATAAACTGGTAACACTTAAAACATTTAATTTAAAAAGGAACACAATGAGGGGGTTCATTTTGCCATAGAAATTATGATTAGTGCTGAAGAAAGAAAAATTAGGGCACATTTTGAGTGACTTCTCAAATCCTCTTCTATTTCATTAAAAAATTCTGATATGCAGACTGAAACATGCACTTTTAATACCAGCAGCAGACTTTGGTGGTGAGCAGTAGCTTTACTACAGTGATCTAATGAGCAACTAGAGTGCTAACATTCAGAATTTATGGCAAATGTGTGACATATCTGAATACCTTCTTGATGGAATCAAAGTAACAACTGAAAGCATTTCCTACTGAGGAGACTGCAGTAAATGAGGAAATTAGGAAACTTCATAAATCTCCCAAGATGGCCACCAGACACAAAAGAGCCCAAATGCAGCACAAATATCACCCAGATGTAGCCCAAATGTAGCCCAATGACAGAAGTGTGCAAAACACTTATTTTTTGTGTATTTGCAGTTTTATATAATGCAGACTTGTCAGGTATTGGAATGCTTTACATGAGCATTGGTTACATCACACAAGATCAAATTCATTTTGGTTGTAGACATGGGGAGATTAAGTGATTTGACCACAATCACAGAATGTTGAGCTGAAGCAGAAACTCCAACCTGGTTCCCCAGTTGCAAAGTCTGCAGCTCTAGAAGTAACACCACATCCTCTCGCCAAGGTGCAACATTTAATCAAGTGTTCAACTGGATAAAAAAACAAAGATTACAAATAATTTAAAAGTTCTTTGTCGCTATTTGAAAACTCAGAAAATATGTCCTCATTTTAGTTTTTTAGAGCACTAACCATAATTTTGATGCAAATAAGACCCTCTCATATATGTAATTTCTAAAGGAAATACTCTAGGTATTACAGTTTTGATTACATCAAGATGACGTCAGGGGTTCCACACTTTTGTAATAAATATAGAATGTTAGCAATCTAGTTGTTCATTGGGATACTGTTGAGAGGCAGAGGCCAGGGGCACGGACTCTGAAAATTGAAGGCAGGTAGGAGAGTGCAGAGGCAACAATTTGACCACACTGGGCAGGCAGGAAGGGCAGTGGCAGCACGACAGACTATGGAGGGCAGTGGAAAGGGGGGCAGGGGCAACAAACCAACAATACGAGACTGGCAAGAGAGGCTGTGGCAATATAATAGACCATTGTGGGCAGAAGGAAAGAGGCAGTGGTAGTACAACCATACATGCCAACAGACCCGTTTCAGCCAGGAAACGTCCAATGTTTTTAAGCTCAAATGGGCTTTATTTGATCTTTCTCCTGTCTACAATCTCCTCTTTTTCAATGTAACTCAAAGGGGAAAATCAATACCCCAGTTTTTTTTTCAAAATCTCCCTCTTACCAAGTTCAAAATGTTCGCAAGTATGGTACATTGAATCATGGTAGGCAGGAGGAATTGGGGTAGGGACATGGACTCGGATAACAGAGGACAGGAGGGACATGGAGAGGTGCACCAAACTGACCCTACAGGGCAGGCATCGGGGTTTGCAGCAGCACAATACACCACACAGCGCATGCGGGACGGGAGTGCAGCACAACAATCCATAGAAAGCAATAGGGAGGGGACAGGACCATGCACATGGACAACAGAGAACAGATGGGAAAGAGGCAATGGTAGCTAGCTGACCATAATGGACAGACAGGAGAGAAAGCTGCAGCATAACAGACCATAAAGGGCAGGAGGGACGGATCAGGGGCATTACAATGGAACCGACAAGCCAGGAGGGAGGGAATAGGGGGTCTGCACATGGAAACAGAGGGCTGGGGGCAAGGTGGCAGGGCAGGAGCAGCAAGATGACCATGGAGGTCAGGCAGGATGGGCACTAGAAACAAGACACACCATGGAGAGCAACAATGAGACTATGGTGGCATACACACAGACCATGGAGGGAAGGTGGGAGGGGGTCAAGGGCAGCTAGCTGACCACACAGGGAAGGTGGGAGGGGCCATGGCAGCACAGAAGACCATGCATTGCAAGCGGGAGTGTTAGTGGCAGCACAATGGCTATGATGGACAAGAAGGAGGGTGCAGGGGCATGCACAAAGGACCATGGAGGATAGAAGGGAGGGTCAGGACCTGGGAACAGACAAGAGAGTTCAGGGGAAGGGGCCTCACAACAGACCGCGCGGGGCAGGCAGGAGGAGCAGTTGCAGCACAACAGATCAGAGAGGGCAGAAGGGTGTGGCAGTAAAATGGACCATGGAGGACAGGAGGAAGGGGATAGGGGCATGGCATGTGGACAGGCAGGGTGGAGGTGGTAGGGACAGGTTACAGTCATCTGACAATGCTAGGCAGGTGGGAGGGGAGTGGCAGCTCAACAGAACACTCAGAGTAGATAGGAGTGACAGGTCCATGGAACATGGTGGGCAAAAAGGATGGAGCAGGGGCATGCACAAAGACATCGGAGGGCAGGGGGAAGGAGAATAGGGGCAGCAAGCTAAGCACAGAGGCTAAGCAGGAGGTCAATGATGGGCCATAGAATTGGGCAATGGAGGGCAGGAGGAGTGGACTGGTACATCATGCTAAATGGAGGGCAGTGGCAGCACATCAGACCATGCATGGCAGGAGGGAGGAGGCTAGTCCATGGATACAGACAACAGAGGATAGGGAGGAGGTGGATTGGGCAGCAAGCTAACTGTTCAGAGAAGGTGGGTATTAGGAACTTTATTGTTTTTAAAATGTGTGTCTGTGCGAACTACTTAAAATATGAACAAGTATGCAGCATAATCTCACTTTTATTCAGGAAGAAGAGGACGTTTGTGACTGTGACTCCGGGCTCACTTGGCAGAAACACCCCCTAATGCCCGTGAAAAGGGTAGGTGGACGCAGTGTTATTTAGAACATAGTCCTGAGAGCACGATTGAAAATGAAAACTAGATGTAGTATATGGTATAAACTATGCACCAAAAAGTGTGATATAAGATGAACCGGGCGTGAAATATAATATGCAATACATTGTGCGCAATGACAGATTCATTGGAGAGCGCAAGATAGCACAGGCACCAGCGCTTGCTATGCGATATGCGCCTTGGAGTGTAATATGCACAGGGCAGTGTTGTGTAACATAACTAGTCTCTAAAGTTGTAATATATAATATGTGCTGGGGAGTGTAACGTTGCATATGCACTGTGACAAAGATATGGATCCCAGATTGTAATATGTATGGCATAGCGCTGTGCGTTATAACATACACATCGAGGAAGGCACGTTAGATGGGGCAATATAACCCGTGCGAAGGCAAGTGTGGCATGACATATTCATGGGGTGGTGTTACAGTGCACATGGACTAGAGAGTGTCATAGCATACGCACTAGCTGGTGGAATACAACACAGAGGTGTGAGGCAATCGGCGGGCACTGGTGGGTGTAACACAGCATTGGGTTCAGCCAGGAGCACGCTGTGACTCTCAAGTGAGGTTCGTCTCCTTTCCAGAGAGTAAAATAAAAAGTATTACACATCCGGCGGTGGATGTGTTTTTTATTAACCGTGAGGGGGGTTTCTTGCATAGTTTGGTCGAATTTTTGTCGAATCCCCTTTGAATGGCTTGGTGTGCGTGTATATTAAATGTGCCCGTCAATAGCTACCCATGTTTGTATAAATAAACGACAAGGGTGTCTACTTGGAGAGTACCCACCGGCGGGGGCGCCGGGATTAGGCACGGTAGGGCGTCAGACACGTCCGAGCTTCACTAGCGGTGTAAATACATTCCATGTGGATTCATTCTATGCATAGTCGCCTTTTAATGAATATCACGCAAATCATCATGGTGATAGGTACATATGGTTTGTCCAGCATGTCCTAGGTGTTTCTATAAATATATATATTTTTAAAATAATAAAAAACAAAGGCCGGCCCCGGGGGATGGGGTCCCCGGAGCCATAAGTGGCCTGAGGAGGGGGGCAACACAGCCCCCTCCTAAAGAATTTAAATTTAAAAAAAGGCCATGACCCGGGGGTTGGGGTCCCCGGGGCCTTGGAAGGGCCAAATTTATTTTTTTCAACAAAACAAATTAGGGTGCAGGCCCTGGGGGATGGGGTCCCCAGGGCCAGTAAATTCGAAAAAGAAGGGGGGCCACACAGCCCTCCTTCTTAAAAAAAATAAAATAAATAAAAGACCGGCATCGTGCTGGAGGCCACGCCCCCTCCTTGCAGCACTCTGCAAACATGCCCCCTGGCCAGTTGTAAGTTGGGGAATTAATTCCCCTTCAATACTGGGGGTCCCTGAGGGCCAACTAGCCCAACAGGTATCTCCAGTGTGCGCCAGGGAGCTGCGTTGCAGACGGGTGTTCTGAGGCCACGCCCCTTTTTACACCTCTATGCAACGCAGCTCTGTGGCGCTTACTGGAGGTACCTAGTGGGCTAGTTTGACCCTAGGGACCCTTAGGATTCAAGGGGACTTAATCTCTCAACTTAGAACGGCCACTGGGCGCGTTTACACAGTGGTGAAGGGAGGGGACGGGGCCTGAGTTAACGTGTGCAAACAAGCCCTGTGGCACGTTTTAAGTTGGGGAAATAATTCCCTTTCAATCCCGAGGGACCCTGGCGGCCAACTAGCCCACCAGGTGCTTCCAGTAAGTGCCACTGCTCTGCGTTGCAGAGAGGTGGTGCAGGCCGTGCCCCTTTTTACACCTCTCTGCAATGGCGCTTACTGGACCTACCTAGTGGGCTATTTTGCCCCTAGGGATCCTCAGGATTCAAGGGGACTTAATCTCCCAACTAAAAACGGCCACAGGGCGTGTTTACTCAGTGGTGAAGGGAGGGGACGGGGCCTGAGTTAACGTGTGCAAACAAGCCCTGTGGCGCGTTTTAAGTTGGGGAAATAATTCCCCTTCAATCCTGAGGGCCCCTGGGGGCTAACTAGCCCACCAGGTGCTTCCAGTAAGCGCCAATGAGCTGCGTTGCAGAGAGGTGGTCCAGG
The DNA here is from genome assembly GCF_964204655.1 of Triturus cristatus. Lineage (NCBI taxonomy): Eukaryota > Metazoa > Chordata > Amphibia > Caudata > Salamandridae > Triturus > Triturus cristatus. Next base: position 352,402,794 of record NC_140588.1, on the reverse strand, counting down.
CCGTGCCACTTTTTACACCTCTCTGCAATGCAGCTCTGTGGCGCATACTGGAGGTACCTAGTGGGCTAGTTGGACCCTAGGGACCATCAGGATTCAAATGAACTTAATCTCCCAACCAAAAACGGCCACAGGGCGTGTTTACACAGTGGTGAAGGGAGGGGACGGGGCCTGAGTTAACGTGTGCAAACAAGCCCTGTGGCGCGTTTTAAGTTGGGGAAATAATTCCCCTTCAATCCTGAGGGACCCTGGGGCCAACTAGCCCACCAGGTGCTTCCATTAAGCACCACTCTGCTGCGTTGCAGAGAGGTGGTCTAGGCCGTGCCCCTTTTTACATCTCTCTGCAACGCAGCTCTGTGGCGCTTACTGGAGATACCTAGTGGTCTAGTTGGACCCTAGGGACCCTAGGGACCCTCAGGATTCAAGGGGACTTAATCTCCCAACTTAAAACGGCCACAGGGCGTGTTTACACAGTGGGGAAGTGAGGGGACGGGGCCTGAGGTGACGTGTGCAAACACGCCCTGAGATGTCATCAGTGATGTCACTGACCATGTCATGAGTGATGTAATATGTGACGTCATCAGCAGTGCATTGCGGGCGCGCGAGTTATAGTTAGCTGAACTAACTATAACGGGGGAATTTCAATGGTTTTGTACGAGTGAAAAGTCCAGCTAACTATAACGCCCCTGAAACCTATGGTTTTTTCAGTGAATATATATATATATGTTTGTGTCCAGTGTTTTCTCTTTAAAGTTTATTACAATTATTTCTTATGTTGCCTTCATCTGTGCTTCTAATTTGCATTTCAAAATGGTTGTTTTTACTCGTCGTTTTTGATTAAGTGTCATGGTGGAATGGTTTCGCCTTACCCACCTCCATATTTGATGAATACTGCTAACTAGTCGGATTCAGGCCTGTGAATCGATAAAAGATATAATGCTGGTGAAAAAACAAGTTACCTGTACAATGTGGTTCTCCAGTATTAATATCTTTTATAGATTCACATGCGACCCGCCCTCCTCCCCGTTAGGGGTCACCATTTCAGATCTCTAAGTTTATATTACACTCAAGCTCGAAATCTGAGGAATGGTAGCTTTGCTGGGGTTGAGTGCTTTTGGGTCTGAGCTCTGATTGGTTGAAGTTTGAATGCTTTAAAACAATGTGAATAGGCTAACAATGTGTATTGGTTTTACAATGGAGACTAATGCGAAGCATTTAGCACTGCCTTTAATACTGTTACCGTGGGACTCCCACCATGACTGGGAAGATTCAAACATTTGAATCTATAAAATATATTAATACTGGAGAACCACACTGTACAGATAAGTAACTTGTTTTTTGTTTGCCAGCCCATTGGAAGGTATAGATATAGGCACAGATCATCAAGAAGAAACCCATTGGGATCTCTTAGGGATACTTTTGAAGTAAGTACCGCACATGTGGGAGTGTGATCTTTGTAAATATTGCCATTCAGCTAAGGATAGGGAGGTTGAGCGTATCCGAGTCTTGTAGGTCCCTTCTCATCTTCTCTGTCAGGGGAGGGCTAGATTACAGTCCTAGCATCCTTGGAGGTTTATCGAGATACGAATACCCAAGAACTTGAAACATCCCAGTTGGTCTCCTAATTTTGACTGCCAATCAATAGCCAAGGCACCACCTTGTACTGGTACGATGATTGATTGTTTGTAGTACTGAAGGCCGTATCCCACATCAACAAAACTATGAGCTGGGTAGTTAGGAAGGAGGAGAAGCTTTTAAAGAGTTTTAGATGTGTTCCCAGTTATATTGTTTCGTGTTTTCCACTGTTCTCCTTATCCAGGCAGCTTATATCTGGTCAGGCACTTGTCAGACACCATATGATCATCAGATTACTCTTCTATTGCAGACATGGGGCCTAGCACATATCCAAATAGAGAGCCTCACACATTCTACACCATATGGTTAAGATCTGAGTCTCAATGTATGTGGCCTTAATGCTCCTGTGAAAAGAGTGGCTCTTCTTCTGATGCTCAGGGACTTCAAGTGTGATGTCTGCCTTATTCAAGAGACACACCTCCTCAAGGCGATTGGAAGCAATTGCGCTCCAGATGGTTCGACTGCCAATTCATTTCATTAGGAGTCGTCAAGAAAGCGGGGGTAGCAGTACTGATGGCTACACACTTTCAGACTCCGGCGGAAATCCCAGGCCCATTACTGTCTTTACATACTGACATAAAATGTTACACCTTTTCACTTGCAAACATCTACACCACCAATGATCACCAGGAAGTCTTCCTTAAGGACGCAGTGGGGCGTATTTTAGCTATACCAAATACAGATATTATGATGGGGGGGTGGCGGGGTTCAACGTAGTCCCTTTTGCCTCCCTAGTTAGATCAACCCAGAGGGCAGGACAGGTGGGAGCTCTTTCACCACCTTGCCAGCAATGGTTGGCATTGGTTTGCTTAGTTGACATGTGGTGTCTGCATCACCCCCTTACAAAGAGCAATACATTTCTTCTACTGCACACCAGTCTTATGCCAGAATTGATTATTTCCGCACCTCCCAGCAGTTAACCGTAGCTACTAAGGCGGTTGATATTGATGTAGCCGCGCTTTCAGATCATTCACCCACATCCATAACATGCCATTTGCGGGGCCACACACCGCACCTCCATACTTGGCACCTTAATCATAGGCTTTTAATACATGACGCCACAGTCGACGAAATAGCATAGACCATCCAAGATTTCATGACTACTAATGATACCGCTGAGACCCCCAAAGCACTCCTATGGGACACATTGAAAGCAATAATTCGAGGCCGCTTCATCGTGGTAGTGGCTCAAATGAGTAAAGATAAAAGGAAGAAACCGTCAAAGCTGGAGGATGAGGTGAGGGACTTAGAGGAAGTACATAAGCGCACAGGTTCCCTTCAAGCTAATGTTGGTCCGCAAACAACTTAAATCCCTTGACTTTGATAAAGCTGAATACACACTCCTTCGTACAAAGCAGAAATACTGTGCAGGGGGCAACAAGGCAGGCCGATTATTGGCACTCAGGGTTCGCGCCCAGACTCTTCAACATAGAATAGTGGAGGTTGAGGACTCTCAGGGCACAAAGGTCGACCAAGACAAACATATAGCCCAGGCATTTGAACACTTCTATTCAACTTTATACAGTGCTGAAACCTTGGACCCAAGGTATGCTGAATCATATATAGCGCAGGTTCTCCTGTCCAGACTCCCCCCGATAGACTCCCCTAATTTAGATAGGGGTATCCAAACCACTGATGTTATTATGGTCATGCGACTACCGCAGGGCAAAGCACCTGGACACGATGGCTGCACGGCAGATTTTTACAAAACATTTGCATCCATCCTGGCGCCTATTTTGACCTGTTTATATACCTCCTTCAGTATAACTTGTACACTCACCGACATGATGCAGTTGTTGACTATCACAGTTATTCCTAAACCTGGTAAGGACCCCATTCACTGCGCTTTTTACCGCCCCATCTTGCTGCTGAACATGGAAGCAAAGATCTTCACAAGTATCTTGACTGCTCGTCTGGCCTCCAACATGCAAGGCCTCATGCACCCTGACCAAGCTGGATTCCTACCTGAACACAGCTGCATCGACCATATTAAACACCTTTGCCATCTCCTTGATAAAGCCTAATGGTCTTGTGCATCAGCCCTGCTTCTATTGATTGACGCTGAAAAGGTTTTTGACCTTGTCCACTGGCCGTAGCTCCAACTGGTACTTGCTAAAATGGGCCTAGGCCCACAGCTTTGCTGTTGGATATGGTGCAGTTATGCCCGCCCTAAGGCAGTGGTTCGGGTCCATGGACTGATTTCACAGCCTTTTGATATCGCTAGGAGCACTCGCCAGGGCTGTCCCTTGTCCCCCCTACTTTTTGCCCTCTACATTGATCCCTTTCCTGAACGACTATGCAGGAATACCAATGTTGGGGGTTTGCAGAGGGGGGGCAGGGAGAATAAGTTAGCACTCTACGCAGATGGCATGATGATAGTGGTTACAAGCCCCTTACTTCCCTGCCTCCTCTGATGTGGGAGATGGAGGACTTTGGACAAGCCTCTGGCTTTAAAATCAACTTTCTGAAATCACATGCCCTTAGCCTCACTCTTCCCAAGGCCAACCAAGCTCACTTAGAATGCCTCTTCCCTTTTACCTGGGCATCTGACAGAGTGAGGTACTTGGGCCTTCAGATACTCAAGACACCAAATCAAACAGTTGAAAACAACTACGCTAAGCTCCTGGACACTTCTAAATCTGACCTTTCCTCCTGGAAAAAATACACCCTATCCTGGCTAGGGAGACTAGCAGCAATCAAAATGACCCTCCTACCTAAGATTCTTTATGTCATGCAAACATTACCATTACAACCACCTCCAAACATTCTTGGTAAATTATAACATCTCATAGATGACTTTGTATGGGCTGGGAAAAAAGACCATATAGCAAAAAAGCAGACTTATCTAGCCCCTCAGAGGGTGGAATGGGTGTCCCCCACTTCCTAAGGTGTTACCAAGCTGCACAACTCTGCTACATGGTAGAGTGGTCTCGGCCGTGCACAGAGAAACATTGGTGCTGCATTGTCCAAGCTTTGGCTGGCATACACATCAGGAAAATACAGTGGCTGCCTAGTCACTGCCGCCCTCCAGAAGTCTATGTCTCCCCAGTTACCCAAGCCACAGAGGGAGTCTGGGAAATGGTACCAGTCCGGTGCAAACTCTCCACTCGCATCTCTCCCCTGACCCCATTTATTGGCAACCCAGACTTTCCGCCCATGGTACAGGGATCCTCCTTTGTGATGTAGCAAGATGCCAACTGCAAAAGATTAGGCAACCTTTTCGAGGTAGATGGGATTTGAACATCCCACAATTTAATTGTTGCCTCTCATCCAATGCCTGGTGGCAATACATAGCCCTTTGACACTAGCTCCTACAACCTCTCATTCGCCCCCACGCAAGCCGACCCTTGACCTCCTTAAAGTAGCTCATCATCCGCACATCAAATTAACTCATACTCTCTGATATATAAATGTCTTAACACCTTACTGGTACCCTCTAAGTTGCCAGGGCATAGACGCTGGGAGGATGAATGTCTACGCACCTTCTCGTCCAAAGAATAGGGCAAAATTTGGGAAAGGGCACACTTCTCTGTGCGCAGTGCATTGTGTAAAGAAGTGATGCTCCAGATTGTCCAGTATTGGTACTACACGCCAGCGAGAGTGCCAAAGTGGAAGCAGGGTGGGAGGGAACCTGTTGGAGTCACAGTGGACAAACAGGCACACTTATACATATTATTTGGCAATGCCCCAATATACAATACGTTTGGATGGACATCTTAGTAGATATTAATGAGATGTATAACACAGACCTTCCCAGATTCCCTAGTTACATTCTTCTAGGACTTCTGAATCCCCAAACATACTTCTTAAAGTCATTGAAGGAGTGGGCTACCACATTAGTGCTGTGTGCGGCCAAGCAGTCCTTTTGGCCCACTGGGGCTGTCGCGATTAGACTGGCTTCATAAGCTGTGGGACCATCTGGGGAGGGAGAAATTAACAGCAGCCATATCTAAGCACTTTCGTGTCTTGGCAAAACCTGGGGGCTTGCATCAGCTTTTTGTCCGATGATTTCAGGGCGCTAACTTGTCCAACCTATTTGCGAGTCCTTGGCCTTACCCACCAAGACCATGATAGCCAAGACCATGAAACCTATTGAGGTGCTAGAGGTGGTCTTTCCAATTTGTCCTACCATTTTCAGCACTGGTTATTCTATGGTTTCATCTACAGTCAGTTGTTGGGTATGTTCACCTCCCATCTCTACCCCCCTCATTCCCTTTTCCTTCGTCCTATCTCTCTGTTTCCTCCTCTTTTCCTCCTTTCCCCTCCCCATCTGCCAACTTGCTAGTTATTGTGGCTTTTCTGGTTCCCCACCGGCCTCTGGGCGTAGGTGTGATGAATGTTGTAATAACATTTGTCTTAAAAAACAATAAAACAGATTTGAAACTTAAAGAGTTTGAGAGAGAAACAATTTGGACCAGGGATCTTAACCAAGTGCATCCTGCGTATTGCCTGGAACCCTGGATCTCGAACCACCTACAGATACGACTCTGCAGCCCTCCTCGCAGTCAACCAAGGAAGGAACAACAACTGCCAGGAGTCCACACCAAACACGACCCACGGCCAGTTCTCCTGCCGCCACTGCCGCCAGACCTTCACCACCGCCCCGGCCACCACCACCGCCGACGCCCTAAGATGCATCCTCCTCAACGTGCGCTCCTTGCACAGGCACACAGTGGAAATCTGGAACCTCCTCGACACTCTCTCATCCGACGTCACCTTCTTCACAGAAACCTAGACTAATGCCTCCTCCACCCCTAACATCGCCTTCGCCATCCCGGATGGATACAAGATCCAGAGAAAGGACCGCCGCAACCACCCGGGAGGAGGCCTCGCTATCACACTCAAAAACTCTCTCTGCCTCTCCATCTGCAGCGACACCTTCCCTAAGGCCGAACACCTGCACTTCCAGATCCAGACCAGCCCCAACTCCACACTCCATGGCACCCTCACCTACAGACCCCTGTTTCTCTTCGCCAATACCATCACCGACCTCATCGCAACCCACGCCATCGCCACCATGGACTACATACACATCGTAGATCTGAACTTCCACCTCGACTACCCTAGCGACCCCAACTCCACCACCCTCTGCAACAATCTTGTCAACATCAGACTTAAGCAACTCGTCACTGCACCGAGCCACAAGACTGGACACACTCTTGACCCCATCTTCGCAGAAGGAAACAGCGTCCACTTCAGCTACTCCACGCAACCCCCATGGACCGACCACTACTGCATACACTTCCTCGTCGACAAACCCAAGCCACCCAGACTCGCGCCCCCCATGAAGGAACTGGAACAGAATCACCGAAGACCAGCTCAACTCTACCCTCAACCGCAAAACCCCCAGTGCCGCAACCGATGCCACCCCATGTCTACCACAGAGCTGCCACCACCTTCGTACGAGAACTACAACACACCATCAACACCACCTTCAAGACCTGCGTTTTCCCCGATGACTGGAAACGCGCAGAAGTCAGGCACCAGCTTAAGAAGCCTTCAGCAGACCCTACGGACCTCAAAAACTAACGGCCCATCTCGCTCCTCCCCTTCGCGGCAAAAGTCGCTGAGAAGACCGTCAAGACCGTCATGGCAGAGCTGACCAAGTTCATCAAAGACGCCATCCTCGACCCCTCTCAATCCAGATTCCGCAGCAACCACAGCACCAAGACTACCCTACTAGTCACCACAGACGATAGCCGCACCCTCCTCAACCAAGGCCACACCGCAGCCCTGATTCTACTTGACGCAGCAGCATTCGACACCCACCGTCTCCCACCGCACACTCACTGCCAGACTACACGAGGCCGGCATACAAGGAACCGCCCTTGACTGGATCCGATCCTTCCTCACCAGCAGAAGCCAAAGGATCAGACTGCCTTCCTTCCTCTCCAAACCCACAGAAGTCAACTGCAGACTCCCCCAAGGATTGTCGCTCAGCCCTACCCTCTTCAACATCTACATGGCACCCCTCGCCGCCATTGTCCGACAGCACTGCCTCAACATAGTCCCCTACGCCGACGACACCCAGCTCATCCTCTCCCTCACCAAGGACCCCACCACCACCAGGCTCAGCTTCCAGGATGGAATGCAGGATGTCGCCGCCTGGATGAGCAACAGCTGCCTCAAACTCAACTTGGAGAAGACAGAAGTCCTCGTCCTCGGAACCACCCCTTCAGCATGGAACAACACCTGGTGGCTCACCGCCCCCGGCAGTCCCCCACCCCCATGGATCCTGTCAGAAACCTTAGCATCGTACTCTATTCCTTCCTCTCCATGAACCGACAGGTCAATGCCGTTGCCTCCAGCTGCTTCAGCACCCTCTGCATCCTCCGTAAGACCTTCAAATGGATCCCCCCCCCCCCGAGTCAAGGAAGACAGTCACCCACGCACTCATCACCTGCAGGCTGGACTACGGAAACGCCCTCTACGCTGGCATCAACAAGTCCCTACTCCGCAGGCTCCAGACAATACAGAACACCGCCGCCAGACTCGTCCTCTGTATCCCTCGACACGAGCACACCAGCCAACACCTACGAAAGCTCCACTGGCTCCCCGTTGAGAAGAGAGTCACTTTCAAGGCACTCATCTATGCCTACAATTGCCTACACAACACCGGGACCCAATACCTCAACAACAGAATCACCCTCCACGTACCCAAAAGAAACCTCCGATCCACCAACCTCTTCCTCGCCGTGACGCCACGCATCCACAGAGCCAAAGCAGGGGGAAGAGCCTTCTCCTACGTCGCGGCCAAGACCTGGAACAAGCCCCTGATCGACCTCAGACGTACCCCCTCTCTGGATACCTTCGGGAAGGCCCTCAAGAGTCATGGACCTTACTAAGTCCCCCCACTCTGATAGGATTTGTCTCCTCTCCATCTGGGTGTTCTCTTTGGCCCTGAGCAATACTTGGTGAATTTAGCATCAAATGGATCGGACATACACGTTACTTTGCCCCTCAATAATACTTCTCGCGCTTGGACTAATACTTCCTGCCTGTATCTGTCCTATCTGGGGTAGCTGGTGGGAATATCTTCCCCTAGGTTCAATCTCACCACTCACCGGTGGAATTGCTGATGTATTGCTCAGGGGCAAGACTACATGGTTTTAGGTGTTAAAATGCATGTTGTCTAATAGATAAGGATTTTGCAACATTTTTACACAGGGAGGTAGAATTGGGGTTAATGATATACTTCTTTAAAAAGAAACTCAAATGTGAGCTTGAAATTAATAACCCTCGAGGCAAACATCCTCACTTTAGGACAGACTTTGTTAGTGTCTCAATAGGACCCTACACTCTGGCAGCTGGACTTAGCTAAGGACTAACCTAAGCAACCTAAAGCAGCCAAACTTGTCGGAATGACCTTGCCAAGTAGGGTATATGAAGTGGGTGTTAGGGCATGTAAATTGTTGTACTGGGTGGGTTCTAGAATTGTGGCAAATGTTTTCAACACAGCAAAACGATGAATGACTGCCTCTATGAGGCAGGTTAATCATTTTGTTCATGTATCTTTGTCCCTCAGTGTGAAAATGACCACTCGCCTCACAAATAGCTTTGCTGTTTATTATCGTAAACCTTGTGTGGCACGTTCCCCCACCTGCGGTTCAGGATTCCAAACCTTCACTTCAGAATCGCTCTCCATTTCGGCTCTCTGTGAGTCAGGCTGAGGGATCCTTGATCTTCTCTTCTTGTTCGTGAAAGTTTTAGAGGTGATAAGCAGGATGCAATTGTTGACCAGCCATTGGTGGGGTATCTTTTGTCTGAGTAATGTTCTTGCAGCCCTGGAGCAGCCGCAGACACCCTTCCTCGTTTCAACCTGGGAGAAGTGTAACTATCCTTCAAAGAGCACCTTTATTTGGTTTGATACGGAAGCATACAATCATTGGTCTTGGTTTCTGTTTAACTTCTATAAAATACTTCCACTGATGTGGGATCTTATTTGTATGATCAGAAAAGATCAGAACTCTCAAAAGAGTCACAGATATGCTCCCCTGTGCATCAAGCAGCCTGTTGTATCATATTTTGGTCCATGTAATTGAGGGGTCTTGCTAAAAGAGGCCTCAGGGGATGGAGCTCAAGAGGGCGGCTTTGGAGTCAGAGCCTGGTGCTCTCTCTAGACCCCAAAGCAAGTAATCAGGTCTTCTTGTTGGGACCCTGAACCTGAGCCCAGGTTGCAGGAATTGTTCAGGGTGATGGCCCACCACTACCTCCGGTAAACTACAATATGAGGTTATTGTGTCTTGAATTGCCTTCCACATCCTCAGCTTTTTAATGAAGTTGCCTGATGATCTTCAGGAGGTGGACGACTGTGCCCTAGTGGACTTAAATTCTGTCCTCTGCTTCTATTATCCTTCCTTCATTCTGCGACCCTGGATTAATTCCATTTTTCACATATTGCCGGAGGAAGGACACCTAAAGATCTAGCTCCCTGATTTACCTTCCAGTGATTGATCGGTGTCATGGATTACCTGGAGGATTGCTTCTGCTCTCCTCCGCCTCCACTGGCTCAGATCCAGACTGAACTGTTGCCTCCTTTCCAATCCTGGCTGCAGGTTTAGTAAACCTATCAATCTTGCCCTATATGGAATGTGAGTTACCTTTGGCCTTTGCCATGGTGCATCTTTCCAGGAGCCAGACTACAGGCAAGTTGGTGATAGCACTTACAACAACTAACCTCTCCCATTGCAACTGGTTTTGTAAAGGTCTGGTATGCTGCTTTGAGTCAAGGCCGCTACCCCACCACCTCCAAAGCTTGGGCAGAGCCCCACCAGAGTGCCTCCACAATCGGCCAGGAACCAGGTTTCTGTAGCAGGGGATCTCTGTGTATAGTCATAATCTAGTGAATAGTCCCGCCCATGTGCGTGGACCCCGGAGCAATAAAAAATAATCTCTAAAGGTGACAAATCATGCAGACCTGCATACACCTTTAAGAGAGAATTTAATTTAAAGACAGATAATGCAGCCTATACCCACAGGCTACACTGTCCAGTACTTCAACTAGAATTCCACCAACATCCACAAACAGCACTGCCTGTCCAGCTTTTCTCCACATAGGAAAAAACCCTGCCTCTACCAGCAAAAGCCTCTGGAATGATAGAGAGGAAGGAGTGGACAGACAGGATACTGTGCCTTTAAGAAAACTTTCCAGATTTCCAGAACTTTCCCCAGTATCCCAGAATGCCCAGCAGGTCCCATTTACTTTCAGTTCTTTTTTCCGGCTCCTGCTAGCAGGATCCTGGAGCATTGAGCTCTCTCCTTTTCAAGGGTTTATTGTAGTTTTTTGTCATTTTTTGTCACTTTTTCAAGTGCTTAGTGGCTGGTACTGTCAACATGCCTGGCTTGTTCGACAAGTGCCCGGAATGTGGTAGAAAGAAGGCTAAAACTGATCCACACGAGGTGTGTATAGGTTGCCTTCCCCAGTCCCACGTGCCTGAAGGCTGTGATATCTGCCACTCGTTCTCTGCCAGGACCCTGAGGGACAGAATGAAAATCAGGCTTCAAGTCCTGGAGGAGAGAAGGCTGAAGGAACCAGGTGGGTCTGGAGGGGCTGATTTGGCCCATACTGAGGCCTCTGGGGGGCTCCCCAGGGGCAGGAAGACCAGTAAGCGTTCCCACTCCCCGTCGACGTCGAGGGCGTCGACGGCGGCGTCGAGGAGGATGACCACCATCTGTTCGCCGTCTCTCCAGGGCTCTGGGGAGAAGCGGCGTCGGCGGTCGACGCCGAGGGACCTGAATAGGCCGCCGTCGACTACATCGGCGTCTTCGGCGACGACGCCGTCTACGGCGCCTTCCAGCGGTCGGCGTCGAGATCGGACCCGGCGTCGGCGCTCGCCGTTGGGGGGAGATCGCCGTTCGCCGTCGGTGAAGAGGAGACGGTCGACGTCGCCGTCGAAGAGGAGATCGACGTCGAGACGCTCGAGGTCAAGAAGATCGCCGTCGAGGCGCAGATCGCCTTCGAGGCACGGATCGCCTTCGAGGCACGGATCGCCGTCGAGGCGCAGATCGCCGTCGAGGCACAGATCGCCGCCGAGGCGAAGGTCGCCGTCGAGGCGAAGGTCGCCGTCGAAGCGAAGGTCGCCGTCGAGGAGAAGATCGACGTCGAGGAAGAGAGAGTCATCGGGATCGGTGTACTCTGTGGTGTATACGCCTCCTCGGATGCCTACGCCACCGCCTCCTCCACCTCCGACTCCGCCTCCACCACCTCCGCCAACACCACCGCCGCCACCACCACCACCACCTCCTCCACCACCACCACCGCCTCCACCACCGCCTCCACATCCGCGGCCACTGCCTCCGCCGTCCCCACCTCGGTCGTTGCCACGCACTCCATTGGGACTGCCGGCGGTTCCCCCGCGGTCGATTTCCCTTCCGAGGTACCCGACTCCGCCGCAGGGGACTCCGAAGCCACGACGCCCGCGGTCGCCGGGACCGGCTAGACCGGCGGGCAGACCGAAGCCGAAGAGGTCGCGCTCCCACTCTCTCAGGAGGAGAAGATCACGGAGCCATGGACGGTCATCGTCGGACTCAGGACGACGCCGTAGGAGGCACAGGTCCAGGTCGCACACGCGATCCTCGACCAGAGATTTTTCCCCGACACTGTCGGACTCGCCGGGGACTAGGGTGTCTCCGGTGGACGATTTGGTCTCTTTCTAAGAGGTGCTGTTGAGAGGGGCAGCGAAGTTGGGTATCACGGTGACGGTTCCAACACCCACGACGTCCGTGATATTCGAGACACTTCATAAGAAACATCTGTCTCGCCCTCTACTGCCCCTTGTACCAGGACTGGTGGAAGCCGCGTTGGAGCTGTTCCTCACTCCCGCGGTGACGAAGGCCGCCCCCTCCAGGCTCATGAAAAAGTATAGGGCCCCGGAGTCGGACCCTACCTTTTTGAGGGTGGACCCGAAGCCGGATTCGGTCATCGTGACGGCGGTGAGGAAGCAACATGCGACCGCCCCTTCATCGACGGTTCCGCCTGACAAAGAGAGCCGCTGGCTGGATTCTGCGGGCAGGAAGGTGTGTGGGACCGCCGCCACCACCTTGAAGGCGGCGAGTGCAGGGGCTTTGTTGGGCCGTTACGACCGAGCCCTGTGGGAGTCCCTGCAGCAGTATGCGGACCTGCTGTCCCGGGACAGGAAGGAGGACTTCTTGGAAACAGTGCGCGAAGGCATGCTGGTTTCTAATCAGGTGATCGGCGTGGCGGCGGATGTATCCTTGTTGGCCACCCACGCCTACTGTCATGGCGTCCACCAGAGGCGGCATTCGTGGCTGCGCCTGACGTCCCTCAAACCAGAGGCGCAGCACAGAGTCGCCAACCTGCCCTTTAAGGGGGAAACCCTGTTCGGGAAACATGCGGATGATGAGATGGCCCGCATGAAGGCGGAGGCGGAAACCCTGACGGCCGTCGGGTTGGAGAAGGCCGAGAAGAAGAAGCGCCCGTTCCAGCGGCGGTTCGGGTCTTCGGGCAGAGGGCGTGGGCAGGGTTCGGGACAGCAGCAGCACCAACAGCAGCAGTTCCGGAAGCCCTTCCAGAAGCGCCAGAGGGGTAGAGGAGGCCAGCAGGCGACTACCACTACCAAGGGCCCGGCCGGGTCTCGGCCCTGAGCGGCTACTTCCCCCTCAACCGTTACCCACTCCAGTGGGGGGAAGCATTCAACTTTTTCCGGCAGAGTGGAGAAAAATTACTCAGGACAAGTGGGTGCTGAATATTGTTTGCAATGGATACTCAGGTTTCTCAGCCCGCCTCCAGCGATTCCGCCGGTCAGCTCTCGGTTCCAGCTGAGAGAGCTCCAGGCGGAGGCAGACATCTTGTTGAGAAAGAAGGCGGTAGAAGAGGTACCTCTGTCTCAAAGGGGAAGAGGTCTGTACTCTCGGTTCTTCCTCGTTCGCAAGAAGGACAAGAACGAGTTCAGGCCCATTCTGGATTTGCGACAGGCAAACAAATGGATTCGCAGAGAGAAGTTTTGCATGCTATCGTTGCATCAGATTTACCCTCAGCTGCAACGGGGAGACTGGCTCTGTGCCATAGATCTACAGGATGCGTACTTCCATGTGCCCATAGCACGGAAGCACAGGAAGTTCCTGCGATGCCAAGTCGGCGCCAATCACTATCAATACACAGTACTGCCATTCGGGCTAAAGTCTGCGCCCAGGACCTTCTCGAAGTGCATGGCGGTGGTGGCGGCACATCTGCGAAGGAACAAGGTGTTTGTCTACCCGTATCTGGACAATTGGCTGATCAAGGCTTCATCCTTCTCGGAAGCGCAAGCTCACTTCCGATGGACGTGCGCTCTCTTGCACAAGCTGGGGTTACACGTCAACATGTCCAAATCGGTCCCGACTCCGGTCCAGTGCATACAGTACCTGGGAGCCTCCATCGATACGCGGTCAGCAAGCGTGTCTCCTTCGGAGGAGAGACGGTTATCACTCCTTCGGAAGGCTCAGGACCTCAGGACTGCTCCATCGACGACAGTGAGGAAGGTGTCTTCTCTACTGGGATCGATGGCCTCCTGTATCTTCCTCGCGCCTCACGCACGGCTACACATGAGACCACTGCAGGAGTGCTTGGAGGATCAGTGGGATCAGAGGACAGGCTCTTGGGACGACAAGATACGACTGTCGCTGCATGCTCTTCAGTCTCTGAAGTGGTGGTGTTCGGCGGAAAACCTCCTCAAGGGGGTTCCCTTCCACAAGGACATTCCCACGACGAGTGTCGTGACTGATGCGTCCCTCCAGGGCTGGGGAGCGCATTCCGGGGACTTGCAGATTCAAGGAAAGTGGTCTGCTTTGGAATCGACGTACCACATCAATTTCCTGGAACTCAGATCTGTCTTCCTGGCACTGAAGGCTTTCCTTCCGTCCTTCCAGACCAACTCGCTGCTGATACAGACGGACAATACAACCACGATGTATTACCTCAACAAGCAGGGGGGGTCGAGATCGCGCACTCTGTCGCAGGAGGCGCAGGCGATCTGGCGCTGGCTGCTGGCCCGAGGACTGACGATTACGGCCACGCATCTGCCAGGGGTGCAGAATGCTCAGGCGGACGCCTTGAGCTGGCTGATTCAGGAAAACCACGAATGGGTCATAAACGACGAAGTACTAGGAGAAGTCTTGGCAAGGTGGGGGACTCCAGACGTAGATCTGTTCGCCACCGCCGAAAACAGCAAATGCCGAGACTTCGCATCCAGGTACTACCAGCGGGGGACGCTGGGGAATGCGCTATGGATCGATTGGTCGAACAGCTTTCTGTACGCTTTTCCACCCATTCCCCTGATTCCGGCAGTGCTCATCAAGCTGTCCCAGTCCAGGGCGCGGATGATCCTGATCGCCCCGGAGTGGCCCAGGCAGTGGTGGTTCACGGACCTACTTCACCGGTCTCTCCTTCCTCACATGCGGTTGCCGTGCAGGCCGGACCTTCTCACGAAGTTCGGGGGGCGGATGGTGCACCCCAACCTCTCGTCTTTGAGTTTGGCGGCATGGCTCCTGAAATAGTGCAATATGGCCATCTGAATCTGCCAGACGATTGTATGGACATACTGAAGGAGTCTAAACGACCTTCCACTAGGACATCCTATGCTTACAAGTGGAAGAGGTTCTGTATCTGGTGTAAGTCCAAGAACTTTGATCCGACGATATGTAAGGAAGATGTCATCCTTCCGTACCTGTTACATCTGGCGCAGTCTGGCCTTAATTTCCATTCCATTAAGGTTCATCTGGCTGCTTTGACTGCTTACAGGAAATGCCCTTCACAGACTTCCTTCTTTCAGATCCCTGTGGTCAAGGATTTTTTGGAAGGCTTGAAGAAAGTGTTTCCTCCCGTCAGACTTCCCTCGCCTTCCTGGGACTTGAATGTGGTGCTGTCCAGACTGATGAAGGAGCCTTTTGAACCCATTCACAAGGCTTCATTGCAGCACCTATCCTGGAAGGCGGCGTTCCTAGTGGCCATTACATCGGCCCGCAGGGTGAGTGAACTTCAGGCATTATGTTGTCAAGAACCTTATACTGTATTTCATGCTGCTAAGGTTGTGATGCGTACTCACCCTAAATTTCTTCCTAAGGTTATCTCTGACTTTCATGTCAACCAGACTATAACTTTACCTACGTTCTTTCAGAATCCCTCTTCGCCAGCGGAAAGGTCTCTCCATTCCCTGGATGTTCGGAGGGTGTTGAAATTTTATCTGGATAAGACCAAGGATATTCGTAGGTCTGACCAATTGTTTGTTAATTATGGCTCAGTCAGGACTGGTCTTGCGACCTCTAAGCAGTCCATTTCTCGGTGGATTGTGTCCTGCATACAATTGTGTTATCAAAAGGCTAATAAGACCTTAGGGGGTAAACCTAAGGCTCATTCCACCAGGGGCAAAGCTGCCACGACGGCTTTGCTGCGTAATGTTCCGATTGCGGAAATCTGCAAGGCGGCCACTTGGAAGTCGGTCCATACCTTTGCTGCGCATTACTGTCTGGACACGGATGCCAGGGCAGATGCTCAGGTTGGGCAGGCTTCGCTGCGAAATTTGTTCGCACAGTAGTGGTAGTGTCTTGTGTGTTCTCCACCGCTTTTGTTGTGTGGGGATGGGCTTGCCATTCTATTCACTAGATTATGACTATACACAGAGTTCCCCTGCTACAGAAGGAGTAGTTTCTTTTCTGTAACTCCAGTTCTGTAGTATGGGTATCTCTGTTATAGTCATAAGCGCCCGCCCTCCTCCCCGGTGGAGAGATACTTATTCATAGGTAGAATGCTACAGGTCTGGCGTGCTACGCCTTCAAAAAGAACTGAAAGTAAATGTGACCTGCTGGGCATTCTGGGATACTGGGGAAAGTTCTGGAAATCTGGAAAGTTTTCTTAAAGGCACAGTATCCTGTTTTAAGCCACATAATGGCAGCCTATGGGGCTTGTCTATCCACTCCTTCCTCTCTATCATTCCAGAGGCTTTTGCTGGTAGAGGCAGGGTTTTTTCCTATGTGGAGAAAAGCTGGACAGGCAGTGCTGTTTGTGGATGTTGGTGGAATTCTAGTTGAAGTACTGGACAGTGTAGCCTGTGGGTATAGGCTGCATTATCTGTCTTTAAATTAAATTCTCTCTTAAAGGTGTATGCAGGTCTGCATGATTTGTCACCTTTAGAGATTATTTTTTATTGCTCCGGGGACCACGCACATGGGCGGGACTATTCACTAGATTATGACTATAACAGAGATACCCCTACTACAGAACTGGAGTTACAGAAAAGAAACTACTCCTTATCCAGCATGCCCCAGTGAACCAGCACCTTGTGTGGCTGTCATCATGGGCATGGCGGGGCAACAGGAACCGTCAGCTTTCAGCTCATGTAGCTGATTCACACCATGTCTACTTTGGATTACCCAGGCACAGGTTTATTAACAACAGGGCAGCAGGCCTGTCCCCAGCCTCCGTAGACCGATGTGGATCAGTCTGCTGCATGACGGATGGGTATTTGCCAATCTGATGGGGAAAACAGTGGAATCCTAGTCCGTTGTAAATCCAAGATTATATACGACTTCAGAGGGTAAAGTGAGGAGCAGAAGCTGAAAGATCCCTCTGGGTAAGGCTTAGCCAACACAGCCAAGGAGCCATATCCACCACTCCTACAGTTTACCTCCCAGTGGGAATCGTGGGTTGCCCACTACCATGTGCCTGTAAAGTAATCTGTACCCTCAGGCTGTCTCGGGGGCCTACTTGTCCTCCTTCACTGTAGCAAAACTGTGCAGTGCTGAGGGTCAGTGGTCGCCATTTTAAAATCCTTCAGTCTACGCACTCCCATAAATAAGAGTTTGAACACATTATATGAGGTCTTGCGAAAAAATACAGCTGTGTTTGTGTGTGAAGATTCGATAAAATAGCCAGTTGAAGACACTGCAAATGTACCGTAGAGCTGGTTTGAACTAAGCATAGAACCCCCCAGCTATTAATAGGTGATGTTTTTAACTATTGAAAGAAACCTTCGGTGTTTATTTTCGGCCTGAATAATTTATTGTTTGACAGTGACTAGTGCAGACCTCAAAGAATATTCATAGTTCTTTTGTCTCTGGTAACACAATACAATCCGTTTTGTTAGTGAAGGACAGTTTCTCCAACTTTGATTTTATGTTACCGTTCATTTAAAAATAGCTCCAAGGAGACTTTATTTCTGGATATAATGCTTTATGGTGACTGAGCTGTAGCTAGCGAATATGTTCAAGGTCTGAGTTGCAAAGCTGTAAGCGCTTTCGATGATTTGCAGAGTTGTGTTTGGCTTTAGTTAACCTCTGCTCTTTACGTTTGAGTACTGTGCATCTTGCTTGCATTCCTATTGTGTCAATTTTTGAGTTATTAAATTCGCAAGTGCTGTTTTCGTTTGATATAGCTGACAGTAGTTATTTAAAGCACTCTTCCTACTCAGTAGTAGGGGGGTTGCCATTTTGCGCGAGACTTTCAGATTATACGAGAACTAACTATTGAATCCATGGAAATCATCAGTGACGCAGGTGCCACTCTTGGTGAGGCAGACTGTTTAATTCTTCTTTGCTCGCTGGAGTGGGTACAGGTTGTATTTGATTGACCGTAATTGATCAGAGAATGTATCGCACAAATCGTTTTTTGTGAGAAAGAGTTGTGAGACAAGCTAAATCAAAGCTGTAGGAAACGGTAATCTGACCCTGCTTTTTCGTTTAATTTCAGAGGCATTTTGATGGCAGTCCTTTGCAGTACAAGTACAACGCGCCAGGAACCGATCTCTGCACAAGAGTTAGATCTATAAGGTTAGTAAAATGCCAAACCTACCAGTATTGCTTTGAGAACATTAAAATAACAAGGGAGTGGGTGGGGAGTCGCAGAACTCAGCCAACAAGATGATAACGTCTCGAAGACTCTACTTTCTGGTAAACGTCTTGGCTGGGAGGCTGAGCTGATGGTATATTGTGTGAGTGATGGCCACCCACTGGAGGGCAATGGCTACCATGAGGCTCCAGTGTTTGCTTTTTGTGCAGTCCTGTCAGGTTTGTAATTGTGTGCGCCGTATGGCCGCGCCACCTCACCCCTCGTCCCTTGTAGGTCATTGCCCCTATCCTGTGGCCAGATTATGGTATAGAAAGATATCGAGTGTGGGCCAGACTGCTGTCATTGTGAGCCCGATTACGAGATGTACTTGGACTTTGTCTGGTCCACTATTTAATTAGTGCACTCCATGATTGATGTAGTCTACAGATGGCTCAGTGTCCTTCATAAATTATTGAACATTGGTTGTATGTGTTGGGGGCTGGTTAAGTCACTTTTATGCTTTCAGTCAAGCACGTACGTTGATAAAGCCCCTTCAGAACAATTGAGAAATTATGGGCTATGGGAAATCACAATAGCAAAGATGGATAATTCATCAACCAGCATCCCAAACATTTCTATATCTCCCCTGCAGTTGCACTAGTGGAAAGTGGTTCACGAGTGTGCCAATCAGACAGTAGCACTGTGCTTATCATATGTTCAAAGCACTGAAGTAAAGGTGAAGAGCAGCATGACCCACTCGAGGCTACATATATTACTGATTGGGTGCTTTTATTTCCTTACAACTAAGGGTGCAAGGAAGGTGATGATAAATACGCTTATAGTGGTATAAAAGTTAAGAAATTAACTGCCCCAACCACATCATGCGAAGTCAACCCTAAATCACGCCTCTTCCCCCTGAAAAGAATGTAAAGCAATAAGTACATCATACACCCTCCCCATCATTTATTCCATTTCACACAGTCAACCCATTCCCCATCATACCTGCTTTTTTTTTTATTTCGAAACCACTATAAATACATTTATCAACCTTAACTCCCATTCAACTTAAGTTTGTTTTTAAGGGGAAAAAATGAAAGGGACTGGGAAGGCATAATGATCATTGGTTAAGTACGGGGGGGGGGGGGGAGGGAATTGCCACACCCATGGACAATTGCATATTTGTGAAGAAAACGTGTTTTTTGCCAAGTTTATAAAAATGTTAAAGACATCTTGAATATGCAATGAATGGTTAAGGTGCAGTTTCCATTTTTATATCCTTATTAGTAGGGCACCGTTTGAGTCATTTACATGAAATGTGGCCGACATTTCACATGTTTAGTTTACTTCTAGTATGTCAGTGTTTGTGCTGATGTATACGGTGTGCAAAGAAAGTTTTCATTTCCTAATAAATTTGACAATATTGGACACATTTACAATTGGCAGGCTTTTCACAAGTGCATCCCACTCCAGGAATTTCAAAACTAGTGAAGATACATTTTTCAAACAAAGTTCTATTTTATTAACATGAACAGTATCTAAGTTCATTCCAAAGTTTTTCAAGCACCAATAAGCTTAAATTGTTATATTGCTATTTTTATGCAAAGCGGTTTTTCACAATACATTCCACAGTAGACTACCTCAGTATTCTAATTTCAAGGGCCACACCACCGGTTATTACCAGCTAATTCACAGTGTGCAATTGGTACTTGGAAAACAATAATTACACTTCCAAAGTGTTAAGTACAGTTTCATATTGTATGATTGCTTACCCATTCAGCATACTATTTTAGGTCCTCAAAAATAATGCAACTAATGTTCTTAGTTGTGACCAGAATCCACAGGTCGTGCACTCTATCAATTTCTCTTCAGTTTGTCTAAACGTAAGGGACCTATCAGCACATTTAGCATTCCTTGTAGACATTGAATGGCATGGAGTCTGAGTTTACATTTTTATGTTTCTTCTGCTTTTCCATGTGATGGGCCCACCATAGGCTATTTTAAGTTCTTATAGTATATATAGTATATTGACCTGACATATTCTTGTATTCTTTCTTTCGGTTGTCTCGTAATACTGCCCACCCATATCTTACTACAGCTGTATTACATTTATACATCACCACCAGTGGGGGCTCACCTAGGGCGTGCTGTGAGGCGGTGGGAGGGGCAGGGTGGGGGGGTAGTAAACTTGGATATACGACCGAACGGAGGAAGGTAATTATTACGTTCCTCTGTTCCGTCATATGTCTGAGTTTACTACCCCGCCCCTCCCACCACCCCGCAGCACGCCCTATGCGAGCCGCCACTGATCAACACTTTGAATTATAGTTAATACATTCCGTTATTTTATGTTTCTTATTGTTTTGCAACTAAACTCTTTACATTTGTCCTCGGTATATTATCATGAATTGCATTTCCAGTGCCAGGGATAATTGCAGGAATCTAAGTAGACATACTGGCAAATAATGAGCAGGTGCAGACACTGTCCAAAGGGGAAGAGTAAGATTTCCTGGAAAGATAAAAAACCTTCTTGCTGATAATTTTGGTGAATGCAGTCGGGCTGGAGGTGGCTGTAGGGCTCAGTTCTCTTTCTAGTGGTCACCAGGAACTATCTTCACTGGGGTCAGAGCATGCAGGGAAGTGCAAATAGAGAGCCTAGAGGCGGGGGACAGGATAGAGGGAGGGCTACAGGATTATTGTGACCAAAAGTCATGTGCAGCACTTTGTGTGGCCAAATGGAGTAAGTGCATGGCATAGCCACAGGCCACAACATGTGCATGGTTTTTGGCAGTGAGCACTGGGCTCTTGCGATACCTTGATTCCTTCATTTCATTGTGACATAGAAACAATATTAAGTTCCAAATTACTAATTGATGTTTTTTTATTTAGCTCCGCCACTTACTTTTGCAGCAAAGTGGCAATGTCTTCTCTTATTGGATGCCTGGAACCTTATGGTTGAATATCCACTGAAAGCCTGTCTCCGCTTGTTGATGATATGATTCCTGCTTCTGGGGATAGTTTTCTCCCTTAATGTTTTAAAGCTTTCAGCCATCCTTTAACTTTACAGGTTTATCAGAGTAGTCCTAGACACTTTATTAGGCAGAGGGTCCATCCCCTTGTTCACAAAGTCAGGGAAACAATAGCCCTCCTGTTTCTGGCTTGCTTTCTGTGCTGTGATTCATTTGTACTTGATAGCGTTGTTGCCATCCACTTCAGTTGTCTTAATGAATTTAATATACCTAATTTAATGAGAACTTATCTTCACTGGTTCAGGTCACCCCTCGACTGTGCAACGACCATCAGTGGTTGATATTTGCAAGACTCCCGGACACAGCTATCCACTTGGGTCTCATGTCTCCTGCATGTATGCTCCTCTGCTGGGCTGTAAAGCAATCTCACAGTATCTTCTAGTTAGTGTTCACTGGTCTGAAAACCATTGCAAGCTGCACATCACTAGAAACTGAAGCTGTCCAATTGAGACTAGTGCCTTTACTGACCTCTGCGCGAGAAAACAAGATAATGGTGTTTAAAGAAAATACAATAATGATGCACTATGTGAACAAGAAAGAGAGAGCCTGCTTTCTTCAACTTTGTAGCAAAGAGATGCAGACTTTTTTGGCCATTATATCAGGAGGTGAACATTAGGTTCGCCCATCCATCTGGAAGGCGAAGGTTCTGTTACATTTCAGCTGTTTAGAAGCAGAATCAATTGACTGAGAGATACAACTGATTATAATTCCAATTCCTTGGGGTTCTGTCATGGATTTAGGAGTTGTCAGGTAGACTCTTTTTATATATTCCCTCCTGGTCCATTTTTCACTCTGATGCCAGGAAACTAAAAATCCACGGGGCATCTATTATCCTGAGCAATCCAAACTGGGCTAGAAGGCTATTGTGTTCAGTCCTCCTAAATAAACGGCCTCTCGCCTATTGGATGTCAGCCTTCTTTCTCCAACTAAGGGCAGAATTGTGCATCCTCCTTGGGCAATCTGATCCTTTATACCTGAATATCAAGAGGTTAAAATATAAAGGTTGTGGCCTCTCCAATGACGTATTTCAATTGACAGTTTCTAGCTCGTAGACCCTCTTTTAAGGTATCATCTGATAACCACTGATGGAAATTTACTTCTTAGTGTTGCTCCAAATGGATCAACGTTGTGTCGCCCCAGACTAACACAGTTGAGAATTAGTACTTGGTTTAGTCTATGAAACCCTCTATTTTGATAAAGCAGTTATCTGCAGCAGCTGATGTGCTTCAGCATTGTTTTGATTATAGGATTGAATATGGAATTCTTTGAAGGTCTGGCAAGTCTTTTACACCAACCCTCCTTTTTAGGTCGAGGACTACCGGTCTGCCGAAGGCAGAACCGGAAGTCGGAGATTTAATGTTTTCTAGAGTGGCTATTTAGCCCGCCTCTCTTTTAGCTTCTCCTCCATTGGCTGGCTTCCTAAACGGAGGCCAGCCATTGGAGGAGAGAGCCGTCCCTCCAAATAGGCTCCGTCTTTTTCAGATTCGGGGGCGTGTTCCTTGCTGTTCTTTCCACTTTTTAGCCACGCCCTTTTAGAACAGCAGGAACACGCCCCCGAATCCGAAAAAGTTTCGAAGCTTTCATCCGCCATTTTTTGAGGACTGCCTTCAGTGAGATGACGTTATTGGCCAGCGCCGCCGGTATTGTTCTGTTTTCACTCCCCGTCCCTCTTTCTCTGCCCCCTGCCTTGCCTCTCCTTCCGTTACCTCTGTCTGCCTGTATTTCCATCCCTCTCCTGTTCAGCTCCTCTCTCGTTCAATGTTCTGTGTTCCCGGCCATCCTCTTGGCGACAGCAGTAGTTCCGGTACAGGGAGGCGATCTGTTGGCAGTGCTCTGTTTTACTGTGCTGCTGACAGGCAGATCTCGTGAAAGACTCCAGTTCCCGTGTCAGAGGAGTCGAGATGCAGGGGCGGATGGCGGGGGCCGGCAAGAGCCTGAAGGTGAACAGTAGTAGGGAGGGGAAGTCACTAAGCCGTATGCCCAAATAAACTCTTGAAGTCTCCGTCCGATACACACGGGTTCCTACTCTGCCGCCCTTTTCTTTGTGCAAAAGGGAGAAGTTGTATTGATGCGTCTTAGTTTTCGCACTTCCGGTAGCTTCAAGAGCACCAACAGTAACAGAAAGAATACCAAT
This sequence comes from Triturus cristatus, assembly GCF_964204655.1. Classification (NCBI taxonomy): domain Eukaryota; kingdom Metazoa; phylum Chordata; class Amphibia; order Caudata; family Salamandridae; genus Triturus; species Triturus cristatus. The sequence continues at coordinate 352,379,243 of NC_140588.1, read as the reverse complement.
ATGGCGACAGCAGTAGTTCCGGTACAGGGAGGCGATCTGTTGGCAGTGCTCTGTTTTACTGTGCTGCTGACAGGCAGATCTCGTGAAAGACTCCAGTTCCCGTGTCAGAGGAGTCGATATGCAGGGGCGGATGGCGGGGGCCGGCAAGAGCCTGAAGGTGAACAGTAGTAGGGAGGGGAAGTCACTAAGCCGTATGCCCAAATAAACTCTTGAAGTCTCCATCCGATACACACACGTTCCTACTCTGCCGCCCTTTTCTTTGTGCATTTTGCCTCTTTAACCTCCACACCTTTGTTCAAAACATCTTCCACCCCGCCTCTGACCTTTACAATCTCCTCACAGCGTTGCTCCCCTTACAACTGTCTCTGATAATCCCGTTCTGCACCTGCTTCTTCTTGCATTTATATCTTCTCTCCACCCAGCTGCCCCTTTCTGTATTGATTCCCCGCTACCCCTTACCACCGCTGTTCACTGTTTGTCTCTGTTTGCGCTCTCACCTTGGAACGTAGGTGCTCTGTAAGACTGTTGGACACCCTTCGGACAGTCCCTAGCTTTTTGGGTAAAACCCGCTGTATTGTATGTAGGATTTTCGAGCACATGCACGCAGTGTCGTTATAAATTGTATTTTTTTTTTTTAAACATTTCATTTTTATTAAGACCTCTACTGAGATCAACAATTAGTATAATATAGTACTTAAAACATTGTTTTATAACCTCTATGCAGTCAGAAAAGTTTCAAAAACGAGTTAAAAATGTACAAACATTATAGCAGGATGCACTCCGCAGCATGAGCTGTAAGCTCGGTTCTTGATTTGCCCTTCACAATTCCTTCCTGTATTGTGAGCAGCAGCAGCACACACAGCACTTTCTAGTGCATGAGCTGGAACCCACGCTCACCCTGTGCTCCGTCTCCGCTCTGGATTTTGGTGAAGTTGCAGTGTGCGCGCGCAGCGTGTTTTCTAGCTCTGTTTCCTGCTCCCTACCATTTGAGCCCAGTGCAGGATGTTACGTTCAGCCTCCGTCTTGAGCTGCCTGACTCGGCCCCACACTCCTCATCTCTATCTCGCTACCTCACTCTCTCTCTCAAATACACTAAGTCACTTACACTCACTCTTTCACTACCTCACTCTATCTCACTACTTCACTACATCACTCTCTGTTTCTATCTTAATACCTCACAACATCCCTCACTACCTCACGCTCTTTCACTACCTCAATCTTTCGCTATCTCACATCACTCACTGTTTCTATCTCACTACGTCAGAAAATACCTCACTCACTAACTCACTCTTTCACTACCTCACTCTCTATCTACCTCACTCTCTCTCACTACCTCACTCTCTATTTCAATACCTCACTCTCTCTCTCTCTATCTCACCACTTCACTCTCTTTCTGCTAATGCAATAGGTATCACATATGCAAAAAAAAAAATAATGCCAATAGAAATGACAATGCCATTTATTTAGGGATACAAAAATGATAAAAAAAATAATGAGCAATACCAATAGCTCTACCTATAATATTGCCAAGACCATTGCATTGTAAATGCTTGTTCTCCTTTTTTTATGAGAGAATAGATACAGCTGATGGTATAACCATCATTTATAGCTTAAAAGTTGGAACAGAATGTAGGTAAAGGCAGACAATTCACATGCTAATTTTCATTCCTCATCTTCCTACATTAAAATTGAAGGGGAAAATCCACAGATTGGCTTCAAGAAGGGCTCTCCGTTATTAAAGTGCACAAATAGAGTTCATGATTGGTCAGTAGCTCTTTTTTGGGGTTTTGCCAGAACCAGGAAAGAAAATGTATTTTGAAGGCAGATGCTAACGAAATGTATTTTCATATACATTCAGATATGTAAGAAATGGTAAAGAAAGAACCCCCCAGAGTAGCTTTGGCCGATCCACCAGAGTTGAAGGTATGATGTAATGTCTGCTATGGGCTGCGCCAATATTGGGCCCTGGCAGCCCCCAATGTGCTCTTGGTTGCCATCTTTCCCAGGTTGATTGCCTGGATTTTCTGTGTGCATAGGAATCACGTTGTGGACGCCCAGAGGTGCAGTACTTTCTGTTTTTTAAATAACCTTTAATTTCGTGCTTTCTCACGCCCACTTCTTGACCTGGAAGCCTTTTAGAGGCAGAATACACCCAATACAAGATTAGGTTATTTACCTTTGGTGATAGTTTTTTCTTATAGGCACGTTTTCCTCACCTCCCGCTGTACTACCTTTCTCTCATTTTTACTGCTTTGTCATTTGTGTTCCATGTTTTTTCTGGCTCAAAGACGTCAGTTGAAAACTTAAACAGGAGGCACAAACAGCTATCTCCTTTATGTGCTCTTGTCAGTATAACAGAATCCCCTTGTGCCTGTATTGAGATTTTCTGTTCGGTCTACCTGGCTTTGTATCTCATAAGATGATATAAGCTACAAGATAACTGTATCCAGCAGAATTTAATTTCCTTATCGGAAGTAAAAATAGGTAACTGACCTTTCCAGGAAATGTTAGTTGTTCCGGAATATTGGAATATTACAGCTGTCTGTCCCGAAATCTTAAATTCTGCTTTTCTTGTTTTTCATTCCTATCTATGTGACCAGAACGTTTAAATCTAATTGTTATGGTTTTCTTTTTTTTCAGGCTACCTGAAGGACTCTTGGATTGGGCTTTCAAGATTGTCAGTAATTCCAAAGAGCAAGGACTGTGACACATTTTTTTGTTAAAGGAGATGATTTAAATAAAAAAAAGATTGGTTCTAATGTATTTTTATGCAAAAGGTTTTGTTGTTGATTCTGTAAGAACTGCTATTAAGTTGAGATGTTATTTTTACTTATGCAGCGCCTCTAAAACTTGATAAGTCTAAATAAACATTTATAAAAGTACAAGACAGTTATTCAGTCTCTAATTGGTCCATGTGAGATCACTTTATATAATTTCCAATGGCCAAGGGCAAGTATTAGGTATGTAGAGATGAAGTAGCAGCATATTGGCTCTCAAAGGTTAGGGTCAACTCTAACAGACTGTTATGGCTATAAACCTTGAGATTCCTTGGATCTGGTGAATCTCAGGTACATGAGAAGCATTTAAACATGTCTCTATTTTTTAGGTCGAGCCTGGCGGCAGCACGCATGCCCTGCTCGCTCTGCGAGGCATGCTGTATTAGGGTATGTTGTTGAAGTGTCTCCCACTCTCTACCCATATTTGTCATTAGCTTTGTGCCATTGTCCATCGTAAATGGTGGCTTCTGATTCGTAAATGGGCTTGTTCGTCCCGCCTTGGTACCGCCTTGTCTCCATTTGTTACGGCCCATAACGGCTGGACCTTTTACTTGGCTGGTTACACGACCTGCTTTATCTAGGGGGTGAGCACTATTTTTGTTATTGGCACTAATGGGGACTATGGCTGGTGCTTTTTGGGGAATTTCATCATGATCGCAGCGCCCACTTTTGGGACACTGCGATCATTTTCAATTTAAATTTTATTAATTTTTCATGTTGAGCGCGGCGTCCACTTCTGGGACACCGTGCTCTGTTTAATTTTTTTTTTTTTTTTACTTTCATAGTGAGCGCGGTGTCCGCTTCAGGGACACCGCGCTCTGTTTGTTTATTTTTTTGTATTACTTTAAAACTGAGTGCTGTACCGCTTCAAGGCCACCGCCCTCGTTTTTTTAATTTATTTTTTAACTTTAACACTCAGTGCGGCGCCTCCTTGAGGACACCGTGCTCAGTGATAAAGTTAAAAAAAAAAGCGCGGTGTCCTTGAAGCGGCGCCACACTCAGTTTTAAAGTTAAACAAACATTTGCAATGCATTAGATCTCGCATTTACGTGAGTTTAAGCTATTGCCATTGTCATTTACAATGCCAATAGCTTAAACTCGCGTAAATGCGAGATCTATTGCATTGCAAATGCTTGTTTTAATGAACAACGGAAATCATACATACTTTAATATGACATATTCATAACCTGAAAGGAATACACCAAGCATTGGGCACACAGACCAAGAGAACTACACAAAATATTTACTCCATTTGGGACCATGGCAGGTCCAGACACTCCTGCCACTCGCCAACAAATCACTTTTAAAAAAACTGCCACTTGAACTAATATTTTGCACACCTTATGTCTCAAGAATTTGCCTTAAGAACACTACCAGTTTTCACCTTAACAGTACTGCCCTCATTAGCACATTTCATTACATTACTCCTGCAACATTCCAAACCTGGTAGGGCCTTTCATCAACACCAGTATCCCTAACGTCTTTAGTGAACACGAATATCTTTAATGTCTTGCTCCCCTACTGAAGTACCAACCTTGGGTAACCTTTTTCTGCCCAGGCCGGTTTCCTTCAGCCAGATCTGATTCCCCATGTAGAACCTCTTTATCTTAACACACATTTTCTGACCATATTGTACATTGCTTGCAACTAGCACTTTTCTCACATTGTCGCAAATCTCCACATGAGCTTATTCACATCCAAACATCCCTTTCACCATTGCCAGGGCTAGCGGGCAGATATCAAAATAATAGCTTAATTCTTCTAACAAATTTCTCCAATTGTAGAATGAGACATGTTGAAATATATCCGAAGAGTTGAAATCCACCAACAACTTCCCAACGCAGACATTGAATTACAATTATGTTGACGTGACTGACTAATCTGTTCCCTTTAGGATGATGAAGAGAAGTTCTTCAGTGTTGAATATCACACAGTTCTAAATATCCCCTCATCAGTTTTCTAGACAAATTGTACACCATTGCCTGGCTTCTTAATGCTTGTATCATAGTCACAAGAAAATATCAGTGTTGAACAGAAAACAATTCCACCTGCTTTGTCTGATAATCAAATAAGGCTGTCAAACTTGTGCTGACTTAACATTTTTAAATAACCTGAAAATAATCAGTCACCAGCTTCCCTAATGATTTTGTAAAAACAAATAATCCCTCATATTGCATGGGCTCTATTTTATGCTCCAGTTCCTAGTTACTGACCTTAACCCTTTCTTCTGAGTATCTATCCATGCTAGGCCACCGCTTATGTGCCCTTAAACATCTTAAAAGCATCAGACAGATGTATCCATCATGCATATAGTATAACCATTTCAAGCATACCTGTGAAGGCGGCACAAACTTTTCCGGGACAGAATCATTCTCCACTGATAATTAAGGCATCATCTTAAAAAAAATCTACAGCTAACAGTAAGAAAAACTAAACTCAGTATATCCATGTGGTCAAAAGTTCTGGGAATTGCAGTTTGATCTCATTTGTATGATGCATAATACCTTCGTGTCTTCTACCTTGAAATCACAATACAACACTTGTATTATACCTGAACAGATTGTAGAAAATAGGCCTCAGCTAGGCCTACCAGTGCAAGGGGTTCGCCCTTCTCTGCACAGAGTCCTCAGACTATTAGAAAGAAGTTGGCACAGAAACTGGAATAGAAAATACAGAGTTTAATAAACCTCATGAGGTGGAACCACATTCACCCAGCACCCTGTGGTGCTGAATGAAGGTAGCACACAGAGTAGAAGAACCATGGGTCTTTTATACCCACACAGGGGCTCAGAAAAAGGGCGGTGCAAGCATACATGAGAAGAGTTACATACATAGATGGTCATACAGAAATGCACAGTCGACAGTAAAGGAGGAGCTAGCAGTTGCTGACTCTGGTAGAAACAACCTGATAGTTACAGACTAAAAACAGATGCATGGACAGTTAGATATTCCTGCGCATGTGCAGGGTAGCAGAGTCTAAGTATAACCAGTCCTTTAAACAGAGCACAAGGGTAAACAAAATGGCTGCCAGAAATACAAAATGGATTCCACAAAATGTACAAGATAGCCTCTAAATACCAGATGGATTCTGCTAACGCTAATTTAATCGCAGCCAATTTACGACAGACGACCCTTTTAGCGTTAGCTGAAGACATCTCCCATAATCCAGTAGGAAAATGAAAAATATGCAAATTAATTTTCAGTTAATTTTTTTTTTTTCATAAATATCCTAATTCATTGCTAGGTGGGCATTTCTCATTCTAAATATTGTTAAGCGGGTATGTATAAGGTATAAACAGAAGTACAAAGGGAACAGAGAATTGGGTCATACAGATAGCAGGAGAGAGTAATTACTATTATCAGAAACAGAATTATTAGCTTTCTAGTCCTAAGCAAATCCTAGAACCATCCAGCAAAAACATTTTCAAGGCTCCTATGCATTTCAGTTACCATCAATTTTAACTTCAAAAACATTTTCGCTAGACTTTTCCAGTGTTTCCTTTATGAGGGCTAGAGTATCTATCATTAAACCCAATACAAACATTCAAGCAGTCAGACATATTATTTACCAAAATGATCCTGGATCCAGAGGACCAGGAGGACTACACAGAACCATGAGAATTAGGACAAAGGGTTGCTCCTCCTCAAAAATGGGACGATCAATGGGGTACATTTTCAACAAAAAGAAAAAGAAGTCCTTGGGAAATTAAAGCCGCTGTACAACCAACCAGAGGGGAGTCTTCTCCCTGTGTCCGTTTGAGCCTCACAGGCAGGCTCTTGTTGTTCCCACGGTGGAGCTGCACAACTCGCAACTCAGGAATCGTGGCCTAGTTTCAAGGGAAAAGTTTCTTCTTTCAGGATAGGGCAATCACCCACCAGGGCAAATGCGCTCAGCGATCCTGTCCAGTGTCTCAGGCAGTGCACCAGTTTTCTTCATTTAAATCTAACAAGCACCAGAGACACAGCACCTGTACCCTGAACTCCAGTCCTTCCCTAACTCCTGTATTGCTCTGCTGGCACACTGCTCTTTCGTTGGGGCCATATCTCTTGGCCAACAAAGGTGAAAACTTTACAGCCACTTTAGGACCAGGATTCAGAGGCCTGATGCTAGGATCTCTGAAGCAACCCTTGTTTCAAAGGGGGTTACCTCAAGCAAAAACTTTCTCGCCTTCCTGGTCGGTCTGTGACTCTCGGCTGGGCATCAAAAGCTTGATCCACGATTTCTCCTTTCTGATTTGTGACCCCGTCTTTCGCCCAAGATAGTAGCAGGGGTACACTTATCCCAGTGCTTCCGGCCTTCTACCTTCACTGAGGTCCTGGTTGCCAGCAATGCCTGTGCTGGTTACCTTCACTTTGACTTCAAGCTGGACTTGTGTTGACTCCTCAAGCTGGATCTGATGACCGCGCCCCTCTGGCAATGGTTGTAAAGCAGCAAATATCTATTGGTGGACAGAACAAAAGGTCTGTAGACAAGGCACAGAAATAATCTATCAACAGAGAGGATAGTCTCAGAATATTTCCTAGTCTAGGGACGCCCCATATATTAACAAGGCACCCTAGAACCATTTTCATATATGTGAGAGTAAATAAAACAACAGCCTGAACCTATTGGCAAGTATAAAAGGAACTCTTTAGTGAACTGACAAGAGTAATACGTCACCCAATCCCAAGCAGTCAAGGAAGTCTGTGTTCATTTCTAAAGACCCTCAAGAAAAAGGAAATGTTATACTCATAAACTTTGCATTACTTGTACAGGACTGCAGACACTTCTAAAATGATTTTTCTTAATAAAAGCACCTACATTGTATACTCAGGACCATGCTCTCATGTTATAGGAGCAACAGGAAAATCTAACACTGCTAATTTAACAAAGATTCTTATTACATAAAGAACTAAAAACTTCAACATAATGGGTACACGTTCTCCAGTGGAACATCTTGTGACTAACAGACTCCTATAAAACAATATTTTCCTCAAAAATGTTTGCTAAGGATCACATAGACCTCTTCCCTGCATTCTACTTTTTCACAATCCAAACTATGCAACATTAGTTCTAGTAAGGACTGTCAGTTTATTTACACAGACTAGCTAATAAAAACTAGCAATGCCCTTGCAAAACTGCATATAGCATGAGAATAACAAACAATAGTGGTGTTATCACCTGAGAATGTTCAAACAAAAACTACCCACAGCTAGTTCCCCTTAAAGATCAAGTAAGGAAGCAGCAATCTAGACTACTCATCCTCTCATAATTCCATCAGAGAGGATGGGTAGTAACATAGCTAAATATATTTATTCATTTTATTAATGCTAATAATGTTTAAAACAGTATTACTGAATAACCAATTAAATGTCTCATGGCTATTTCACAGACCGTTTAGACAGGCTCGAAAGAAATTAAGAAAAAGAGAGAGAACACATAAATTTGCCTACCCTTAATTTGTAGAGGATCTAGCCTCCTCTCCCCAGTTTTGACAGTAAGAAACCTGTACCAGGTTTCATTCTGTCAACACTATCCACCCCAATTTGTAGCAACTGGGCATAAACAAACTCTGAGGAGCTAAATAGCACATTTCAGCTAGCCAAAGAACATATTCCTTTAGCAAATGTACTAGTGCAACATGAGGACGCATGAATTCAAACTAAATCCCATTGCTTCCTGAATTCAGCCCTAAAAGCATTGGTACCATATATATATGGCAGAGCCATTGTCTTTTAAAGAGAGGTCACATATACTATGTTCATTGAGTGCACACAAAAACTTGCTTTTGCCAAAAAGGTAAGCAAAAACCTCTTTCTTCCCCTGCCATTTCGTCTTTCAAATGTCGAAATGTCAAAGCTCATGTGAAGCCGAGCCCTGCCAGGCTTCTAAATGTAGGAGTTCGGCCTTTAACCTATGCAGCTGTTCCATCTTGTATGCAAGGTTGTCATGCGGTGCTCCCAAGTCAAAGTGACCCTAGAGACCGAAGGCGAAACAGCGAAACCCACTCTAATCGTGTGTCTACCAACAATTTCAGAGGTAAGCTTAATAACTTCTGCCAGTTTTTGTACATAGGTATATTGAGAATCAGTGTGCTGAGTGCTTGAGCAATATAGATGTCAGCTTATGAAGTCTCATGCTTACATATGTGCATTTACTGGAGCCTAAGGCAGTTTAAAAGCTGCTCTGACTGGAGAAATCTCATTTAAATAGTGAATTTTTACTCAATTTCGACTTTGATTTTTAGGGCACTTAAAAATTAATAGCCTCCAATGTTTTTGCACAATAGTCATCCCCAGAATGTCCTCTACATATCCCAGAGATGTGGCATCAGAAATGTATAATGTATACCCTTATAAAAATAAGTTTTTGTAGCCTGGATAAAGTGACATTTTTACATGTAATTGACCCCCTATTGTGGTATAGCACGGCTTAAATTCAATTTGGATGCTAGGAGGTCACAGCATCATGATTCAGGCATTATGAATAGTAAAACAACGAATTGAATGCACCTATGTTAGATAACATTTGTAATATAATCATTTTAAATCTGCGCCACTTTTATTATGTAACATCAAAAACCACTCTTATCCTTATTTAAAAAGGCATTAACAAAAGAAATCCCTACTGTCAATCTGTCCTCTGTTTATCGAAAATAATGAAACTACATTTCTGACCTTTAAAACAGCAGTCTGAGATGCAGAATGTTTACTCCGAGTTTTTTTTAAAAGGGTAGTAATTCAGCTGTTTTCTGTGGCCGGAGTCAGAAATAGAAGAATTCATGTTGACACAGCTGCGTGACACGTAAAGGCGTCGAATTCACACGCCTTTCAAGTCAACACAACTCTGTCGTTCTGTATAATGTGAATGCCTTTGAATACCCTATACAAAAGGATGAATGCTGTGACATTTTGTATCTAAATTTAATCTTATTGTAAAACACACAATTTCGTTTTTTTTTTTTTTTTTTTTTGGCCTTTTAACCCCATATAAAGAATATGACAAAGGAAACCTGATTTCCTTTAAGGGATCAAAGGCATACTTATACACTGCCAAAGAAACAGAACAGGATTTAGCTAGTGCGATATTTAGAAAAATTCAGGTCACCTTTTTGCAGGGGCTACAAACCATAATGATTCCATAATATCCAATCTGGAAACATATGACTGACGGCTGCCTGTCTATAAGAGAAGGGCAGTCATGGCTTAACCACAAGTAACACATTTTTTAGTCTTGCATAACTTTTTTTTTTTTGTATTCATCTCCAATACCAATTAGACATACACTGATAATGTGTTGTCTGCCATTTTGACAGCATGATAATGATAATATCATGTCTGTGGAATTTAGTAATTTTGAACAGGTACCAGCCAACTGCTACGCAAAGATAGGCGTCGTCACGACCATCTCCTTACCTCACAGGAGAACTTGTACTAGTATTAAAATAGAATTGTCAATACGACAAAAACAAAACATATATAAAATAAAAATACCTATGCCAAGCCATCAGTATACCAAGCACAGAAAGCATAGACAAATTACAATAACATAATTAAATGAGCAGTGATACGCAATTACTGAACCTACAGCTCAGAGTCGAATATTCTGGCCTGCTTAATTTGTCAGGCTTAAAATCAATAACTGATTTCCTTGCCTTACTCACCCCCATCTGACAGTAGGTCATCTTTATGATGACCAGCTGTCAGCTGAACTGACTGTGTCGCTTCTGACACACAAGTCATATTAATTTTAACTTTCTAAAGGTAAGATTACTTATCTAATATCCCATGTTAGCTTTGCGCCACAATTTCCACTGAGAAAATTAATTCTCAATTGGAAAATCGTTTTTATATAGGCATATAGCCCTTAAAATTTCAAGCAAGAGCATCATTTTACTTTTTGTCTAGGATTAATGCAACAGTTTTAAAAAAAATAAAAACAGTTTTCTATGGAAAGTCTAACTGGTCTTGCTCAAAATAGGGACAAGGAAGGCTCCTTGAGTTTCGTTCCTCAGCTGCCCTGTCTTATCGGAGAAGCTAAAAATAGCCCCTCAGCGCAGAACCGGGCCACAGCGAGTACACCTGCCCCCCACCTCTCTCCAAGGCTCTCCTGCTGCAAGCATTACACATTTTCATGTCAGAGACGCTTTCTAAGCAGTGATTTCACCTCCTGGTTCAGTCGCTCCTATTTCTAGCCCCCACCTTACAGGCTGCAAGGTCAAAATCTGCCTTGCACAGCCCTGAAGCTGTCAAAGACAAAAAGCCTTCCTAATTTCATCTAAACTGCAATAATTTGCCCTATGGAAAAATGTTAATTTCTTTTCAGGGGTCATACGTTTATTTTCAATTCTCAGATTAGCAGGTTCAGCTCAAATTAGAACCTACAACCCTGTGGACCCAGCACATTGGCTCACTGAACCACCAAGAACACAAAGCTGCATAGGAACAATTTGCAAATTCGAAATACCCACAATTTCTTCAAGCTAAACTTTTAACCGGTCCCTAATTACTCTTCATTAATACTTTTGTACATTAAGGGTGTCATCAAATCACAGGGGTTGCTCTTTCTCTAGCTACACCTCTCTCAATTTCCTTTTGCGACTTATTGATGGTGATGAGACCAAATTAAATTTACTCCTTAACAATTTCACTTCTCAGAATTCTTTCACATATTCACAGTCATTCAATCACACGCTTTTTCCAGTGCTAGCAACATCCAAAACACAATTTACCACACCATAACATTTAAACACACATTTAACCCACAGATCAACACTTAAGACAGAAACAAAAGACAGCCCACAGACTGTACTTAAACCAAACCATTTGTAAATACTAGTTGCAAGTCATATTCACCAGATTTGGCTGGCAGAACACCAGAAAAACGCTCTGCATCTCATCACTTATGAATGTTACTAAGTGCACAGACCTGGATCCTTTTATGTACATATTTAGTTCCTCGGGGTACTAGTCACCACTTACAAGTATTTTTATTCCATAATGCGCTGTACATTATAGAAGAAAGACCATACTTAATATACATATCCCTATTAGGCGTCCCCTCCGGGGGGGGAGGGGGGCGGTTGTGCTTCATCAAGTCTCAAGGTACCATTCCAAAAGCAACACATCCTTTGAAGTGTGCTACAGACAGGCATGCCAAAAATAGTGCAGAATATGCAATATTATAATCAAAGTAGCACTTAAGGTACCTTTAGTACGATGTGCCGTTCAAATCAATTCAGTTAGAGAAGATTCTCCTCATTACCTGCCTATGTGAATTGCAAGTCACATATGTCAAAACAAACCAAGTTGGCCAACACAAATATACAATCTCAAAGCCACAGTAAGCGTTACTAAACTACCTTACCAATCACAGGCATCAAAACCAACAGCAAGCGCCGCAGAAGGACACTTACCAATCACTTGGTGTCCAGATTCATCCTGCCAAGTTCTAAAATCGACCAAATGGTCACTGCACGGTGAATCAACAGAAGAGATCTCAGTCGAGGACCGGCGCCACCTGGATGGTCAGATCAGAAAGAAAGGAAAAGCCGCCGTAGATGCCAAGACTCGGGTCTTATCGGGCAGTGATCACGTCCAGAGCGAGATTCCAATCCTTCGTCGCGACCAATCCTTTGGGCATCCGAGTCACCGATGAGTCCCACGTTGAGGCGCCAATTGTAGAAAATAGGCCTCAGTGCAAGGGGTTCGCCCTTCTCTGCACAGAGTCCTCAGACTATTAGAAAGAAGTTGGCACAGAAACTGGAATAGAAAATACAGAGTTTAATAAACCTCATGAGGTGGAACCACATTCACCCAGCACCCTGTGGTGCTGAATGAAGGTAGCACTCAGAGTAGAAGAACCATGGGTCTTTTATACCCACACAGGGGCTCAGAAAAAGGGTGGTGCAAGCATACATGAGAAGAGTTACATACATAGATGGTCATACAGAAATGCACAGTCGACAGTAAAATAGGAGCTAGCAGTTGCTGACTCTGGTAGAAACAACCTGATAGTTACAGACTAAAAACAGATGCATGGACAGTTAGATATTCCTGCGCATGTGCAGGGTAGCAGAGTCTAAGTATAACCAGTCCTTTAAACAGAGCACAAGGGTAAACAACATGGCTGCCAGAAATACAAAATGGATTCCACAAAATGTACAAGATAGCCTCTAAATACCAGATGGATTCTGCTAACGCTAATTTAATCGCAGCCAATTTACGACAAGATGCTCTGTTATTGGGACTCTCAATCATATGTTGTTAATTGTCGACAACTAAATGAATGTTAGTCCCTGGTGCTTAATGAGCAATAGGAGATCGTGCAGAACCTAATTGCTCCTAATACTATACTAACATTTGCTTTTACTGGAGTATTGTTTGCTAGAGTTTTAGTAGCACAAAACTGAAAAACCATAGAAATTCATAAAAGACATGAATGGACTTGAAAACTGGTGGCCATAATGCCTATGAAGAGTGCAATTTATTCACAATGGGTTTACTCAAATCCTTAGGAGGATATATGGCATTCTCTGGAAAAATAAATGTAATTTCTTTGATTGCATAACAATAAAATCCTGTACTGCAACCTAATAAATGTCATATGCAGGTTTGTTTGTTTTATAGATGATCTCTTTGTTCACATTATTATATATGTGTGTGTGTGTTTCTGCTTTATTTACCAAGTTTTTCTTTTAGCAACATCGTGCAAGTTATTGGCCAATTAACAGGTCTTAAGTATATATTGTACATTTTCTGTGTGAATACAATTTTAAAAAACATTAACGTTAAGTTGCTAAACACATTGTTTTGTGCCTCAAATGAAATTGTTAGCGTAAAGCTGTTGCATTCATACCCATTCTAATAAAAAAGAATATTTAGTAACTTTTGATTTAAACCAGACAATCGGGTGTCAGATATAAATTTTGTAAATTCTAACTGAATTTATCATGATTTTAAGTATGAAAATAAGAACCTTGCATAAACTGTTCTTAGAAAATTTGTTTTATCATGATGTATGTAAAGAAATAAGCCAAGGGTATAAACTGTGCACCGTACCGTTATCACTTAAGATTTAACTTATGCTGTGTGATCCGTAATCGGCAGACACACTGTGTTGATTTTTTTTTTGTAATGTATGTTGGGTATCGAAAGAAGGAAATATGAAAATCACTGTGACAATTATAATGTTATACAAGTAACTATTTTAGTAACTTGTCCGTTTCAAACTTGAAGGCTGTCGGCGGGTCCAGGGACGATGGACTCTGCGTCTCATGGAGCCGATTACTGAGCAACCTTTCATGTTCAGAAAATCTCACCAATCGTAGTGAATTTTCGTGACTGTACCTAACCTTTGGATCTTAAATCGTGATTTGCGGACTTAATTATGTCACAGTTTTTGGTGGAATATTTACCTTAAACTTGGGATCTACTGAAGAATTCCCTTCCTTCTCTTCTTTACAAATTTGGATATCGGAGAAGAACTGGTGTAGAAGTGCCAAGCAATTCAAGCTGGGATTGTGGCACTGCAAGGATCTGTACTAAATTGGATTACTTTCCAATTTTGCCCTGAGGAAGCCCGCTGTCGGGCGAAACGCGTTGGCTGTATTGCTGCTGCTGTTCAACTTGCAACAATAAAAGAACCTATTTTGTATTAGAGAAAAAACTTGGACTCTCAAACATTATATACGATTTTTACATTTTGAAGTGTTGCCTCTCTGTGTATGATCTTTATGTGTTAGATGTGTATGGTCCTAAGGCAGTGGACCAAAGAGGTGGGCAACCTGAATCTAACAAATTATTTACATCTTGTGTATAGGAGGGTAGTGCAGCTGTTGCTTTCCCTAACTGTCTACTTTGCTGTATACTATTTTAAGACACATTTCGTTTTCTCCCTTTGTAGTTTTGTGTAATATCAGCACTAAGAAGCAACAAATATGCTAAGAGATTTGATTAGTTAGGCGGCTCTAGTTCTACAGACGTTGAATGTCTTTAACTGTAATCTGGATACTAGTGTTGGTGAACACAGAATTGGATAAGATTAAATCTGTTGATTAAAGAGACTCGTTTTTAGTTAAGTGTGGGATTTGGTATTCTGTTGTCTTTATTATAAGAAATAGCAGGTGTAGACATCATTCTAATGTTTTGTCTTTCCATGTCTGTCACTAGCAATGCCTTCTCCAAAAGGATGTAACTTTCTTACGAAATTTACATTATTAGCTTGTTAAGTCCAGAATTATAATTAATTTAAAAATTTTAAACTGATTAATTTTACGTGTTATAACTTTTTTGATAGTTTTAAGTCAATTTGATATTCAAACTTCTGTTAATCTAATATTCTTGTTTATAAAGTAATTTTTTATACTGCAGTGGAGCCAAGAAGAAGAGAACCCTAAGAAACCAAAACTTCTCATGCGACTCTGGCGCCCATGGCGAGTTGCCCTGAAGAATGGCAGAGATGCCCTGCTTCAGCTAAAAATGATAGAGTTGGATTTATAAAAAAGCTAAACACAGAGTCTTTAGGAAATTAAGATACAGTTCACAATGTATTGTTATCTGATCTGTGGACCCTGAAATAATGTTCTACTTCAGCCTAAGCAAGGATGTATCACAATGAAAATGAATGAGTTTCAAAACTTGGCTGTCTTTTCCGAAAAGGGCAAATGTGGTCACTTTATACTTGCAGGCCAACATCCCTGTAATTGTGGCCAATTAAATTAAGATGCTGTTTGTGACCTACATAATGAATATTAATTAGGTAGTACAGGTTGTGACTCAATCAGTTTGGTTTTGTGAACTGACCTAATGTTACATAAGTCAATTCAGAAAAATACTTACTGGCTGCAGAAATATCTGTCGCAAATTGCGGACAGTATTTTGCAAGCGGTAATCACTATATCTGGCTCCAAGTTCTATTTTTGCTTCAAATAGGGTAATTGTGAAAAAATAAATAATAATATCATGGATGGCTTCTCAATGGATCTGGGACTGGTATGGATGATAACGGCACCGATTGAACGAGCCAAATTGGTGAAGTTGTCACTATCTACAGTAATTGTACTTGCTATGCAACTACATGTTAACGATAGCAGCATATTTTGATAGTGGTTAATTATCTTGCATAACCTAGACGACTTAATACAAATGTTGATGTGTATTTTAAACATGACTTTACATGCAGTGTCACAGATACAAACTGTTAATAGGGTGACGTTCCATTTATTGGACTAAGTTGTTCATTCAAAATGTCAGTTTTATTTTTCTTTATTTTGCTCTTTCAATCACTTACGTTGTTGAGCTATGCCATTCTTCCACTTGACTCATATCATCAGCTGGACCATAGTATAAATGCCACTAATAACGTAGAAAGAGCAAACAGTTGCATTTATGAACGTTGCCCACATCTTAGCCAAAAGGGCAGTTGAAATGACATGAAAGTGCTAGGATGTCCATTGTTCTCAAACTGCCCAGGGTATATGATAACTTGGGCCTCAGCGGAGTGGATGTTAATGCAAAACTTGAGACTCCTAGGATAGTAATGTTTCAAAATGAAATGAGGCCATCTAAAAACATCACTGCATCACTACTATAACATAAAACAACAATATATTGGACACGATGGAAAGAGTGGTATTAAGCAAGCATATAGTAAAGTACTCCTTTGGGAGTTATAGTAGATAGGTAATAATAGTGTAACTGATGGAAAATAATGTAATGCTCTAATGTTTGTGAGATAGAAGAGTACAAATGTTTCTGCCATTTGCTGCGACAGCTCCATTACCACATCCTTGACTCTACAGTGACTCATAGCACAGAGATGGATCAGTGGTCTGCATTGCTGTTTCTGAGATCATTTTCTTTCATCGATCCTCCCCTGCCCCTCCCTGTTAATAGTCCATAAAGTATCTATGCACGTTGATCCTCACTCCTTCCAGGTGGGGGAGAGAGACCTTTACATATACTAAGACTTGTAGATTGGATATAAAGATGTGAACCCATTTACAAACTGGCATTTCAGGTTGTAAGCAATGTGAAGTCAATAGTGCTCGTAAATTTCCTTCATCGACACTTCAATCAAAGCAGCAATTGTTCAGAGTGCGACTTAGTATACTGTGGAACATGCTGAAGTCAGTATGATTACACTTAACACACTGTTTTTCATGTTATGTTTTGATTGCCCTAGACTTCGTATCTAAATGGTATTCTAAATATTAGTTTTGTGCAAACAAACGTAGCCACTCTTAATTACTATTTAAGTATAAACCAGAAACACGTGTCTAGAGATCAGCACTATCTGCGCCAACCTTGGCGAAACACTCAAACATCGGAAGAAACTGCATTTCCCAGAATGCCAGGGGCGAACCTTGCCTGAGAGGTCAGCGGTGTGCTCCCACATCATATTATCTACTATTTAAGTATATTAAACTAAAAGCATTGCTTTAGAACCAGTAGTTCTTCCTGTAATCGTTTGGATTGTACATTTTGTGTAAAACTTTGCCCCCATGCTTCAATTTCTTTTAATCTGCTTATTGCTGGGAATGCATACATCATAACAGGAGAAGCATTTTTTACCAGTGTTCCACTGCCACTTCCTTTTCTTGGTATAGCTGACTCTGATTTGGAAAGGCTGGTAGTGCTGTGGCGTATTCTGTCACTTTTCAAACTAGCACTTGTGACAGCTTTGTCCGAGCCCTACTGGCCTTTGAGGCATGTTGCCATTTATGAGAAATCGCATGTTTTTCCTGAAGGCCAGGAATCATGTACTTGGGAGGAGATGTAGTCTACTGAGTCTAAGTTAGCGACTGTCGACTTTGGTATCCTGGGTTATAATGTTGTCTCCCCCATTCGCACATATTGTGTGGTCCTGACAATATCCCTCCAGTTTCTTGTGCCTCAGCTACTAAAACAAGCTGTGCTTCAAAATGAGCTTAATGTCAGTATTAAGTACTTGTTAAAAAAATGGCAATTCCTTTTTAGATTTTACCTACAGAACGATTTAGCTCTGTTGTCCAAACCTATTGTTTTCATTAGAAGTATAGTGGGCTTTGGGTCAGACCCTTGCTGATGATTGGTTGGCTTTATTAACCCCTTCGCTGCCAGGCCTTTTCCCCTCCTGTGCCACGCCCTTTTTTGGCTATTTGGGGTAGTGCGCGCTTAGACCCCTGTAACTTTTTAACCACATAAGGTATCCACGCCAAATTTGCGTCTTTTTCTTCCAACATCATGGGGATTCTAAAGGTACTCAGGGTTTGTGGATTCTCCCAGAGGGGTCACAGAAATGAGCCAAAATACAGCAAACTTTTGTCTTTTTTCGGAAAAATTGGAAAAACGGGCTGCAAATGAAAGCATCTGGGTTTTTCCCTGCAAATGTTATCAAAAAAGGGTTTGTGGGGTTGAAATCACCATTTTCCCAGCTTTTCGGGGATACCAGACTTTTGTCTGAAACCCAACATTTTTTACACAGTTTTGCCATTTTTCTGGGACATAGCCTAATTTTGCTATTTTTTGTGCTTTTGACCTCCTTCCAGTTAATGGCAGAAATGGGTACAAAAGCAATAATGGATCCTGGAAAGCTATACATTTTCGAGAAGAAGACAAAATTCTGAATTTAGCGAGGGGGCATTTGTGTAGATCCATCAAGGTTTTTTTTATAGAAACTAACAGTTAAATATAGGATAAATTGAAAATTAGTTGAAAAAAAAAGCCTTTTGTGTCAACGTTTTCACCTGTAACTTCTTCTAATTATGACAGCTCTTTGAAAGCAATATACCATTACATCCGCTGGACATTACTGGTTGTGGGGATATATAGGACTTGTAGGTTCACCAAGAACCCGACGAACCCAGACCCAAAAACTGAGCAGCAACTTGCAATGGTTTTTTATTATGTACCGGGTATATAGTAATTATTCTGTAAAAATGTGTACATGGAAAAATCGGTATGAAAGACACCTATGTATTTCTGAAATGGGAACAAAATATAGAGTTTAGAAACAGTAGATATTTGCACATTTCTGAAATTGGGAATACTCATACTAGCATGAGAATTATCAGTCATTTTTTAGAATGACTTCTTTTTTACACAATATCTTCCATTTGGAAGGCAGAAATGCATCGAAAGTCAATAGATAATAACAGTTCCTTTACAAAACTGAATTACCCTAAGTCTCCCGATAAACATGGTACCTCACTTGTGTGGGTAGGCATAGTGCCCGCGACAGGAAACGGTGCAAAACGCAACATGGTCACAACTCAATATCGCAGTGAAAATTTCCCTTTTTTGGCAAAGTGCCTAGCTCTAGTTTTTGAACCCTAGCTCTGCGGGCACCTTGGGAAACCTAGCAAACCTATACATTTTTGAAAACTAGACACCCAGGGGAATCCAGGATGGGGTGACTTGACTGCCTCCCACCAGGGTCTGTTACCCAGAATCCCTTGCAAACCTAAATAATTGTCAAAAAAAACACATTTTCCACACATTTCTGTGGTGGAAAGTTCCAGAATCTGCGTGGATCCACAAATTTCCACCCACCTTGCGTTCCCCAAAGTCTTACGTGAAAAACGGTACCTCACTTGTGTGGGTCGGCCTAGTGCCCGTGACAGGAAACGGCGCAAAACGCAACGTGGTCACAACTCAATATCGCAGTGAAAATTTACCCTTTTTTGGCAAAGTGCCTAGCTCTAGTTTTTTAACCCTAGCTCTACGGGCACCTTGGGAAACCTAGCAAACCTATACATTTTTGAAAACTAGACACCCAGGGGAATCCAGGATGGGGTGACTTGACGTCCTCCCACCAGGGTCTGTTACCCAGAATCCCTCGCAAACCTAAAAAATTGACAAAAAAAACACATTTTTCCCACATTTCTGTGGTGGAAAGTTCCGGAATCTGCTTGGATCCACAAATTTCCACCCACCCCGCGTTCCCCAAAGTCTTACGAGAAAAACGGTACCTCACTTGTGTGGGTCGGCCTAGTGCCCGCGACAGGAAACGGCGCAAAACGCAACGTGGTCACACCTCAATTTCGCAGTGAAAAATGACCCTTTTTTGGCAAAATGTCTAGCTGTAGTTTTTGAACCCTAGCTCTGCGGGCACCTTGGGAAACCTAGCAAACCTATACATTTTTGAAAACTAGACACCCAGGGGAATCCAGGATGGGGTGAAATGACTGCCTCCCACCAGGGTCTGTTACCCAGAATCCCTTGCAAACCTAAAAAATTGACAAAACACACACATTTTCCACACATTTCTGCGGTGGAAAATTCCGGAATCTGCGTGGATCCACAAATTTCCACCCACCCCGCGTTCCCCAAAGTCTTACGAGAAAAACGGTACCTCACTTGTGTGGGAGGCCCAAGTACCCGCGACAGGCAAGGCCCCAAAACGTATTGAGGCGACATGAAAATTGCCTACCTCAAAACGACCTGGTTTTGCAAGGGGGGGTCACCTGGGTTTTTGGTCCCGTGTTTGGCGGCCACCTAGGGGAACCTACCAAACCCACACATTTCTGAAAACTAGACACCCGGGGGATTCCGGGGAGGTATGGCTTGCGTGGATCCCCCAACGTTTCCTTACCCAGAATGCCCTGCAAACCTCAAATTTAGCTGAAAAAAATCACCTTTTTCACACATTTTTGAGTGGGAAAGTTGTGGCATCACCGGGCTGACACAAATTTCCTACCACCCAGTGTTCCCCCGGGTCTCCCGATAAAAACGGTGCCTCACTCGTGTGGAAGGCCCAAGTACCCGCGACAGGCAAGGGTCCAAACCGTAGTGCGCCTCAACAGGCAAGGGTCCTAAACGTAGTGCGCCTCACTACATTTTGGGCCCTTGCCTGTCGCGGGTACTTGGGCCTCCCACACGTGTGAGGCACCGTTTTTCTCGGGAGACCCGGGGGAACGCTGGGTGGTGGGAAATTTGTGTCAGCCCGGTGATGCCTCAACTTTCCCACACAAAAATGTGTGAAAAAGGTGATGTTTTCAGCGAAATTTGAGGTTTGCAGGGCATTCTGGGTAAGGAAACGTTGGGGGATCCACGCAAGCCATACCTCCCTGGAATCCCCCTGTGGTAAATAATTTAATTACCGGAACTGAATTTGATACAGAATCTTAATAACATAGCTCAGTAAAATAAGAGGCAGAATCCGTGGTATAAGAGGTTCGGAATGGGCTTTATTCCAATGGACAATTCGAATTGTCGACCTCAAGTTCCATCACCACGAAGGTTCAGGAAGTGAAGTACCATACTTTGTTGATAAGTAATCATTTTTATAGAACATACATTACAATGGAATCAATGTAAGAGGCGTAACAATTGATAAGAAAGATGACATTATACATGCGTAATGAAAAGAGGCGTAATGGGGTGTAACAAAGAAACGTCATTGGTTGTGATGTCACATATGGGTGGATCTATGAAATAATTTCGCAATGTCAGCAGAAATACTTGGCAGAGATGCGCGCGCAGCAGCATGACGTGTAATTGACGTGCAACTAGGGGGTGAAGGGGACTTGACATTTAGCTCTACGTGTGGAGACAAGAAGTCTGGGGGGTCAAGTCAACCTAATCCCAAATCATATCTAACATCCTATGTTTAAAGAACTATGCTATCCACAAAGGAAGGACTCTTTGGACAAAATCTATTCTATACTGACTGTGTGTACGTGTACAAGCGTCTAAGTGTCTAGATGAGATGTAAGGGGCAGAATTCTTCCTTAGTGACAGGACTATGAATTACTTGCATGAAGACAGAGAAGCCGGGCCCTTTGCTCGGTAGCTGAAGGAAATGTTTACTTAAACTACTAGACAGGAATGCATCGGCTGAGGAGCGAAGCAGATAACTTGAAGGTGAAATACAGTTTTTGGCAGGCAGGCAGACCGGCCGAGGCAGGCACCGTTAGCCGCACAGGGAGTAGGACAAAGTTCAGGGATACAGATGCGAGCTCAAGCTGAAGCTGTCAGAGGTAGAGAGCATGGAAAGGCTTGATGGCAGAATCAGGGCCTACTCGCCTGAACTGCAAAATGGAGTAACTGAGCTAACTGAGCCATATAAAGTCGGTGGCCTTTCATACTTAGGAATCGAATATCCAGCCCATTCATGGCGGATCTGAAAGAGGACATGTTTGACGGTGGACGCACATGTATTTGCGTCTTCATAACTGGAACTGGAGGGAACATACATGTACTTGTAACATGCACATAGAACCGTTGGGGTCCAAGATAGGGGACATAACTGATCATAAAAATCCATATTTCCACATTCCCTCCTTGTCCCCTACTTGCCCGTCAAGAGACATCAATCTTCATTAATCCATTGATCTGTTCATGTAGCACCATTTGTTCTTCTTTCTTCTTCCGGGATCTTGAACGAAAACTTTGATGTGGAATACACGATGTGGCACACAGACCACAAATCGCTGGTCCACATTGTAGGCATAAGCAGCAACTGAATAGTATAAGAAGGCCAATACCTAGGAAGGATAGAACTCTCCATCCCCAGGCTGATATCACGCTCCAAAACCACCCGGACCAAGTCCAAGTGCCTGGATTCTGGTGTATCTGGCTCACAATCTTATGAAGGCGGGTTATAGCTTTATATACAGATGGCGAATTTTCTGGTATGAATACGCAGCAACTTGATCCGATGACCCTACAAGCTCCGCCCCTATCGGCCAGGATGACGTCAAGGACAAGACGATTTTGAAGAACAACAATCCTCATCGCAGACTGCTCCTCTGTCAAGTTGCCTAGGGCGGCAATAGTTTCATTCACTACAGCTTCAAGAGTCCTAGTTAATCTACGTATCAGCTTGCTATTGGTAACTGTACCTATATAGGGAAAGAGGCCTTTATTAAAATCTACATATTTTTCCCATGCCGTCTCAGTATAATCGACAATTGGGAGATCTCTCCGTTCTCTGTTGTGTACTAAATGAATATTTCTGTGATAATCTGGAGGAGCTAGGAAAACAGGTGGCAAAAGGAATCCAATGTAACAGGTACCATCCCAATCTAGAGGCAGACGCATATATGCCGTCTGACCACATATGAAGTAGGAATGACGAGAAGCTCTAAATGAAGACTTGCCTTGATCACTGAATTCTATTACAGTGGTGCATCTACTATGGCCCATATGTATGGAACCATTCTTTCTTACACACAATTCGCCCTTAGCTGGGAACACTGACATGTCAGGCAAAATTGGCGCAACTTCGGATTCGACATTCAGAATCATGAGATTAAGTGTAAAATTACCTAATCCATATACTTCATTTTCTAGATCAGTTCCTGTTCTCTTGGGACGACCCTCCTTGTCAGGGTAGCAGACTTTCAGTAAAACTAAGTTCAAATTTCCCCATACCCAATGGTCTTGATAAACTGCTGTGTCTGAATCTAAGGAATTTATTAAACTAAACCATGCTCCACAGGAGCCATTGTGTGTGAACAGATAGGGAAAGAGGGGCAAAACTCCTTTATAATTCTGATAGGGAGGGAGTCGGCCACATACCCAGCAATTGGTAGCATTACTAGTCTGATGGGAATGATGTAACATACTAATGAAAGTGTTATTGCGCAGCGCAAATCTATAGGACAATTCATGCGGGGGTAATTCACTAAAAGAATGTTCAGCAGTAACATTATAAGCATGTTTAGAAATAGGATAATATATGTGCAACAATATACTTGCAGTAATTATTATAACACTCAAGAAAAACAAAATTAATAACGTCACCATACAATGACTACGCAGTGATTTACAGTACGCATGTCGTTTCAACATTTTTCGAGTTTTTTCTCTGTTCAGGTCTAAGGGATACATGTCAGGGACAAATTCAACCGCTTCACCTTGGAGAGGACTTAAACAATCAAATTGTCCGACTTTGTAGACCTCAACCTTGATTTGTATTGTTCTTGGCTACTGAGTTCAACCAAAGGGAGCTTAGAGTCAATGGGTGAAGACACACGAGGTGTGATATTTACATCTGATGGCAGTCCATGAAATTTCTTGATATGACTTGAATGCACCCAGCCTTTTCTGCCTTCGATCTTCACGGCTGTCCTTGTGGTGAGCAGCACCAGTTGAGGCGACTTCCACCTAGGCTCCAGCTGAGTCTTTCGGTCAAAGTTCCTCACCAAAACGAGATCCCCCGGAACTACGTCATGGGGTTTCACCTCAGTGTTGTCAGGAAAGGCTGCAGCTACCTGTGAACGACAAGATTGTAGTGCAGACATCAAGGAAGCCAGGTAATCTGTCAGCATATTACAGTCAACATCAGTTATTTTACGGGGTATAGGCGTCCCCCACATATTCGGTGGTCTTCCAAAGATCACCTCATAAGGGGATAGCCCTGTTCGAGAGTGTGCTACCATTCTCATGTAAAAGAGTGCAACTGGTAAAGCTACTACCCAATCAACACCTTTCTCTCTACATATTTTAGACAATCTGATTTTCAAAGTTTGATTATGTCGTTCCACGAGACCTGCTGCCTCGGGGTGTCGGACACAATGAAACTTCCACTGATATCCTAGCAAAAGTGAAACATGTTTCATCAGTTCGGATGAGAACGGCTGGCCGTTATCTGAATAGACAACACGTGGTAAGCCGAACCGTGGGAAGAATTCTCGAACTAGCTGCTTGGCAGTGGTCGGGGCAGTGTAATCTGATACTGGATATGCTTCGGTCCAACGGGAAAGAGCACAGACAACTACGAGAACATATTTGAATCCTCGACATCGTTCCATCTGGATATAATCCATCTGGAGGACTTCAAAAGGGTGATCAGGAGGCTGAAATCCACCCTGCTCTACGGGGATGCTTTTACCTGGGTTAAACTGACAACATATCATACAGGTACGGACTTTTTGCTTAGCTGCTGCTCGTAAATGTTTGTTGAACCAAAGGTGCTGAATGCTGTCTAGCATAGCTTTCTCTCCTAGATGTGCTGGACTATGTATTGTGTTTATGATAGCTTGGACCATAGAGTCAGGAAGAAACCATACAGATTTCTCCTTTGTCATCCATCCCTGGTCCGTTTGGATCCCTCCTAATTCAGTCCATTTCTTTATTTCGTCTGGTGTAGCATGTGTCTGTATGTCAATTACGTCAAGAGCGGGATCCTTAATCGTCATACACTGTGTTGGTGTCTGGACTATTGTCTTTGTCATGTCGGATTTGCGAGTTTGAGCAGTCTGTTTAGCTGTTCTGTCAGCTAAATCATTGCCTTGAGAAATGATATCAGTAACTTTCGTATGAGCTTTACATTTCATAATCGATATTGCAGTGGGTAAATGAATTGCGTCTAACAGAGCATGAATGAGAGATCCGTGCTGAATGTGGGTACCGTGAGAAGTTAAGTAACCTCTCTCTCGCCACAGCAATCCGAAGTCATGTACAACTCCGAATGCATAACGTGAATCTGTGTATATGTTGACTTTCTTATCTGTGGCTTGGATACAGGCTTGTGTCAGAGCAGTAAGCTCTGCTGCTTGAGCTGACAAGGTATTTATACAGTTTGTTTCAATGACTTCAGTATCTGTTGTAACTGCATATGCGGCCACTAAATCTCCTGTACTTGTTCTCATACATGACCCATCTACATACAATGTCAGGTCTGGATCTAACAATGGGACATCTGTCAAGTCTTGTCTGGGTTTCGTCGTTATTGTAATAACTTCAACACAATCATGAGCTAGTGGGTCTGTTCCGATTACAGGTAAAAGTGTGGCAGGATTCAATGTATTACAGCGTCTGATTTCTATATGTGGCTGAAACAATGTTAATTCGTACCCTGTAAGTCTTGCTATGGTCAAGTGTTGTGTTTGCGTTCGGTTCACAAGAACCTCTACTGCATGCGGTACTTGTACTGTCAACGGATGTCCTAATACTATGGCATCGCTTTGTCTGATTGCTAAAGCTGTTGCTGCCACTGATTTTAGGCACGCGGGCAAAGCCTGAGCTACAGGATCTAATGTACTAGAGAAATAGGCACATGGTTTGCGTGATCCTGCTTGTTCCTGTGTGAGTACTGACAAGGCAGTACCTTCGCGTTCTGTAACAAAGAGTGTAAAATGTTTATAGTAACATGGTGTCGCTAAAACAGGTGCTTGACATAGAGCTTTCTTTAAGCTTTCAAAAGCTAGTGTGTGTTCCTGAGTCCAAGGGAGGACAGTCGATGTGGCCGCCTCCTGTGTTGTCAACTGAATGAGTGGTTTTGCTAGAAATGCATATTGAGGGATCCACTGCCTACAATATGAAGTGAGGCCTATAAAAGCCCGCACCTCCTTTTGTGTCTTGGGTATTGGCATGTTAGCTATTAACTGAATGCGGTCGGGTGTAAGCTGCCTTCCCTCCTTGGACAGCGAGTGTCCAAGGTAAACAACTCGCTGGACACAGAATTGCAGCTTAGAAGGGGACACCTTGTGCCCCTTTCCAGCCAGAAATTGTAAAACTGTCAGAGATGCTTTTTCACATTCAGGTTCGCTTCGGGCGGTGATCAGCAGATCATCGACATATTGAAGCAATGCAGTGTTAACTGGCATGTGTATACTGTCAAGTTCTCGTTTCAGTGCTTGGCTATAGATGCTGGGGCTTTCTGTAAATCCTTGAGGTGCGCGTGTGAATTTAAAACTTCGTCCATTTAAACTAAATCCGAACAGGTATTGGCTCTCCGGGTCTATTGGGACGCTGAAAAAGGCATTTTTGAGATCAATTACAGTAAAGAATGATGCGTGAGAATCAATGGCTGTCAATAATGACGAGATGTCTGGGACCACAGGAAATTGTGGCACAATGAATTTGTTTAATTCGCGTAAATCAATAACCAATCGATATACTGGCGGGGCCTTTGGATCAGTTCGTTTAAGAATCGGGATTATCGGGGAATTACATACATTGGAGTCGGTTTCCACAACCACTCCTTGGGCAATAAGCTCGTCAATGATTTGCAGTAAAGCCACTGCAGCATCTGGCGGTAACTTGTATTGTCGCATTCGTGGTAGCACCACTCCTGCCTTCAGTGTCACTCGATATGGTGTAATGTTCATGCAACCAACATCAGTAGGGCCTTGTGCCCATAAATGTGTGGGTAAAGTCTGCAGTCGGGGATCCATGTCTCGGGATACATAGTGACCTTTGAAATCTCGTAAAAACAACCTTACTCCTTCTGGAGAACAACATATTATCGCTCCTAGAGCTTTCAATGTTTTTATACCTAACAAGTTTTCTGGACATGATTTAGTAAGCAGTAAATCTGTAGTTCGTGTCAAGGGACCAATCGTAAGTGGAAGAGGCTGTGATACTTCATTAACAATAGGTTTTCCTGAAAAACCAAGGGAAACATTTTGTGAGCCTGAGAGGGGTGCCCCTGGAACTTCACTACGTTTTATTGTTGTTCGACTTGCCCCTGTATCAAGTAAAAATTTTCTGTCTTGACCTAATAATTCACTGTGCACATAAGGTCCTTCTTGATCTACAGGGATCTCAATAAGGGGTAAGTCAACTTCCCTCTCTAGGCTTGTTCATGCGTAACGTTGATACTCAGGATATTCATACTGTGCGGTCTGATACATTTGTCGTGTCGTGGTTTGTGTGGCAGCAACGGGCAGCGCTGGTGCAGCTGGCACAAACTGTATAGACTGTTGTGAGGCTGGCATGGACTGCTGCGGAGCTGGCATGGACTGTGCATGCTGCGGAGCTCCCTGTTCATTCTGATCCTGTCTGAGTGGCCGTGGTCTTTCCTTTGCAATACCTACAGCGATATTACGCTTCAGGACTGGACAATCGTGTACATAATGACCTGGCTGTTTACAATAATTGCATGTCCCTTTTACAGGAACTGCTGAATCTCCGGAATGTGTCACACCCTTTTTGTGACCGTCAGTTGGAACTGTCTGAGAGACTAACATTTTCATTTTCGTGTCCTTCATACGTCTTTGTTCGTGTTCTTGTTCATCTCTAATTCTATTGTGATGATACTGTAACATTTGTAACATTTGTGACGGAGTGTTACCTTGCCATGTACTCTCGAATTTCAATACTCTATTCTTCACTTGGGGCAAGGAATTTTCCACTAATTTTGTCACAAACAGATGTGGATATGACTCACTATTTGCTTTTATGCCGCTATTTATACCAAAACATTTTTCAAATCGGGCATAGAAATCACTGGTGTCTTCATCTTGTTTTTGTTTACAGGCTGAGATTGCACCCCAGTCTTCCTTTTTCGTAGTCAATAAACGTGGCAGTACCTGTACCAGTAAACCTGGTAGTGCTTTAACTTTATCCCCGAGCCCTGCTCCTGCAATTCGGTCCTTTTCTTCGGTTTCTAATGCTGTCCAGTCTATCTTTTGGTCTCCCACTTCCCACTCTTTTTCCTTAAGTTTTTCATAAATGCCAGCAGGCATTAATACCTTTAATATTGTCATAATGTCAGGATAGGTGTACTCCCCCATGAGTAACATGTCTTTAATTTCTCGGTGAAAACCCGCTGGGTCTTTGTCATGACTGGGTACCACTTTTTTCATTTCTAACAATTCCATTTTAGATATGGGCGTATATACAAATACTCGTTTAAACTCATTGTTCTCGTCTTTTATTGGGTGCACTTCTCGTAAAGGATTCTGTCTATCCATGTAATACGGCGTTCTTTCCTTGTTGGGCAGTGAGAAAGGGTCTGGGCTTACAAAAAGAATGTACTGCTTTCTGGATACTAGTATTTCTTTAATTAACTTATTACCTGAACCTCTCCATCTATTTGTGAGTAATTCAGTTAATATATCAGGTAAGGGACCAGGATCGGAATGTTGGTTCTTATATAATATAAGAAGTTGCTGAATCATATAAATTCCAGCTAAACGCTGTTCATCTGGGCTGAGGTTCAAAAACGTGTGTGCTACTGTGTCATCACCATATTTTCCGGGACTGTCAATCCAGTGAACGGCTGACCTAGCTAATTCTTGTTCATCCATAGAATCGAGTAGGTGGTAACCTCTTCGTTCTCGGAGTACTTTGTCAACGGCTTGGAACGAATGTTCGGGAGACCTTATATTTATTATAGGTGTTGGATAAGTTCTGTTATTATCTGGACATATCGGATGTATCAATTCAGAAAAACATCTAGTATTATTACAAGATCTTCCTCTACCTACATAGGCTATAGTTTCTGACTTTCTTGCGGGAAATTCTACTTCTCCCTCTTCGTTTTGTTCAAACTCGTCTACCTCCAATCTCTCTTCATGTATTCGTTCTATTTCCTTACGGATCTTTCGGCACATAGCTACTATACATGCTTGTTTATCATGTTTCCCGTCTGATATATTCTGACTCCATCTCGTAAGGGTTTGCATTACTTCCGGGTCCACCCCCGGTTGGTCTTGGTTTCTGATCACACAATTTACGAGGAAACGTAACAATTCCCCCTGTATTTCCACTTTCTGGTATTCCATAGCTCTGTTAATACATTCAGAATCTCGCCCTGTTTGGACAAAATGATAGATATTGTCTAGATGCATAGTCATTCCTGGTAGCTTCCCTAAAAACATCGCAGCTCGTCTGATACGTAATGATGCCAGGACCATTTCGTCCTCTTTGCCGGGCACAGGGTCATATCTACAATCTACTAGAAGTTCCTTAAGCGTGCGAGTATTTATAAGTTTGGGCGTACGTGAATGTGCTGATTCTTGAAAAGTAAGTTTATTTATTCTGGGTGGCGTAGAATACACGCTGGTAGCACCTCCGGCAGCCCCCTCTGGGGTACTGGGCGCGAAAGGATTTGTTGAACGTGATACAGCAACTATGGGTGTGGGCAAAGCTGTGGAAGCAGCTGTAAGAACAGGTGTGGAAACAGATGTGCTTGCCGGAACTTGTGTCGGGGTTTGTTGTTGCACAGGTACAGACACAAGGTCTTGATGTTGAACCCCCCCAGCGGACGGTCCATGCGGTGCGGGGTTAGCATACTCGGGAGCTGCGTCATCTAAATATGAGGAAAGAAAAACATCTTCTGCGGTTCTGGGATGCCCTTTGGGGTGT
Organism: Triturus cristatus; assembly: GCF_964204655.1. Classification (NCBI taxonomy): domain Eukaryota; kingdom Metazoa; phylum Chordata; class Amphibia; order Caudata; family Salamandridae; genus Triturus; species Triturus cristatus. The sequence goes on along the minus strand of NC_140588.1, from coordinate 352,349,463 downwards.
ACCTTTATTGGGAACAAAGGGGGTGGCAAGTCTTTTGGTATCTCCGGAGCAGCCTTAGGTAATCCTTCGGCCAGAAGGGGATACATGCCTTTCATGAGGGCATTTCTTTGTCTATCTATTTGTTCTGATTTCACTCGTGTACCTTCTTCAATTAATAGATTTTCTCGGACTTTATTTTCCTTACTTTTTTCTTCCTGTCTTAGTGCTTTTTCTATACGTCTATGGGATTCTTTACGCCATAACTCAACGGCGTCTTTCTGTGACTGTCTAGCTTTCCTTTTCCATAACTCTTCTTCCACTTTCATGATGCACTCTGCATCCCAGGCCCCAGCTGCGGGCCACCTTTGACTTTCTGGTAATTCTTTGGTGTAGTCCACCCATAAATCAAGAAATAATATGGCGTCTAAGCCATGCTTGTGATACATGAAGTGCCCTGGAGTGTCCCTAGGAGGAATAGGAACAGCTTCTTCGAGTACCCCTTTTCTAGTTGTGATCTGTCTTAATTTCGAAAAGAGCGGCATACTGACAACTGATCTGATACTTAATCTTGAACACACTTAATACAAAAGCACAATAATGAACAGTCATTCATACCACAATATGCAAGACGTATTGACACATTTAACATTTAGCATTTAAATGAACAAAAAAATGACGATGATGATCTAAGAAAAACTAGTCACTAAGCAAAATACTCGGCAATAACTAGATACTTCTGAATACTTGATATACTGCTAAACAGTACAGATACACTGCTGTAACAGTGCAGACCGGATTTGTGTACCCAAACCCGTCTTGACCGGCACAAACTATGTGCACGTCAGAACGCCTCCCCAGCAATGGTACTCACCGGGTAGCTCGGAACGGAAGGCCTCGAAACGGAACTGAACTGAACTTGACTGGACTCGACTCGAAAACTTCGGCACTGCGGCACATCGGACCCTCTGAGCGTCGGGACTTCGGAACTTGGTGGGCCTCTATATACCTCGGATCTTGCTCTCTCAGCTAGGCTCTGGTCGGGATACTTCGCACTTCTCACCGCCTCGTCTGGGTTGATCGCAGCCTCAGTCGCCCCCGCTTGACCGGAGGGAGCTACAGGAAATCCTGTTGGTACGCGTTGTTGTCCGTCCAGCTGTGGCAGGAGACCGGGCCTGCAACGCACCACCGGCGCGTGAGATGAGAAAGTGTCCCTATTCGGGCGCCAATCATGTGGTAAATAATTTAATTACCGGAACTGAATTTGATACAGAATCTTAATAACATAGCTCAGTAAAATAAGAGGCAGAATCCGTGGTATAAGAGGTTCGGAATGGGCTTTATTCCAATGGACAATTCGAATTGTCGACCTCAAGTTCAATCACCACGAAGGTTCAGGAAGTGAAGTACCATACTTTGTTGATAAGTAATCATTTTTATAGAACATACATTACAATGGAATCAATGTAAGAGGCGTAACAATTGATAAGAAAGATGACATTATACATGCGTAATGAAAAGAGGCGTAATGGGGTGTAACAAAGAAACGTCATTGGTTGTGATGTCACATATGGGTGGATCTATGAAATAATTTCGCAATGTCAGCAGAAATACTTGGCAGAGATGCGCGCGCAGCAGCATGACGTGTAATTGACGTGCAACTAGGGGTTGAAGGGGACTTGACATTTAGCTCTACGTGTGGAGACAAGAAGTCTGGGGGGTCAAGTCAACCTAATCCCAAATCATATCTAACATCCTATGTTTAAAGAACTATGCTATCCACAAAGGAAGGACTCTTTGGACAAAATCTATTCTATACTGACTGTGTGTACGTGTACAAGCGTCTAAGTGTCTAGATGAGATGTAAGGGGCAGAATTCTTCCTTAGTGACAGGACTATGAATTACTTGCATGAAGACAGAGAAGCCGGGCCCTTTGCTCGGTAGCTGAAGGAAATGTTTACTTAAACTACTAGACAGGAATGCATCGGCTGAGGAGCGAAGCAGATAACTTGAAGGTGAAATACAGTTTTTGGCAGGCAGGCAGACCGGCCGAGGCAGGCACCGTTAGCCGCACAGGGAGTAGGACAAAGTTCAGGGATACAGATGCGAGCTCAAGCTGAAGCTGTCAGAGGTAGAGAGCATGGAAAGGCTTGATGGCAGAATCAGGGCCTACTCGCCTGAACTGCAAAATGGAGTAACTGAGCTAACTGAGCCATATAAAGTCGTTGGCCTTTCATACTTAGGAATCGAATATCCAGCCCATTCATGGCGGATCTGAAAGAGGACATGTTGACGGTGGACGCACATGTATTTGCGTCTTCATAACTGGAACTGGAGGGAACATACATGTACTTGTAACATGCACATAGAACCGTTGGGGTCCAAGATAGGGGACATAACTTGATCAGAAAAATCCATATTTCCACACCCCGGGTGTCTAGTTTTCAGAAATGTGTGGGTTTGGTAGGTTCCCCTAGGTGGCCGCCGAGCACCGGGCCAAAAACCCAGGTGACCCCCCTTGCAAAACCAGGTCGTTTTGAGGTAGGCAATTTTCTTATCGCCTCAATACGTTTTGGGGCCTTGCCTGTCGCGGGTACTTGGGCCTCCCACATGAGTGAGGCACCGTTTTTATCGGGAGACCCGGGGGAACGCTGGGTGGTAGGAAATTTGTGTCAGCCCGGTGATGCCTCAACTTTCCCACGCAAAAATGTGTGAAAAAGGTGATGTTTTCAGCTAAATTTGAGGTTTGCAGGGCATTCAGGGTAAGGAAACGTTGGGGGATCCACGCAAGCCATACATCCCTGGAATCCCCCGGGTGTCTAGTTTTCAGAAATGTGTGGGTTTGGTAAGTTCCCCTAGGTGGCCGCTGAGCACCGGGCCAAAAACCCAGGTGACCCCCTTGCAAAACCAGGTTGTTTTGAGGTAGGCAATTTTCATGTCGCCTCAATACGTTTTGGGGCCTTGCCTGTCGCGGGTACTTGGGCCTCCCACACGAGTGAGGCACAGTTTTTATCGGGAGACCCGGGGGGAACGCTGGGTGGTAGGAAATTTGTGTCAGCCCGGTGATGCCACAACTTTCCCACACAAAAATGTGTGAAAAAGGTGATTTTTTTCAGCTAAATTTGAGGGTTGCAGGGCATTCTGGGTAAGGAAACGTTGGGGGATCCATGCAAGCCATACCTCCCTGGAATCCCCCGGGTGTCTAGTTTTCAGAAATGTGTGGGTTTGGTAGGTTCCCCTAGGTGGCTGCCGAGCACGGGGCCAAAAACCCAGGTGACCCCCCTTGCAAAACCAGGTCGTTTTGAGGTAGGCAATTTTCATGTCGCCTCAATACGTTTTGGGGCCTTGCCTGTCGCGGGTACTTGGGCCTCCCACACGAGTGAGGCACCGCCTTTATCGGGAGACCCGGGGGAACGCTGGGTGGTAGGAAATTTGTGTCAGCCCGGTGATGCCACAACTTTCCCACACAAAAATGTGTGAAAAAGGTGATTTTTTTCAGCTAAATTTGAGGTTTGCAGGGCATTCTGGGTAAGGAAACGTTGGGGGATCCACGCAAGCCATACCTCCCTGGAATCCCCCGGGTGTCTAGTTTTCAGAAATGTGTGGGTTTGGTAGGTTCCCCAAGGTGGCCGCCGAGCACCGGGCCAAAAACCCAGGTGACCCCCTTGCAAAACCAGGTCGTTTTGAGGTAGGCAATTTTTATGTCGCCTCAATACGTTTTGGGGCCTTGCCTGTCGCGGGTACTTGGGCCTCCCACACGAGTGAGGCACCGTTTTTATCGGGAGACCCGGGGGAACGCTGGGTGGTAAGAAATTTGTGTCAGCCCGGTGATGCCTCAACTTTCCCACACAAAAATGTGTGAAAAAGGTGATGTTTTCAGCTAAATTTGAGGTTTGCAGGGCGTTCTGGGTAAGGAAACGTTGGGGGATCCACTCAAGCCATACCTCCCTGGAATCCCGCAGGTGTCTAGTTTTCAGAAATGTGTGGGTTTGGTAGGTTCCCCTAGGTGGCCGCTGAGCACCGGGCCAAAAACCCAGGTGACCCCCCTTGCAAAACCAGGTTGTTTTGAGGTAGGCAATTTTGATGTCTCCTCAATAGGTTTTGGGCCCTTGCCTGACGCGGGCACTATGCCTACCCACGCAAGTGAGGTACCATTTTTCTCTGAAGACTTTGGGGAACGCAGGTTGGGTGGAATTTTGTGGACCCACGCAGATTCCAGAACTTTCCGACAAAGAAATGTGAGGAAAAAGTGTTATTTTGAACACATTTTTAGGTTTGCAATGGATTCTGGGTAACAGAACCTGGTGAGAGCCAGTGAAGTCACCCCATCCCCTCGGTGTCTATTTTTAAAGAATGTACAGTTTTGCTAGGTTTGCCTACGTGCCAACTGCGCTAGGGCCCAAAATCCACAGGTATGCACATTGCTAAAAAAAATAATCGGAGCCCAGTGGGCTTTCTGCCGCCCTGGGGGGGAATCGGGGAAGGGGGTTTCATCCTGATATGCCCCTAAAGGGGCAGAAAGACTGTGGCTATTTTTTGTGGGGGTGGGGGCATTGGTATGACCATTTTGGGTAGCCCCCACCCCCACGCATAAAAATAGCCTGCATACTCGCTGGCGCCTACTGGGCTTTCTGCCCCCCCAGGGGGCAGATCAGGGGCCACTGCCACAATCTGCCCTCCCGGGGGGGGGGGGCAGAAAGACTGGAATTTCTCTGGGGGTGGGGTGGGGTATTGTCATGCCTATTTTAGGGAGCCCCTACCCCTACACTAATAAAACAAAAAAATCCATGGTTTCTAATCGGCATTCTGCGCCCCCAGGGGGGGCCAGATTGGGGGCTACAGCTCCCATCTGCCTCCTGGGGGGCAGAAAGACTGACATTTTTGTGGGGGGGAGAGTGGGGGGCATTGGCGTGCCCGTTTCGGGCAGCCCACACCCTAAAAACAATTGCGCCAAAAAAATCCCTGGTGGGGGCGTGGCCTGCAGCCAAGCAAGATGGCCGCAGCCTAGTTGGGCTCCGGGGGAACGATCGACTCCCCCCCTCATCCGTAACATATCCGGGCAGCGATCCGATCCCTAAGGTCTGGAATCGTGCAGCGGACACACAGCGTTGCACCCCGGTCCAACTCCGGGGTCCCTCGGACGCCCACGACGGAATCGGCGAGACCTAGACCTCTGCGGCCTGCCTCAGCGTGTGCGACCGGGGCCTCGAGTGACGGGGCGGCCCTCGGCGAGGCGTGCCCGAACAGATCTACACTGCGGCGGTGGCGGAGGCTGGACGCCTGCGGCAAACACTGGCGACGGCGACACCTGAAGTGGCTGATGCGGGAGTGAGGCGAGCGTTGGACGACCCCCATCGGCCCGGGACGAAGGGCCTGCGAGAGGCGCAAGGATCCGCTGTCCATCCGGTGGGCTTGCCCGCGCTCAAGCGAGCTGCTGCCGGCCCCTGGGCCTGCGCTGCACAGGAGACTACGCTCCGGACCTGCATCGGGCCCCGCCGAGACGTGAGGCCCTGCCGACCCGTTGCTCTGCGGGAGTAACATTTAGGAGGTATCGCTAACGCCATGAGCGGGAAAGGAACCAAGGGGCACCACCAAGGCAAGCTTGCTAAGTTCGCCTACACCAGGGACTCCGAAGTGTCGGACCGCGGCGGTCCCACCGGGAAGATGGCGACGACCACCGACTCGCCGAAGGTGACGCTTGAGGACATCATGATGGCCTTAACGCAGGTACAATCCACAGTGGGGTCAATCTCTACGGACGTATCCCTGCTCCGCGCAGACTTCCAGAAGATGTCCGCCAGGGTAGCAGAGGTGGAGCAGGCAACGGAGACTTTGGCGAAGGACTCCAAAGGCCTCCTACAGAGAGTGTCGCAATTGGAGTCGGAGAACAAACGCATGGCGGCCAGGCTGGACGACCAAGAAGGGCGCTCTCGCCGCAACAACGTGCGCATTATTGGGATTCCCGAAAGTGAGGGGCACCCGGCCATGGACCTCTATGTGGAAGAATTGATTAAGTCCAAGTTGCAACCCCGGGGCCTCTCGACATTCTTTTCAGTGGAGCGCGCACATAGGGTACCGGGAGGGCGCCCGAAGGTTGGGGCGCCTCCGAGGCCTGTCCTGGCCCGTCTGTTTAATTTTAGAGACAGGGATGCCATTCTACAGGCGGCGCGGGTGGCACCGCCGATTCGGCTTCAGAACTCCACAGTGTCCTTCTTTCCGGACTATACGGCTGCAGTGGCGGCGCAGCGGCGGAGCTTTGTGGAGGTCAAGAAGAAACTACGGGCTCGCGAACTTCCATATGCAATGCTCTTCCCGGCGCGTCTCCGGGTGGCGGCGGAGGGCAAAACTTTCTTCTTCGACACACCAGAGGAGGCTCATGACTGGTTGGAGGGGTGGCGCCGTGCTGGTGGCGCAGGGCGTTCGAGCCGAGGGACAAGGCGTCCCGGGAATGAGATCGATCCTATTGGACATGAACAGCGCCTTGAGGAGGTTGAGGAGGAACCCACGGGTTGATGCGGCGGCTCGCATCCTGACCGAACTGCAGTTCAAGACTACCCGCTGGGAACTGATGTTGATGTAGTGTCCGCATACTGATTTGGGGACATGAACGATGAGACCTGGGGACGGGGGATGTCCGGGTCCCCCTCGGACTCCACGCTCCCTAACAAGCGCAAGTACTGTTCGGGGTTCAAGGGACTGAGCACTCTGCTAAGTTGGGGTGGCGGGCAGTTCTGAGTCCGTGTGGCAGGGAGGCAGGGAGGGGGGTGGGGGGACGGGGTATGTTTCTTGGTTTTGTTTCGTTGTTTTGGTTTGATAGGACACAGCTCTTTGACTTACATCATACACATGCTCTGCACACAACCTGGGCCACACTATGCTCTACCCGCTTATGGCTTTATCTCCTCTCCCACCCGCCGTGAAGTCAGACTTGGCTACTCCAATAGCCTCTGACACTGACTTGACCCCGGTGCAGCCCCTCTCCTTACTGACCTGGAATGTACGGGGTTTAGGAGACAAAATCAAACGAGGTCTGGTCCTGCATAGTATTAAACGGTGCGCCCCGGCGCTGGTCTTGCTTCAGGAGACCCATCTCACCGGCACGGCTACTAAAGCGCTGGACAGATGGGGATATAAGATGGTGGTCCACTCTGAGTTTACTTCTGGGTCCCGAGGGGTTGGCATCTGGCTGCGCAAACAGTCCCAATTAATAGTGCTTGATGTACACACGGACGGAGCCGGGCGGTTTGCCGCGGCTCACATACAATGGGAAGGGCATCTTTATAATGTAGTGTCGGTCTATATCCCTCCTGGGTTGCATGCCACGGCGTTCCCGGCACTTAGTGAATTTCTCCTTACCCTACCGGAGGGAGAGGTGCTGCTTGGGGGTGACTTTAATGCGGTGATGAACGATCACATTGACCGGTCTCCGCCTCGGGCACAGGGTAGCGGCGCAACGCGACTAGCAGGCTTCGTGGCGGCGCTGGGGTTCACAGATCTTTGGCGCTGGCACCACCCAGAGACACGCTCCTATACATTCCATTCCGGGGTGCACAACAGTCTAACCCGCATTGATCACTTTCTGGGCTCCCCCGGATGCCTCCATAACGTTGAAAGTATTGACATTAGACCCAGAGGCATCTCTGACCATTCCCCGATCCTTCTGCACTACCACAGTTCCCACCTGATGCGCCGCCGCGTTTACCCGATACGCCCCAGCTATCTGCGTCTCCCGAAGATTGGTAAATCCATCACACAGGGGTCGAAACTCTACTTCCACGAGAACGCCGCTTCGGTTAACTCTCCCACAATTCTTTGGGAAGCGTACAAAACGGTGCTGCGAGGCCAGGCGATGGCGGCCATCACAGGACATAAGCGCATGCAAACGTCTGAGTTGCAGACGCTGGAGCTTGAGCTCCGGGCAGCGGAGGCTCGTCAGGCCGAAACCCCCTCCCGTGAAACCTCACATGTCCTACGAGTGGCTCAAGTAAAACACAGGGAGCACCTGGCAGACCGAGTTAAACAGCGACTTGAGGCCTCACGGCATACGGTCTACGATGTCGGCGATAAAACCGGCAGGCTACTGGCGTGGTTGGACAGGCGAGACAGCGGAGCCCGATGGATCGCGCAGTTGGCTACGGCCGAGGGGTCGACAACGTCAGACCCACGAGAAATAGTGCGCACCCTGGCGGGGCATTTTCGTGGTGTGTATTCCTCCAACTCCTCCATGTCGGAGGAGGTGGCGCTGACATACATTAGTGACCTGCAGATGCCTAAGCTCTCCACTGAAGCCAGGGAGTCCCTGGAGGCCGATCTTACGGTCGAGGAGCTGCAGGTGGCTATTGCGGCATTACAACCTGGCAAGGCACTGGGTCCTAATGGTATCCCGATTGAGCTGTATCAAAGGCTGCCCGAGATGCTGACCCCACACTTGCTGAATATGTACAAACATGGCCTGGAGATGGGGGAGCTCCCCGCGGACCAACGGACGGCCACCATCGTGGTACTGCCAAAGCCGGGTAAGCCGGCGGACCAATGTGCCTCCTATCGCCCCATCTCTCTGCTTAATGCAGAGGCCAAGATCCTCGCGAAACTGTTGGCCCTCCGCCTCACGCCACACTTGACTGACATAGTGCACCCGGACCAGTCGGGCTTTATGCCCGGGAGGAGTACCTCCCACAATCTGAGGCGCTTACATAGCGTGCTGGCCCGAGTGGACCGAATTCAAGAACCCGCTGTTATTCTCTCCCTTGATGCCCGTATGGCATTCGATATGGTGGAGTGGCCCTTTCTCTTCGCAGTACTGTCTCATCTGGGGTTTGGGCCGAAATTCTGTGCCTGGATCCGACTCCTGTATACCAAACCACTGGCCCATGTCGCGGCCAACGGGCACATGTCGGAGGATTTCCCCCTGGGGCGAGGTACACGACAGGGCTGCCCGCTCTCGCCGCTGCTTTTCGCCCTAGTACTCGAGCCCCTCGCGACATGGATACGGTGGGAACCTATGATGAGAGGCCTTCGATGGTTGGCGAACTGGGAAGACCGCGTCTCCCTATACGCGGATGACATACTGCTTTACTTGTCATCTCCGAGGCGATCCATCCTTACATTACTTAATATTTGCGAGGTGTTTGGCCGGGCATCCGGCTATACGATCAATTGGTCGAAGTCGGTCCTCATGGTGCTGAGGGGCCCCCCCCCTCGACTGTCGGAGGGCTGCCAGATACAGGAGGCGAAGGGGTCGTTCAAATACCTGGGGATACATGTTGCCTTGGATCAGATGGAATTTTTCAGGTGTAACTTAAGCCCTCAACTGGACCGCCTCAAGCAGGATGTGCGGCACTGGGGAACATTGCCCTTGACCCTGGTGGGGAGGGCGGCGCTCTTTAAAATGGTGGCCCTGCCGAGGTTTCTCTATGTGTTGGAAAATACTCCTTATCCGGTGCCACCGGCTTATTTTCGAGCGGTTGCAGCGCAAGTCTCTAATTTACTCTGGGGCAACAAACCAGCACGCATTGCACAGGCGAAACTGGTCTGTGGGTGGTACGATGGGGGAATTGCTCTCCCAGATATCCAGTTGTACTATTGGGCGGCGCAGCTCAAGGTGATCAACCAGTGGCTCCATGCGCCGCAGTCAGATCCAGCGTATAAGGCAGATAGGGATATACTGGGCGAAAGGGGTATGCTTGCCCCATTGTATGATGCCCATCTGGCCCCGCAGCTGATTGGCCCTCTGCGTCAGACTGTGTCTCTCTGGCACGTGGCACAGGCCAGGCTGGGGTGGCGCGGAGTCCTGACGCAGCTTACGCCTCTCTGGGACACGAAGCGACTGGGACGGCTCAGGGACAGCAAGGGCTTTGCCGCTTGGGACGCTATCGGGATCTCGGTGATAGGCGACGTGTGGCGCAAAGGGGAGGTTGTTCAATTCGCTCGTTTGCAACAACAGTATGAGCTGGCTCCCTCAGAATGGTTCCGATACCTGCAGATGAAACACGCCCTAACGACACAATTAACCCCAGGTGTGCAGGTTCCAGAGGCATCTCCACTGGAAGACAGGCTGCTGACCGAATACATGCCTAAGCGGGCCACATCTTTCACATACCGCAAACTGATCAACAATTTGCCGGACCCTATGGGGGTCCTGCGGGAGAAATGGGCTGACGAGGTCGGCGATTTCGATGACCCAGATTGGCGGGAGGCGCTGGCGTCACCGCGCGAGGCGGGTATACCCTCACGGCTGCGTCTTGTGCAACTTCGTATTCTACATCGCTCATATTTCACCAGAAGCCTATTGCACAAACTGGGCAGAGCAACACATCCCTTCTGCCTGCGGGGTTGCGGGGAGGAGGGGACCTTCTATCACCTGCTTTGGGACTGTCCGGTTCTTCAACTCTTCTGGAGGCGAGTGCTGCGAACGATGTCGCAGGTGTGCGGGGTATCCTTGCTGCCAGAACCCAGACGCTGTCTGTTGAATGTGTGGGAGCCCACAGATCTTAATCGCCAGGCGCAGGGCTGGGTGACGGTAGGGAACATGATGGCTAAACGGATCATAGCCCAAAAATGGGGAGCGGTGGAGACACCGCTACTGTCGATGTGGAAAAAGGACATGGATGGGGCTATGTTTGCTGAACGTTTTGTATTTATCAGGCGGGGTTGTCCTCGAAAATGGGTCAGAGTGTGGGGAGCATGGAACAAATATAGGGGCAACATATGTGATCCACCACCTCTTTCTGATGAGGAGTCTTCTGACTCAGATGACTAGAGAAACTGAAGGGAAGAAGGGGAGGGTGGCTGATGACGATGGCCTCAGGGGGTGCGATCTAGGTCTACTTGGAGAAATGATGATTATGTATGGTGTTTTGTCTACTTTAATGTGTATACGGTCTGATTTCGTGTCCTTTGTTATAACTTTTGTGAAAACAATAAAAATTTCTTTTAAAAAAAAAAAAAAAAAAAAAAAAAAATCCCTGGTGTTTAGTGGGCTTTCTGCCCCCCCCCCCGAAGGGGCAGATTAGGGGCCAATGCCCCATCTGCGGGGGGGGCAGAATGACTGTAATTATTGGGGGGTTGGGTGGGGTGGGGGTATGGGCTTGCCCGTTGCGGGCAGCCCCCACCCTAAAAATAAAAACTAATCCCTGGTGTTTAGTGGACTTTCTGCCCCGCCCAGAGGGGCAGATTAGGGGCCAATGCCCCATCTGCCCCCCGGGGGGGCAGAAAGACTGTAGTAATTGGGGGGGGCATGGGCCTGCCCGTTTTGGGCAGCCCCCACCCCTATTTATTTATTTACGTAACTTCCCTGGTGTCTAGTGGGCTTTTTACCCCCCCGGGGGGCAGATTGGGGGCTAATGCCCCCATCTGCCCCCCAGGGGGGGCAAAAAGACTAAAATGCCCAAAAATACACAGGGTGGAGCAAAGGCCCTTGCCCAAGGGGCCGCTCCCCCCTCCCTGGTGTCTAGTGGGTGGATCCCTGCTTGGGGATCGCCCTCCTGTGGCGATCCCCAAGCAGGGATCCACTGGGGAGGGGTACCATTGGAAAGGGGAGATTCTCCCCTTTCCAACGATACCTCTCCCGTCTTTGTACGTGCTCAGGGGGCTGAGATAGCCCCCTGAGCACGTACAAAGTGAAACCTAAAATGAGCCTCTTGGCTCATTTCAGTTTCACTTTCACTGTAATGACGTTGGCGCGACATGCGCGCAGATTGTCATTGCAGTGAAAGGGGGGGGGGGGGCCTCGGGTGCTGGGGAAGCTCTTCCCCAGCTCCCGAGGCTATTTGTGCAGAAAGGGAATCCAGAGGGATTCCCTAGGGTATGCCTCATGACGAGCTGGACTCGTCATGGGCACAGCGCGACTGTGCTCCATGACGAGTCCAGCTCGTCATGGGCATACAAGGGGTTAAGTTTAACCAACACTTGAAAGCCAGAGCTTATTTAACGCATGTTAATCTACATATACTACCGCTTTATGCATCTATAAACCTTCCATGCACTTATATATCTTTATTACTTTTGGATCTATATATTGATTACTTTTACTTATTACTTTTCTTCTAACTCAGCATATCCAATGTACTACCCTATTTTTCACCTTACACCGCTCTCAATATATCTTCTAGCCCTACTCTGGCTCATCTCAAACCTCTTTTTACTACTCTTTCCAATGCACTAGCCTATTTCTCACCTTATACCTCTATCAATATATCCATTACCTGCACACTCTCATTCATCCCAACCCCTATACCACTAACATGATCCCCCAAATATCCCTTTCGAGACTCTTCCCTACTCCAACCCTCCTTGCTTCATCTCATACCTCTTTTTACTATTAAAATCTGTCAAAACAAGCCTTTCTAAACTCTGGATCTGACTCTTCCCCCTCCACCTCCCTTTTACTCATCCCCCGCCACCTCCCTTTTACTCATCCCAGGCCTCCTCCTACTGTTATGAGCTACAAAAAAAACCTAAATCCTTCCCTTCTATCCCTCCACTATCCTTTTTAATCCAAATAACAGACTAACGTGTCCGCCACACAAATTAATGTCATGTTTCTCTATACTAACTCACCAGTAATCCTTTATGGGTTCCGGAGTAGCGTGCTACTTGCCGAAAAAGCACTTCAAATCCTTATCAGGTTTAGCAAGTGCTATACAAATGCAACCCTTTTTACCTCTTCTACCCTTTCGCTATCCTTCTCAATCCAAATAACTGACTAACATATCCACCACTCAAATTACTTTTATTTTTCACTATACTAATTCACCACTAACACTGTGTGGGTTCCAGAGTAGCGGGCTACTCGCCGAAAAAAAGCACTTCAACCCCCCATCAGGGCTAGCATGCGCTATATAAATGCAAACCCTTTTCCCTTCTCTATCCCTCCACAATCCAAATAACTGACTAACATAGCCACCACTCAAATTACTTTCCTATTTTCACTCTACTAATTCACCACTAATCCTTTCTGGGTTCCGAAGTAGCGTGCTACTCGCTGAAAAGGCACTTCAGCACCCCATCAAGGGTAGCAAGCGCTATATAAGTGCAATCCTTTTTCCCTCTTCTATCCCTCCGCTATCCTTCTCAAACCATATAACTAACATATCCACCCCTCGAATTACCTTCATATTTTCACTATACTAATTCACCACTAATCCTTTATGAGTTCCGGAGTAGCGTGCTACTCGCCAAAAAAGTGCTTTGACGCCTCATATGGGGTAGTAAGGGCTATATAAATACAATGTAGCCTTTTTCTCCTCCTCAGTCAGTGGCTTTCCTCTCTATTCAGATGTATGTTCCTACCAAAGAGCATTTCGGTCTCACAATATTTTAATTGGTTGACTTATATCTTTCCTCTGGAGTTTTTTTTTAATGTATAGCACGAACTTTACCAGAAGGTATCAGAGCGCTTTACATAAGCACCAGTTGCGTTACAGACCGACACATTCATTTTTTGTTAGGCACGGGGAGATTAAGTGCTTTGCCCGGAATCACAGGACGTTGAGCATCCCTGCGGAGGCTCGAACCTGGTTCCCCAGCTTTGAGGACGACCGCTCTAGCCGTTAGGCCGCATTCTCTCCCCTCTGCTAACCTTGCTTGCATTCAGGGAAATACTTTTTACTTGTTTCTGTAAGCTCTCCGTAGGAGTGCATGTGTTTTCGTCCCCTCTCTCCCTTGTGCTGCTTTTCCCTTCACCTTTCATCCACACCCTTTCACTGTCTGTGTTGCTTCCCTCCAATTCAATTCTCCCCATCCCACTAGTTTTTGCTCTCTCTTTTCATCCTCTCCATGCTATACGCCTGTCCTGCTTCCCACCCACTCCCAGTGTAAAGTTTTGTTTAAATATATATAATCTAACATGGATACCTACTGTGTTACATTGTTAAATAAAAAAAACAGTCGCCTATGCAACGACGCCTGCGGATACGTACATCACAACACGTGACCATCATTTAAAAAAAATCTTTTTATTAACATTGTCACGTGAAAAAGTCATAGCACCATAAAATGGCATATTGTTTTTTACCAGAGACAAACAACCATTCTAAATGTGACCATGTTGGCATTTTTTTAATTTATTAGAAAACTCATTCACATGCTTGTATATGCGTCTTCACACATTCATGTGCAGGTGATTACAAAAAAAACATTGGCAAGGCGAACAACTCGATAGTTAAAAACCTACACTTATTCGCTTAGCAAATGCTTGTTGTATTTCTAGACTGTTCATCACTGTTCAGTGGTTACATCAAAAATGGATAGATGCTCCTTACTGGCCACAGAAACTAATTATTACATGAAATATCAACCATCTTGCCGGAGTGACTTATCAATAAAGCTAATATTTATTAAACACGTTTGGGCTTATTTACAAGCTCCTTGCGCCGCCGGTATGTCACTTTTTTCCATATTAAAAGTGACGCACCAGCGGCGCAAGAGTCTTGTAAATAAGCCCCATTATTTTTAGATGAGTCAATTGGATGATGATACACAGGCAGACAATAGCAGATACCTGCTTTGGGCAGAAAAGAGCTGACTGTTGTTTTGCACCTATAATACATATGCAGCTTAAAAAGAATCAATGAATTGTTCCACAAGAATCACATACATTCTAACTGAACGTTTGTTTTACACCAGTCTAAGCCTAGTTATAAGTGTGTTATAATATTATAATTGTTTTCAATGTTGTAGCTGTTTTTCCATTTGTATTTTATGACACACATATTTTGACTACATGAAACCTAGATGAGCCAACATAGACTGAGATAACCAAAATTCACTATGGACTTGAATTTTTCTGATGGACAATTTTTCTGATGGACACTTCCAGGAGATTGCTAATTTTATTATAATCCTCCCGGCTGGATCTGGAAAACTTATCACCAAGTGGCGTCATGCAGGTTTAGCCACAGTTCCAGCCACCCCAGATATGTTGACATTATGGTATATATGGCAACAACTGATTCGATGAGCCAGTTCCTGTTTTTCCATGCTGTATCAATGCACGTCTGGAGCTCCCTTGATGTTTTACCAACAAAACGCCTCACCAACGGCAACTAAGTCAAATATATCCATTTAAGTTCTTGGGGTTCAAACCTTGTCAAAGATATTGTAAAAAGAGGTTTGTTGGGTCTACATCATATAAGCATATGCTGTCTTGGATCCATTTATAACCCCTGGGTGTGTGATGCCTGTTTTTTGATGCACCCAAGGCCATCAGGAAGACGGAGAACAATCTATTTGTGTTCAAGGCCTACAAGGACTGTCTTGTTTGGTCCCTTTCTCCTTTCCAAGGTAAGTCTGCAGAAAGAGAACAATTTGAAAGGATCTTCTAGCAAACAAGCATAAAAATGTGATCTGAATGAGGCATCCTCTTCCTAAAAGAAACGGTCCCTCTACTAGGACCATTTGGAGACTAGATGCCCCCGATCTATGCAGCAGACAACTGTGGTGCATTGCTTTTTAGTTCTGGCTAGATCAGTACTTTAAATGGAAATATAGAAGTGCGGGTACTCACTCTTTAGAGTACCTGCTTGCTCTTGAGAAGAGCAGGGACCCTCCCATTAAATGTATTTCAGCAGTGCTGAGAAGAGCAGGTACTCTACCTTTCAAATTAAAGAAGTGCAGGAACTCAGTACCTGACAATACCTGGCCAATTAAAGCACTGGTCTAGAGACAGCTTGTTCTGGGCCATGAGCAGATTGAGTCAGCAGGAGAAAGCCTCGGGAGATGGGTACAGCAGGTCAACTTGGTACATTGCTTTTTTTTTTTTTTTTTTAATCTGGCTACAGTCAGCTTTAAATGATGCCTTAGCTTATACGCTGAACAAAAATACTACACAAAGGGGCTCTGGATCAACCCCTTTTCGGCCATTGGTTTATTTGAGTCATCTCTCGTCTGCCGTTTCTTGAAGAAAGTGCTGTTTGTATTATTTCTCAGGTGTATTTCCTCTTCAACACAATTCATCTGCTTTGGGGTTTGGTGTGGGAGTCCACCTAAGGGGTGCTTGGGATTGCACTGTAAGGATGTTTAGGTGAGCATGCACTGCAATGGAAGCCATTGTTATTAGCATTTGTGCTCGTGGCATAGCATGTGAGCAGCTCCGCCTGCCTCAACTGTGCACCCGCACCTCCCCCACAGCAAGAGTACTTGTACTCTTGCCAGGTCTCTATCTTTCTGAGGGGCAGAATGCTGTTGTGTGTTTTGCCCTTTGATGGTTGTCATTTATGCTCATGGAAAAGCCTTCAAGCAGAGACCCCTGCTCCACACCTGGGCTAACTAATGCTCCACTTAGAGCCCTCTCGGAGCATCGGTGTCCCATGGATGGCTGCAATCTTTGTGAGGGCAAACTACATCTTGAAACTGTGATGAAGCTGAATATATTCACCTCTTAACCTACAAGGGTGGGTGTAGGAAGGTGGATATCTGACTATGGTTACCCCCAACTTTTTGCTTAGTGTCTAGCTGGTTTTTCGACTTAGTTGGCCTGAGATCCTGCCATTCAGGGTCTCAGGCTGTCTGCTCACTCTTTAAAATGGACTCCATGTACCCTAGGTACATACCCAATTGGTAAGGATCACCTTATTGGACCCTGTACAGTGTACCCTAGGTACCCAGGGCATAGGTGTACCCTAGGCCTCCCAGGGGCTGCAGCATGTATTATGCCACCCCTGGTCTGGCCTTCCAATCAGACACAACTGGCTGATCACTCAGCTGGGGCAGGGTCGTGTAATCACCCCTTGCTTAGATATAGTATACCTATATCTACCCTTATATATAGACACATGTGTACCTATCAGCCACTCCTATGGCAGGCCTTAACAATCCTGGAGGCAGAGTGCTTGGTAACATGTGAGATGGTGCTCTAGCATGAGCTGAGCCTGTCTGCAGCTTTCGGAAACATGTCCTTATAGCTGTTCTATGATATAGCCTACCATATACTCTTAAAGTGCCTTTTAATCTTAACCGGTTATGGTAACTATGGTTTGGCTTTATCAAAACATGTCGTGTAAGGTGTCTAACACTTTGGAATAATACTCCCATACCATTTCTGGTGATGAGGATATTATTCCTCCCTTCTAGAGGGAGAGACATGTTAAAATCCTACTTTGCTGTTTAACTCTCACCAAAGCCTCAGCATCACAAAATGGATGCTTCTGCCACAGACATGAGTCTGACCTCCTGCTGCTGGGAGCCCTCCCAGCCAGAGAGGCCTGGACAATAGGTTTCCTGCTTGGGGAGGTGCTAGCACCTCCCCAGACAGACTTTAGTGTATTGGGGCAGGGAGGGCTGAAAGGAATGAGACATGCCTGGGGCACACAAGGTGCTCCATGCATAGTCCAGTTCAAACCGGTGCAGGGGCACTCCAGCCCCAGCTCTGGCGCGAAACTGGACAAAGGAAAGGGGGTGTAGCCACTCCCCTTCCTGGTCCCACCCATAGGAGGGACCTTGCAGGTAGCCCAGCCCACTAGCCCAGTATATTAGTAGCTAGTTGGGCCCTGCTAAATTAGATTATCCTGAACCTGCAACTTGAACAGAAACTCTGGACCTTCGACATTCGACGAAAGAAGAAGACTGAAGAATCTCCCTTGTGGCCAAGGAGTGGTCACCCTGTGCGAACAGGCACCATCAAGAGACTTACCCTTTGCTGAAGTTCTACGAGGGACCGACTGTAGAGCCTGACCAGAGCCTTGACTTCCAGACTTCTCCAACCCTGATCCACATCCACAGCCGAGCTGAGATCCGTGGAGGCGACGAGAGACGTGGGACCGGCTACCTGGGAAAAGTGGCGAGTATCTTCCAGCACAGCTTCTGAGGCACCCTCGAGGTTGTGCACCGGGGATTGAGAAGCCCCAACCCCAAGCACCATCTGCACCGAAGATCAGCCCCCCACACTCCACGAGTCCTGCGTGGGGCCCTTCTGCATTTTCCTGCTTGCCGCGTCTGTCCGGTTGCTTGCCCGGTGGCTAGTAACCTTTGCGACGACACACCTTCAATTTTCCACTGCTGGTTTGGCTCCTCTAGACTGGCTCCTGCTCCTTTGCAAAAGAGAAGCACCCCAGACCTTCCTGGTCTGCACCAGAAGCAAGTTCTCCATTCTTCGTGGGTTCCGCTTGCCAAGGCTTGGTGAGTCCTAGTTCGACTTCGACGCCGCCAACAGCACGAGCCTTCGTGGGACAGTTCGCCTCCTGGTCCTGGTCATCCTCGACATCTCCTGGTACCCGTGGCTGCTGCGACAAGCTTCACCTCTTCACCTGCAATCTCCCGACATCACCTGGTTCCTTCCTGGTTCCACGTGGTCACTGGCTAGTGACCCAGACTCTGTCCCTTCTGCTTGCAGGTATCCTTCCTTCTTGATCCCGACCTTGGGATCCACCGGACACTCTTCACTGACTGCCTGTCAGCATCTTTCCTTCAGGCATCCATAGGAGTCGACGACGAAACCCGACGCAAGTTCACACCTATGCACCCACAGCCCGTGGGCTAGGTAACTTGGGTACTCCGGTGCTCATCAGGGTATTGACTATCCTAGTGTCTAGTTCTCAAGTCTCGACTTCCTAGCTACTCCAGAAGTGTCCTAAATCCTATTGATTCTAAACTGTACTATTTCTATCGATTATACACATTACGCGTGAGTGTTTCCACTCTGCACCTGAATCCCGTGGGCCTCCCACTTCCTAACCTTCCTTATACAACTTACTTAGTATATGGTTTGCGTGGCCCCTAGGGCCTAACTGTATTACTTACCTGTGTGACTTAATGTATGCGTGAATAAGACTGTGTTGTACTTACCTCGAATCTCCTAAAGAGTGCTGAGGGTTTGACTAGAATAAATACACTTTATTTTATATATATATATCTGTTGTGGTGTCCTTCCATTTGGTATTCAAGGGATTACATATGGTATAACAGCTGGCTTCACATGCCATTCAGAGTTTAGCCTAAGACTGCTCTTGTCCATGCTACCACTAGGATAGCTTGTCTATAAGGTTGACTTTACAACCAATCACCATAAGGGTTGTTTGGACTGATACAAGGTGTACACTAGAATTAGTGACATCATATATCAGGCCAACTTCTCACATTGGTGAGCAGCGGTTGGGATCTGAGCTTGCTGTTGTAATACCATTGTAATCTTGAGATACTAAATTGAAAGATCACATAAGATATTGTTTAGGTACATATAACATAGATTATAAATACTTAAGTCCTACTGGACTTAGTGGTTGTAGGTTGAAGGGCCTAGCACACCCTAACTACAACTACTAGAGAGATTTAGTAGATACAACTAGTGTAGGTAGGTGCACACACCACACCCTCACTAGAATCATGTCCCTGAATGGAGATCACACTGATACTCCCCCTCAGGAGAGGAGAATCCTAGACAGATTCCCTCTAGATATGATGCATTCACTTTCCAGGAGATGAGACAACTGTGTACCTCCAGGAGATTAAAACAGGGTTCCAACCCTACCCTTAGACAGCTAGTGGAGCTTCTGGAGGCCTATAATGCTGAAAGAGCTGCCAAGTATGGTGCCATAGCTGTAGATAAGGGCCTCCCCTCCACAGAGGGGACCCCTGACTTAACTGATACAGATGAGACAGAAGAAACTTCAGAAGAAGAGGGAGGTAGCAAGACCCCAGTCAGAAGACTTAGTCAGGCTAACTTAAGCTTGCATGGGAGCTTGCGTGGGAGCTTCCCTTACAGGCCCCCAAGTAATCTTAAAAAGAGAGATAGAAGGGGTAGATCTCCCTCAGGGGACTCTCTCCACTCCTATCACTCAAGAAGCTCCAATGCTTCATCCCACAGGGGGATGACTCCCCCCCCCCCCCCCCCAGAGGAGAGAGCATGAGGCCAGAATGAAGGAAGCCAAACTGAGGATTGAAAGGAAGGAACTTGCCCTTGCCAAAGAGAAGCTTGCTCTGGCCAGAGAGCAAAAATTGTGTGGGTCAGAACCCATTGGTGGCAGCAACATTCCTAGAGATAGGGATAGGTCTTATGACCATAGAAACCTAAGCAAGATAGTCCCCCCATATCAGAATGGGGATGACATCCACAAGTGGATGACTGCTTTGGAGAGGGCCTGCAAAGTACAGCAGGTACCCCAGAGTCAGTGGGCAGCTATCTTGTGGCTCTCCTTTTCTGACAAAGGTAGAGACAAGCTCCTCACAGTCAGTGATGAGGATGCTAACAATTACAAAGTCCTGAAGAGTGCTCTGATAGATGGGTTTGGCTTAACCACTGAGCAATATAGATTGTTGTTCAGAGACACACAGAAGACACAGACACAGGACTGGTCTGATTTTGTGGATTGTGCCACTAAGGCTTTGGAGGTTTGGTTAACTGGCAGCAAGGTGCAGGACTATACAGGATTGTACAACTTGATTATGAGGGAGCAGATCCTTAGTAATTGTCAGAACCAGCTTCTCCATCAACACCTGGTAGACTCAGATTTGACCTCTCCCCAAGAATTGGGAAAGAGGGCAGATAAATGGGTCAGGACCAGGATTAGACCTAAAAATCAGGGTGGTGACCAAAAGAAAGATACCACCAAGCCTCAAGAGAAGGGTGGGGATAAAACAAAAGAGAAATCTTCCTCAGGGCCCCAAAACTCCACACAGGGTGGTGGGTCCCAAGCTCCCTCCTCTACCACAGTTAAAAAGCGTTACTGCCATGAATGTAAAATTCCTGGGCATTGGAAAACTGACAGCAGTTGCCCAAAGGCTAAAAACAAAACTGTTCCTCCAATTACTCCTGTCACACCACCTATTACTGTCAGCAGTAATCCCCCAGGTGGTGGGAGTGCCCCCAAAAATTTGGTTGGGTTTTCTTGGGGAACACAGGGGGACCCTGGCTTAGCCAATTCCCCTACAGCAGCTACTCTTGTCTGTGATGGTGGCACGGGGTTTGCCAACTTCACTGCCTGTCCCAACACTTTGGGTAGGGAAAGACAGGAGCCCTACATCAATGGTAGAAAAGCTGAGGCCTACAGAGACACTGGAGCTAGCATCACTATGGTGGCCCATAGGCTAGTTCCCTCTGAGCAGCTTTTGCCTGGTTTCTCATACCAGGTAACTAACATTGATGGCAAACAGAACAGTCATCCCATGGCAGAAGTATGTCTCAGCTGGGGAGGTGTCACTGGCCCTAAAAGGGTGGCAGTGTCCCCAACCTTGCCTGTAGACTGCTTACTGGGGAATGACTTAGAACTCTCAGCTTGGGCTGGAGTTGAACAAGACACCCATTCTAAAATGGTAGGCCTTTCACAAAAGTGTAGTGGGGTTGTGCCAGCCACAACCCCTGTCCAAGTAGATTTCCTCCCTGAAAAGGTTGGAAGGGCAGTGGTAGCCACAGCCCAGGCAAAGACAGACTTCCCTGTAGAGATTGGCAGAGCTGTGACAGTCACAGCTCAAACCCAAACTGGGTGCCTCCCTGAAAAGGTTGGCAGGACTGTAATGGTCTCAGTCCATACTCAGACTGACATAGGTGTAGTGAAGCCTGAAACTATGGATCACTCCACACAAACAGAGAGTAGTGGGGAGGAAGAAAAGTCTCCCTCTCCCCAGACATTAGGAAAAGGTCAGCCTCCTTAGGGATCTGACCTCACCCCTTGTGAAGGAACTGCCCCAGAGGTAGCCAGGCCTAGCCTGGCAGAGCCTCTGATGTCAGTGGACCCCTCCAAGGTGGAACCCAGTCTGGTGCAGGTAGCCTGCCTCTCTCTACCCTGCCTCAGTCAGCCCAGGGCTGCAGAGGTCAGGGAGGCCAGTGGACCCCAAGAGGGCCCCTGTCCACAAGAACCCCCCCATCAAAAGAATGAGGAATGCCTGGCTAGTAGCCCTAGCCAGGTGATGGGTAAAAACATTCCTGAGGGATCTCCTTTACAGGTAGTTAGGGACCTCCCCCAGAGGGATTCTGTTGGTCACAGGCAAACATGGGACCTTAGAGCCCCAAACCTGACCTGTCCCTCCAGTAAGCCCACAAAAGGGACCCAGCCTCCAGCTTTAGGTAGCCAGAGGCTGACCCTGAGAGCACAGTGCAACTCAGTTAAAGAAAGAAAGGCATCCATGGTGGAGGATGATTGGAGGAAGCTGAGGCCTCACTTTGAGGACACTCACTTCAGTACTCCATCTCAACACCAGCCTTTTACTTTGCAAAGATACACCAAAGGTAGAGATTCCCTATAGTGGAGACCCTATGATACCTTTAGGGTGAGGGATTGCTTAGTGGACCACGAGACAGGGGGTAATCATGCCAGTGCGGGTTCTTCCTTATTTGGCCACTTAGGCAATATAGGCTGTTCTTCCTTATATGGCCACTTAGGCAATATAGGCTTACCTTGTCAAGGACAGCCTTATCTCCTTTCGTTTGGGGGGGGGGGGTTGTGTAGGAAGGTGGATATCTGACTATGGTTACCCCCAACTTTTTGCCTAGTGTCTAGCTGGTTTTTCGACTTAGTTGGCCTGAGATCCTGCCATTCAGGGTCTCAGGTGGTCTGCTCTCTCTTTAAAATGGACTCCATGTACCCTAGGTACATACCCAATTGGTAAGGATCACCTTATTGGACCCTGTACAGTGTACCCTAGGTACCCAGGGCATAGGTGTAACCTAGGCCTCCCAGGGGCTGCAGCATGTATTATGCCACCCCTGGTCTGGCCTTCCAATCTGACACAACTGGCTGATCACTCAGCTGGGGCAAGGTCGTGTAATCACCCCTTGCTTAGATATAGTATACCTATATCTACCCTTATATATAGACACATGTGTACCTATCAGCCACTCCTATGGCAGGCCTTAACAATCCTAGAGGCAGAGTGCTTGGTAACATGTGAAATGGTGCTCTAGCATGAGCTGAGCCTGTCTGCAGCTTTCAGAACCATGTCCTTATAGCTGTTCTATGATATAGCCTACCATATACTCTTAAAGTGCCTTATAATCTTAACCGGTTATGGTAACTATGGTTTGGCTTTATCAAAACATGTCGTGTAAGGTGTCTAACACTTTGGAATAATACCCCCATACCATTTCTGGTGATGAGGATATTATTCCTCCCTTCTAGAGGGAGAGACATGTTAAAATCCTACTTTGCTGTTTAACTCTCACCAAAGCCTCAGCATCACAAAATGGATGCTGCTGCTACAGACACGAGTCTGACCTCCTGCTGCTGGGAGCCCTCCCAGCCAGAGAGGGCTGGACAATAGGTTTCCTGCTTGGGGAGGTGCTAGCACCTCCCCAGACAGACTTTAGTGTATTGGGGCAGGGAGGGCTGAAAGGAATGAGACATGCCTGGGGCACACAAGGTGCTCCATGCATAGTCCAGTTCAAACCGGTGCAGGGGCACTCCAGCCCCAGCTCTGGCGCAGTGGCGTCACTAGGGGTGTGCGGGGGGTGCGGACCGCACTGGGTGACACCCTCACGGGGGGTGACACCAAAGGTCCGGTCGGTGTGTCACTCTGTCTGTGGTGCGTGCACTGCAACCGTCCGTGGCGTGCACAATGTTACTGGAACCACCAGCAGTCCAAACGCAACGACGACGCGCGCAACCTAACCTTGTTCTATTGATGCCTGTGCGCAGCGCGCACTGTCTCCTCCTCCGCCGCGTCTGCGCGGCTCGGCAGTGACGTCACGTCGTCACTAGAGGGGTTCCCGCATGCGCATTGCCCCCCCCCCCCCCCCCCCCCAAGTGCACGTGACTTGGCATCATCACGACGAGGGACGAGGAGGTGAGGAGGTCTCAGGTCGCCGTCGGCCCGTCGCCAGCCCCCACTGCCACTATAATTTAATTTTAAAGCAAGGCCGACCGAGGTAGTCCCCCCCCCCCCCCCCTGTCTGCAACTCAGCAGGTGAGTGGCCAGTACTACTATTGCCTGCAAGAGAAAACTGATGAGCCTGGTGCGATGCTTCTTCTGTCTGGTTTCTGGAAACATAGTGACAGGTAAGAAACTCTACTCCTGCCACCTGCAGTATTGAGGGTAAATATGGACTGACAATGGGGTAACTGTTAGGATCGCGCACAAATTACTTGGCGGGGGGCACCAGGGAAGGTGTCATCAAGGGCCAAAAAGATACCACAGATCGAGATTCATCGATGTCAGGGGTGTGTTAGCGCAGAGATCAAGGGTGTCAGCTGGCACGCGGGGCAAGAGATAGTGCAAGGATAGAAAATGCAATGAGTCCAGTGAAGTTAGTAGATAATGCTGCATTGACCTCCCTTGTACTGTAGGTGCTTTGGAAGTAGGTATTTGATTAATTGATGGTGAAAGAGGATGGGCGATGTGCTGCAGTTTTTGCACCATTTCTGTGTTTTCTACCTTACTGAATAGTGCTTTAGTCTTTCTGCACTATGAGGTCAGTTCCTCCAAGTGATTCCCTCAAAGAGTTCATTCCACACACACATTACCACACATTATTTGGGTTGTGTGAGGAAGGGGGCCTAATTTAACACTGATCCAGTTCATTTCTTGACAGAACAGCCATGCTTTGCTTTTTAAGTCTGTCCACCTGTCATTTCAATATTTAGCCTCAGAAAGTAAGACAGAGTGGTAGCAAACTGGCCAGATTGATTTTATTCACACCCAAACACATTAGCGCCACTTTTACAGTTTGCCAGTGAAGCGCTATTTTTGTTGTCTTGGCTTTGTTTTCCCTGGGCTTGGATCTAGTGCACCAATCCTGGAGGTACTGCAATGTGAGGATTAAAAAACAAAATTTGTACTGCTGCTCTGTATCTAGGGATGTTGTCTTTTTTTTACCATACTGCTTTCATTTTGTAAGGATATAAGCAATGGCCATTGAAATGGGTCCATTCAGGGCCCTGTTGTCATGTCCTTAACTCTTCAGGCAAAAGCACTCACTGATTACTGAACAGTGAGTGTAAAAGCGTTAAGGTAACCATGTTGTTCCTGCTTACATTTCACATGGTTTGCAAAATTTTGTATTCCATATGATTGTTTGCTTTTTACAGGATGCTGTCACTTTTTTTTGTAGGCCACATATTGCTCTTGCCCAGTGCGTAATTTAAATTGAGCCGCATCCAGGTGTTTATTGCTGGCAACAATTGGGTTGTAGTTGAAGGCAGTCTGAGTTTTTCTCAGTGGGGCAGTATGGTGTTCAGTGGGGGAGAGGATGTGGCACTATGGCCAGAGCTGCTGAATTTGGAACTGGGGACCCAGGTTCAGACTTAATAACCAGTCCACCAGACCACTCTCCTGAGAGAGCACTATCTCATGCTAGACCTTAGAAGGCTTCGCAAGACATTAGAATCCCTGGTGTCGTAGCACCAGCAGGTGGACCCTAGCATGACAAGTGTAGGTTAATCTACAAGGCTTGTCCACCACTATTCATACTGAAGTTCACCTCCAGTCTTGTGGGCAGGCCTATGAAGCAGTACACCCTAGAACAACAGTGACCTTGTCACTGAGATCACAGGACCCTTGAGAAGGGTCAGCTCTAAGGCGGTGCAACCGGTGTGACCACACCAGGTGCTGACTTTAGGTTGAGGCATCATTTTTGCAAGTATATTATGGTTTTAAAAGCGCTTGCTGCCTCCTTCCTGGCCTCCAGTAATTTACGGTAACAATAAAAATGTCATGATGACTGGTGATTAATGTTCTTCCTAGAGAGAGATCGGAATATTGTCTAATGGAAGATTTGACTCATGGAAAGGTAGCTCAGTGGGTTAATGTACCTGCTGCAAAGAACATGTACCATGCAGATCACAAAGTGCACATAATGTAAATAGGCCAGTGGGCTACTTCTTTTGTCAGAGAGACCCTATTGTTACTTGCAGTTTATAAGTTAAAATCCTAACATAGAACAGTGAGCTATTAACTGTCATCTACTCCGCAGCAACACAAGTCACATTTTTTATTAACTTTTGATACGTTTGAGCTACAAACAATGTATTAGTTTAAATGGTCAGATCATGCTGCAGATCTTGCATTATGAGGCAAATATGGCAGAGCCATTATTATTTAGAAAACATTTGCAAACTAGGATTTTTAGCCATTCATGTTTGAACTGCTGTTTTGGAAAAGGGAGAAGTGCTGATGACAGAAACTCCATGGCTCGGAGACAAATGGCTTGGGCTTCCACATTTTATCGTATTTGGGGACATTCTGTGATTAGAAGCATATCCCACTTTGTGAATACATTTTACTGTCAATAACTCATTATAACCTTAAATAATCATGTGTATCCATTGGTTGATAAAACTGGGCAGTGAAACCAAACAAATACAAAAAATTGGGATGTTTGCGCATTCTGACCACGCCTCTGGCTCTGCCCACTGATCCAATCCTTGGGTTATTCCCGCCCTCTGATTCTCCGCCCAAAGTTCCCCTACTTTTTTTCCCCACTTCGACCACTGATATATTGTGTTTCTGGATAGTGGGAACACCACACCAGTAAAACGTACCATACCTATGATATTATAAATTCCAATAAACTGTTGACCAGCAGGTAGCCCACTGTACAACCTGATTAATCAGTCATTATCACACTGTAGTTAACAGGCACATTTTGTAAATATAGGACCTACATTTACAAACGTTACTAAGGATTCTGTATGGTCCCGTTATTTGCCAACTGTGTCCACTGGCGGACTCGGAGCGGAGGAGGTCCATGCGGTAAGTCGTGAGGGGGTGACACCATGAGTTACCCGCACCGGGTGACACCAACCCTAGTGACGCCACTGCTCTGGCACGAAACTGGACAAAGGAAAGGGGGTGTAGCCACTCCCCTTCCTGGTCCCACCCATAGGAGGGACCTTGCAGGTAGCCCAGCCCACTAGCCCAGTATATTAGTAGCTAGTTGGGCCCTGCTAAATTAGATTATCCTGAACCTGCAACTTGAACAGAAACTCTGGACCTTCGACATTCGACGAAAGAAGAAGACTGAAGAATCTCCCTTGTGGCCAAGGAGTGGTCACCCTGTGCGAACAGGCACCATCAAGAGACTTACCCTTTGCTTTGCTGAAGTTCTACGAGGGACTGACTGTAGAGCCTGACCAGAGCCTTGACTTCCTGACTTCCAGACTTCTCCGACCCTGATCCACATCCACAGCCGAGCTGAGATCCGTGGAGGCGACGAGAGACGTGGGACCGGCTACCTGGGAAAAGTGGCGAGTATCTTCCAGCGCAGCTTCTGAGGCACCCTCGAGGTTGTTCACCGGGGATTGAGAAGCCCCAACCCCAAGCACCATCTGCACCGAAGATCAGCCTCCCACACTCCACGAGTCCTGCGTGGGGCCCTTCTGCATTTTCCTGCTTGCCGCGTCTGTCCGGTTGCTTGCCCGGTGGCTAGTAACCTTTGCGACGACACACCTTCAATTTTCCACTGCTGGTTTGGCTCCTCCAGACTGGCTCCTGCTCCTTTGCAAAAGAGAAGCACCCCAGACCTTCCTGGTCTGCACCAGAAGCAAGTCCTCCATTCTTCGTGGGTTCCGCTTTCCAAGGCTTGGTGAGTCCTAGTTTAACTTTGACGCCGCCGACAGCACGAGCCTTCGTGGGACAGTTCGCCTCCTGGTCCTGGTCATCCTCGACATCTCCTGGTACCCGTGGCTGCTGCGACAAGCTTCACCTCTTCACCTGCAATCTCCCGACATCGCCTGGTTCCTTCCTGGTTCCACGTGGTCACTGGCTAGTGACCCAGACTCTGTCCCTTCTGCATGCAGGTATCCTTCCTTCTTGATCCCGACCTTGGGATCCACCGGACACTCTTCACTGACTGCCTGTCAGCATCTTTCCTTCAGGCATCCATAGGAGTCGACGACGAAACCTGACGCACGTTCACACCTATGCACCCGTAGCCCGTGGGCTAGGTAACTTGGGTACTCCGGTGCTCATCAGGATATTGACTATCCTAGTGTCTAGTTCTCAAGTCTCGACTTCCTAGCTACTCCAGAAGTGTCCTAAATCTTATTGATTCTAAACTGTACTATTTCTATCGATTATACGCATTACGCGTGAGTGTTTCCACTCTGCACCTGAATCCTGTGGGCCTCCCACTTCCTAACCTTGGGTAGTATAGTGTAGCCCCAGCGATTCCCTAGGCCTAGGCCTATCCTATTTCCGTGACAGTGGTCCTTATACCACTTACTTAGTATATGGTTTGCGTGGCCCCTAGGGCCTAACTGTATTACTTACCGGTGTGACTTAATGTATGCTTGAATAAGACTGTGTTGTACTTACCTCGAATCTCATAAAGAGTGCTGAGGGTTTGACTAGAATAAATACACTTTATTTTATATATATTTCTGTTGTGGTGTCCTTTCATTTGGTATTCAAGGGATTACATATGGTATAACAGCTGGCTTCACATGCCATTCAGAGTTTAGCCTAAGACTGCTCTTGTCCATGCTACCACTAGGATAGCTGGTCTATAAGGTTGACTTTACAACCAATCACCATAAGGGTTGTTTGGACTGATACAAGGTGTACACTAGAATTAGTGACATCATATATCAGGCCAACTTCTCACAGTTGGTATACGTTTTGGGCCACCTAGAACCCATCTCCTATTACAACAGCACCTTTTTAGTTCTCCTTCCCACACTATTGTGGTTCAACGACCTGAGGATCTTTGTACTGCGCTCTAAAAAAAAATGTATAGTAAAATTGAGAAGCTCTGCGCCTCCTCACTGTTCCCCCTTCAAACTTCTTCTCTGTGTTACATCACTAGGCTCTTCGTTACGTCTGATACTTGTTACATACGTCACACACCCACCCACGGACCCGCCTCATTGCGGGTGGCGGCTCTTGCACAAGACTTCTGGAGATGACACCTAGATCTCCATCAGCAGTGATGTCTACACACGGCTCAATCTAAGTTTCGTAACTACCTATCCAAAGTTGCCTCCTGGATGAAACTAACTCCTTAAAATTAAACGCAGATAAAACGGAAGTGCTGGGGGTCCTGCCTCCATGTTGTCCTTTCTTTGACCTCAACTTTTCCCTTACTTCTACCAGTCATGTCAAAAATCTGGGTGGCTGTTTTGACCAATCTTGTAACCCCTCATCTTTTGACTTACTATTGTTAACCCATTGCTAAGTGTGCCATGTTCAACAGCAACAGCGTCTGCCTTTGCACCTTCTTCAGGGCGGATCCTGCCTCTCAACAGTCGGCTTGTTCCCTGCCTTTCATCTTGGGTCCTGTGCTTTTTCTACAGATGGCTTCCGATTGTCATTTGCGGTAAAAAAAAAGCTCTTCTGGGAACCAATATTTTTCTTATCTGGCGGCCAGGCATCGCAACTCTCTGCCTTCTCACCTAGGTCTTCTTTACAATCATCTTGGGGAAAAAACTCTTCCCATATAAAAGACTGTCTTGCAGACACTATTCTGCAGTACCAAGACACCGCTTAGGGGAAGAGTGTCCTTTAAAAATGATATTAAAGAGTGAGTGACTAGAAGAATGGATGGGTTAATAGTTGTGCTCCTCCTAGGTGAATGGGCAGCAATGGCCGGAGAATACCCTGCTGCCCCCAAAATGCCTGTAGCCACCCATGCACTCATTGAGTTATCCATTCATCCATACAGCCTTACACTCACGCATTCATCCATCCACCCATGGACTCATATTCTCATTCACTCACTCGAATATCTGAATTGCCAATTAAAACTATTGTACCAGAGCTGAGAAGGGCTATGACTCTTTCCTTCAAATTAACGTGCAGTACTGCAATCCATGCCCATTTCACGCAAAAAAAAAAGTGGAGAAAGTGATTTCTTGCGTTTTAAATTTATAATTCAAAAAGAGAGAAATACCGCGTCTGCTGATGCTTGCATCTTTTGTTACCGACACTCGATAACATCCTGGCAAGATGACGACCCCATTTCTCCCTCCCTCATTCCACCACCACCGGCACCACCCCTCTTGTCAGTTATGTCATTCAGCTAATCAAGAGCGCCTCGTGAGGTGCGGGGGGCGTTGGGGCGTGCTGCCCCGCCCCCCGCACGCTTGGCCACGCCCAGCCGCTCCCCTCTTTTTCTTCCTCTCCAGCTGCCGGCTCCACAGAGCAGCGCTTGGGTCCGAGCTGGTAAGACGCATCCCGACGCACCAAACCACACCAGAGCCATGCGGGAGATCGTGCACCTCCAGGCCGGTCAGTGCGGCAACCAGATTGGAGCCAAGGTAACGGGGAGCGGAGACCTCAGGAGGGACGGGTTGACAAATAAATGGATTATTTTAATGTATTTTTGCCTTTAGAGGCGGGTGTGCGCTGTTTGAGAGTAGCCTGGGGAGCAACGCAATCCCATGTGGGGCAGAGGGTTCCCGCTCCTTCAGGCGCCCCAATCCTCCACGAGGAGAGTCGTGGTCAATGAATGGGGTGAGAAATATGGAAGACGCGGGGGGCCCTCATTACCTTCTGACAGGTCCCACTCTTTTGCGTTAAGCTAGTGCAGGTGTTACAAGCCACGCCCATCAAACACACCTGTTCTTAGGGGTATACGTTCGACAACGCGGTCATCAGAGGTGGATATCAGACCACACTTTACACCATTTGAGATCACTGCCCATCAGTGTTTTAGTATCCCCACTCTTTTTTTTTAATTTTTTAATTTTTACTTTTCTATGAATCGTGTGTTCGCCCGCTTAGTGTCTGTGGGGTTATTCTTGTCACAGCAAAGAGCGCCCGCCCCTCGCCGACCCACCAGATTCGAAAGGTTTACAAAAGTGCAAGCTAGTAACGGGGAAGTTAGATGGTCCGGTTTTAAAAGCTTTATAAATAAACAAACGTCTGAGAAGTTAATGTAGATGACTGGGCATGGGTGCGGTGCTTTGGGGCGCCCACCCTCCACCTGCTGTGCACAGCTGATGGGTGAACTCTGGGTGCGGCCTCTCCGCATCTGTCTTAAGACGTTGTGTCCAGTGGTACAGTCGGCGTTTGTGACGCTTCTCAGTGAAAATAGGGAGACTGGCTGGCACCGAAGCCGGATTCGGCGCAGGTAGCGGCGAGGGCTCGCCGGGAGTCCGGGGACATAGCGCTCCACAGCGGAGAAAGCAGGTTTTCTGTGAAAGATGCTCATTGGCCGAGCCCAGAATTAGCCCTGCCTCCTTCACATCAGAATGGAACGTGCATTTTCAGCCTCTCATGCTAAGTGGGTGTTACACCTCCAAAACCAATACTGTTGGTGAATGTTAATTATAGAAGAAAGAAAGCCGGCTCCGAAATCCTAGGTCATGACTAAAATTCCAGTGCAGAGGCTACAGCAGAATGTTGTATATCCCTTACCTTCCCCCCCCCCCCACCCCCCCAAAAAAAATTGGGAAACCAAACGGGGGGGGGGCTGATTCAAACCAAGATGTGCTTAACAAAAGCTATATAATAAGATGGCAAAATACCATTTGTTCTTGCGCATTACTTTCACACACGTGTAACACTCCTTTGTGTGAGGAGGTGCTCGTGTGTAAACTGTGCGTGCGAGTAGTATGGATGGTCCTAATTCCAAATTGTGAATGTGGGATGAGAAATGTTATAATTCTTTTTATGCCGATAAAATTCGTCCCTGCTGCACTGTCTCCTCTGCCCCCCAGTCCCGCAGTTGTCCGATAGCGGGTGTTTCAGTGCCGCCAACGAACAACCACCCCAGCTCTGTGAGTTATGGAATTGGTTTGTTATAATTTAACACACTAGGCACCAATTACAAAGGAGAGACCAAGAATGTAGGGCGTGGAATGGATTAGTCGGTAACCATATGACACCCACCGAAGAGGACATTTGGGTGGGGTCCGTTCCGGAACTGCTTCGAAGACCCATGCTCTGTGTTCACTTTGCGGCTTCCGGGCGGCGTCAACCCTCTTTAGCACCTTTATGTGTCGTAGACACCCCCCCCCCCCCTGCAGCTTCAGTTGTTAAAATTCTCAATGTCGTCGTCTTAAGTGCAGAAGGCTGAATTGTGCCCTCTTGGAATCCAGTCTACTGCACAGGGAACAGCTGGGGCACTCAGACCGGGGTGGGGGTGAACAGGGGCGTGGCTTTTTGGGTGGGGAGGGGTGAACTACACCCCTAATAAATACTTTAAGGCTTTGGTAATTTTTACATGCAGACAAAAGCACATAAACACTCCTATTTTTTTTCTTTTTTTTTTTTTTTAAAGGTCTTTACAATTGTTTTACGAAATATTGAGTTCAAGTGCCCTTCACAACCCACGCTCCTCGCCCCTATTGCTCCTTAAACCAGTCTCCTGCTCTGCTTCTCAAATAATGCATTTTAACCAGCGTAAATGTTAAGAAATCTGAAGCCTCCCCACCAATTCTTTCGAGCCAAGCTGCGCCCCTGGGGGTTGATGGTGTGACCACATTGTAATATTTCCAAGATCAATAGTGCTTGGCCACGCCTTGGTCTTTGTGGGACGCGGGAGGGGGTGGATGAATGGGTGGTTACATTTCAGTAGCTCCGTGATCTGTACCGCATGGCCACGCCCGCGGGGTGGGGGAGAGGGG
Source organism: Triturus cristatus (assembly GCF_964204655.1). NCBI lineage: Eukaryota > Metazoa > Chordata > Amphibia > Caudata > Salamandridae > Triturus > Triturus cristatus. Next base: position 352,317,057 of record NC_140588.1, on the reverse strand, counting down.
GGTTTGGATGGGTGGTCGCATAGTAGCAATTCCAGGCTCGGTGCTGCACGGCCACGCCCGGGTCTGGGGGGGAGCTGACACCGCCCAGCCCCGGCCGAGTCATCCGGTGGGTCCGCCGGCTGACGCTCGTCTCTGGGGAGGGTGACACATGCTGGCCTCGCGGGCTCTCTAATTGCCTTCTGTCTTTCTTCCAGTTCTGGGAAGTGATCAGTGATGAACACGGCATCGATCCGACCGGCAGCTATCACGGAGACAGCGACCTGCAGCTGGAGAGAATCAATGTCTATTACAACGAGGCCTCTGGTACGCGGCACTGATTGCCTTTCGATGAGTGATTGCTGCTGTCGCTGACACTCATATTCGCCCCCTTCTTCCCCCCCCCCCCCCCGCACATGTTTTATTTAAAGTGTAGATTGGCCAGTCAAGTTAAGAGGTTCAGCTGTTATTCCTCAGTGCAGCAAGGTCAACACAATGAGGACATCTGTTTCACGAATTATATTTAGATTTTTGTAAACATATTTCGTTTAACATTTTTACAAGATACTACTACCATGCTCTCATACCTAGAAGTCAATCAACCGCTAAACGTGCCTGCATAGCAAGACTCGCCTTCTAAAATGTATTTTTTGTGTTTTTTTCTGTAGCCTGCTGTACTAGTATGTTCTCTAGCTCAGGGGATTTGGTAGTGAGAAGCGCCACTCTCGCTTCTGTTACAGGGGGCCGATAATGCAGCACTGGTGCAAAACTGTCCCGCAGTAACAAGCCCGGGCCCCACCCTTCCGGCCCACCGGGGAAACGTTCTGTGTCCGCTACAGCCAGTCCGGATCAGAAATCCAGCCCAGGGCATCAACCCTACTCTTAATCTTAAAACGCTCTTTCCTGAGATGGGCCCAGGCCCATTCCTTGTGACCTCCCTCTGACTGGAAGAGCACTCTTTGATGTGTACAGGGGAAGCCTGCCTACCCAGTGTGTCTCACCCATCTCGGAGGAATGCAGTAAAACGCTAATCTGTCTGGATGGATGCCTATACCCCCTCATCTTTCACCGTGCAGGTGCTTGGAATGTGTGTCCTTCTGTATCTTGTGCACTTTTGAGCACTTCGTTGTGCATCTGGGGCACCCCCTGGGGGAGTGGGGGGGGAGGGGGGGTTGCAAAGGACATCGAGGAACAGACCAGGGGTAGCAGTGCTGTGAAATGCCCCGTCATCTAAAGGCATATGAATACTCATGAGATTCCTGTTGTGACGTCACTTCCGGTGACAGCGTCCCCCCACTTCTTTTCATGAGATTCCTGTTGTGACGTCACTTCCGGTGACAGCGTCCCCCCCCCACTTCTTTTCATGAGATTCCTGTTGTGACGTCACTTCCGGCGACAGCGTCCCCCCCCCCACTTCTTTTCATGAGATTCCTGTTGTGACGTCACTTCCGGTGACAGCGTCCCCCCCACTTCTTTTCATGAGATTCCTGTTGTGACGTCACTTCCGGTGACAGCGTCCCCCCACTTCTTTTTTTAGGACTTGTGCCCTGCACGGTACATGCATTTAACATTACACTCGTTGCACAGGACTGATTCTTCATGTGCTGTATCACGCCCCGGCTTACATACAACCAGCAGCTACATTTGGCATGTACCGCTTTACCCCTGTATCGTACCACGCACATCCACTCTTACGCCCAGCCCAGGTACACCACCCATGCCCTGCGCACCACTACACACCAAACCGATGTAGGTGAAGGGCGAGTGAGCCTGTAGGCCTCACTCCAGTGACAGGTAAAAAGGACACGTGCAGTCACACTGATCACTACGTAGTACGCTGCCACCACCACATTCGTGCTGCTTAACTCCAGGGAAAGGAAGTATCTTCACCACTACGAGGGTAGCATTTTCAGTCTCCCTTCCGGTCAGTGCTTTAAATGGGAAATAAGTGTAGGTACTCATTAAAATGAGCTAGAGGTGTGGCACGTGGGAGGGGCTATGGGCGGGGCTAAGGGCAAGATATGATGATACATAATGACTTCTATACCAGTTGCAGCACATATCAAAACACAACAGAAATGCATTTATGTTAACAAAACAGGTTAAATCATTACACAATGAAAGGCAAACAAGATAATGTTAATGTCCTTGTTTTGTAATATTTACAATGTAATACCATTATTTGTTGTTCTTTGGGACAATGCTATATATCCTCAAGCGTGCACACAAAGAAATAAGCAGACGTACACAAGCGGCTGAGCAAAGGACTACAGAAGCGCCTTGGCTGTCCAAGACAGCTTCTTCTCAGACAGCCTAGTGCTCCCCACAACTAGCAGCCGATGGGCTTACCTTTCATGAGTCCTGGTACTCTCCTCGGTAGTGGTGAAGGGCCGGTATGAACAGTGATAAAAATAAGAAGTGCCGGTACTCAGTACCTGTGACTACCGGCCCATTTAAGCACTGCCTCAGCCCTCTTCCCCACGGCCAGGCTCTTCCTGGTCCTTTCTGGTTCAGTGTCTTTACATCCACTTCAACTCTCCATTCACAATGAACCTCTCATTTCTACCCAGCCTCTGACCTTCTCTCCCTGGTTCTGCCCCTCTTACTGCCACCTCTCACTTACTTTCTCCACAAGTCTCTTAAATGTTGTCACTTTTTTGTTCCACTTGCCTCCTTCTCTCCTCCATGATGTACCCATACCCTAAATTTGCCACCTGGACTGTAACTTGTTGTCCTATATTTCATTGTTTGTGTTGATAGAGCATGCTTACTGTTGAGGCCTGTATATTTAAATATTTTTTTCAGTAAATAAAAGCAGTACAAAACTATTTCCAAGTGGTGAAAGTGTGCGCTTGTGTGCGTGTGTCTGTGCGTGCGCATGCTCTGCCGCGCTCTGTAAAAATGCTGCCCTGCAGAATTTAAACTGCATGTGGTTAATCAATAGCTAAACCAATTACTTCAAGAAATACAGCAGATTTGAATTTGTATTAAAATATAATTCCCGAGCACCCCTTTCAAAACTAAACGAATATCTGGTATCTGAAAAAAGTGGCAAGTCTAACTTAAGCTGTCACCTCACTTTTTATTTTTTACAATCCTCCCTCCCCCTTCAATGTTCATCTGGGGTTGTCACGGGAGCTCACTTCTGCAGTGCTGCAGCGTTCCCTGCTATTCATTGCTCTTCGGGCAGGGCTACTTTCACACCCAAGGATCCGTCACTGTTATCATGTAAATGCAGCCACACAAAGGAAGGCAGCTTCTGTGCTGAAAAAAACAAACCTAAGTGGACTGGATTACTGACCAGCAGCCAAGGGCCAGGCTTTTTCACACACTGACAGGGGGGATTCGGGGGGGGGGGGCTAAAGCACTTTCAGCATAATGGTTGTTGAACGCCTAATCAACAGTGCAGGGTCTGCCTAGCCCTGTAATGTTAATCACAGTGTAAGCAAGCCCTCCCAACCCCTGCAGTGTGGGGAAATTCCAATGGGCACTACTGAACGTTGGCAGCTTCTCTGCAAAAGGCTCCTTGTGACTGCGAGATCCAAACTCAGAGCGGCATTTGTCCCGCATTGGAGGACGATACCAAACCTGAGCCTGGCATGCCATAAATCGGGGTACCGATACTCTCCCTGACTAAAAAAAAAAAAGTGCCGATACTGACTACTAGAAAATTTGGAATTGCCGGTACTCAGTACCTGTGAGTACTGGCCCAGATAAAGCACGGCTTCTGGTCTAACAAGACTGCACTCTGAGACAGGCCTATGTCATGGTGCGCACACATGATTCCTGTTTGCCTGTGATAAAAAATGAGTATTAGACACCTTTGGGGCAGGGGTGCATGTCCATTACCATGCAGATGACTTTTCTGTCCCACTCTGCACTGTTCTCCTTGGCCTCTAAGTTGGGTCATGTGCTCTGCGGAACAGATATGCCCGTTTTGTGCTATCTTAAATTCTCTGCTGCCAGGCAGTGGCTGACCTTTAGAGCCTGCTTTATCTAACTCACTGACCAACCGCCTTCACACTTATTTTCCTTAATACTCCAAGATAGGGTGGCACAGCTGAGCCATCCTGCTACCTAGTAAAACAGCAGTGGAAAATCCTGGTGTAGAGAAATAAGTGCGCCTCCTCATAGGGAAACCTACATCATGCAGTACGTGATACCCACTAAACTAACTGCAGTGTATGAACCCTAAAGCAGCATACTGTCAATCAAGTCCTGTAGACAAGTATGGTGAAAACTCAGCGATATTACTGCACTTGTGGGACAACCAAATGTATCTCAACACCGACTGCTCGTAAGAATCTCAAGGTAGAGCGCTGCACTGTCTTCAGTTCTAATTTAATGACAATAAAAATGGTCTAGACATTACAGAACGTAGTCTGCTCTATGTACCATTCTACATGGAGATCCGGGTTCATCCCTTGAGTGTCACCCTTTGTGGCACCCTATCCGGACCCTCCCCGTGTGAGGTACTCTATAACGGAGAGTTAAACTGCGTACTGTGCTGTGTGGGCATCTTCTGAGTAAAGTTTATCCCAGTGCGTGAACATTGATACAACCCTTGAAAGGAATTGTTCCAAAATTGCTTATTATTTTTGGGGGCGTCCTCCACCCACTTTGAATTTGGTGCTTGCGTCACACCTGCGACCTTTGAGTGCACCATTTTCTACCAACTTTCTGAAATCAAAGCATAACCTAAATTGTTTTGAGTATTTCCAATAAGGATTTGTCTAATATAAACCTGTCTGGGTATTTCTAATCCAGGCATGACTTTCTACAAACTAGTCCTGTGGTCATCAAGGGATGAAGCTGTGACCGGAGTGTTTTACTAAAGGAAGCGGCGTTGCATCAGGGATAGCCTTCAGAAGTTGCCAAGATTCTCAAATGGCTTATGGGAGCCAACACTGTTACTAGCACCTTTCATTCTTGCCACGCCCATATTGGTCCGGACCAATGTCATATAATACTGCACTGATACTATGTAGACCGTAATACTGTTTAGCTTCCTATTTTCATGCTACACTTAGTTAAATTTTGCTATTTATTAATATCAGAAGGTTGATTGGGTTTTATTGGAATAAAACTTGGCCTGCAGCAAGTGCCTAATTCCTGGCTCCATTTTCCCACAAAGGGTACCGGGCCAGAAAAAAACTGGGCAAAGGAAATCCATAGAATTTCAAAGCAGGAGGGGGGGGGGGTCCCTGCATACAGCTGGTCTTCGTACGAGTTGGCACCCCTTACTTGCACAAAGTCTCTTTTTTTTATTTAGCAACTTGTTTGTGTGCTTTTTTTTTCAACCCCCTTTCTGCTTTTCTTAAATATTTCTCCTTGATAAATACTCGCATTTTGCCAGTTTCTGAAAATCCCCTCCTTTTAGGTCTACGTACAAAGTTTGGCAAATAAGCACTTTCTCAACATAGCTATTTTTTTCAATTTGCCTGCATTCTTCCTCATTAGGTGGATCCTGAAATAAGTCACTCGTCTTCAATGCCACATGTGGTAGACTTCAGTTCACTCTAAAACTCTCCACCCCCATCAGAGCTGCTCATGTCCAGTGACTTCTCCTGGTTCACTGGCCACAGTCCCCTGAGATTGCTCCCTTTGAAGGCTCACACAGGGAGAGGTTTTCAGACCAGCTCTTCTTTTTTTGGCCACTTCTGCCCTGCACACGCATACTCCAACCCCCGTGTGGCCCTCTTCAGTGCTCCTCACTTCTCTCCTTGGGAGAGCTGTGCTGCCTGCTCCCTCAGCTGTGCTGCGGCGGGAATCCCGCCTGTGTTCTGGCCCTTGTTGCATTCCACCATGAGGAAGAGTTGGATGGTGGCCACCGTGCCCAGGGGCCACAAGACAAGCTCCGGAAATCCGCCGGCCTCTTAAGCACTCCTGACGTTCAGTCCTGCAGAGCCCAGGGTTGATGACACTGGAGGATGACGTAATACAGCTTGTGAAGAATTCATTTCACCTCCAAACCCACCTCCACTTGCTGGTGACAACGAAGCCTGGTGCTGCTGTTGCCCCGTGCAGCGAGAAAAAATCCATCCCATGATATGACTTTTTAATCATCAGTGTGTGTGTTTTATTTTATTTTTTTTATTGGAATTTGGCCTCTTTGCCATTTTTAAAAAGTATTTGACAATACATACCCGTTCCCTGTAGCCCGACATTTTTTCTTGTCAAAGTCTGTGCCCACATGCCCATCCAGGGTTTGAGTGTGTCTCAGAGGCTAGCTAGCAGGTGTGAACTATGGACTGTGGTGCCTTATTTTAACGGGCATGTTTTTTTAGCAGGAGGATTTATATACGTTCATCCCATAATGGGGTTTTAATATTTCAAAGCCATGTTAAGCGGCTCTGTTCGTAGCACCCGCGTGTGTGGACAATTGGTGTTAAATTGTCTGTTTTTGTTACTTTTGTAGCTATTTTTATTTTACTGCTTGGTCGCTACCTTTTCCACTGAGGTTTGTAACAGTGTCACGTTGTGCTAAACCAGAATGACCTTCGAGCATAATGAAATGTAGCTACAAACAGACGTGGTAAATTTAAGAACTGCCAGACGGACCTGAAGTGTTTCTTCATAATAATGCATGCGGCTTCGATGCGCTAGGCGATCTAGTTGGTACATTCCAGAGCTTTGCCCTTACTGGCTGAGCGCAGTGCAGGTGCGTCAATGTCCCGCCTCCATCCCTTCTCACCCTTGCTCTCTGTTCCACCCGCAGGTAACAAGTACGTGCCCCGAGCCGTTCTGGTCGACCTGGAGCCCGGCACCATGGATTCTGTCAGATCGGGACCCTTTGGCCAGATTTTTAGACCCGACAACTTTGTCTTTGGTATGTTTTGCATTTATTGCTGAGCTGGTTTCTGGTGTTTGAACCCTTCTAATGGGGGGGGGGGGGGGGGGGGGAGGGGGGAGTGCTGCCTGTCATGTGGGTACTGAGAAACACATTAGCATGTAAAAAATGTAGACTGCTGAAGTGAGCTTGTCACGTTTTCCTTGCAAACGGGATTCGTTGCGGCTGACGCCTGTCCAGAGCTGTGCACGTCTGTCCAGAGGTGTTCAGGTTTACGCGTTGGCCTCGGAGTCCTAGTGCGTGGCTGTGCTCTTCAAATGGTTAGACTTGGCCTCAACCTGTTTACAGATTAATACTTTACTTCCTTATTTTTTATTTATATATATATTTTTTTTATTAAAGCGCAAACAATTGCCCAGGAGTGCCTTGGTGCTGCCCAAGAAATGATAGAGAACAAAAGATCAGAAATACTAGTGTTGCCTACACAGCCAGGTTTGAGGCCCTCCTGAGCCTACTTGGGCAGGTTGCCATTTTTTATTCCTAGGACATACGATCCCAGTTTTGAGCTGATCAGAGGATGGTTCTCCTACCGCCCCAGGTGGTCAGTCTGTGCTTGGCAAGACTAGAATGTAGAGACCTGTCCGGTGAATACCATCTTAACTTGTCTATGAATGACCCTGAGCCGAGGCCATGCAGTGCCTTATAGGCGGCACAGAGTCCCTTACAGATGCTGCGCTTTATAAAAGTTTGTGATGGCTTTGTGTTTACCCGAGGTCATGCACAGCTGTAAGCTCCCAGGCTTCCCCCCCCCCCCCCCCCCAGTTTCTTAGGTTCCAGGCTCAGCTGGGACAACCACTGGGGAGATGGGGTATCTGCCCCAACCAAGGTCACATTCCGAGTTCTTGCTGCCACCCATCGCGTGGCCCATTGCATCTGAGCCACCAGGTAATATGCCTCAAAATACGGGGCTGCAAGGCCACCATCAGACTAGGAAATTGAGTTTCACAAGTGCCACTCTGTTCTAATATTCCATAGTAGGTCAGTTAATGGGGTATGCAGTTCTCTGAATTTACTCCTGGGTACAACTATGGGGAGAGTGGCAAAGTTATAGAAGAGCCTAGGTGAAGCCACCTCCTTCGCCACTGTCACCCTACACATCACGAAGAAAGGGAGCGGCCTTCAGAACCCCACACTGGTCCAGAGTGCTGTAATCACTTTTCCGATCTTTCTTTCCAGGATATCATTTTCGTTCCTATATATTTGGACTCATAGATGGTGAAACGAGGTCTCTTCCCATCTGGGTTCCCTGGGGTCTGCGTAGCCCTTTCCTTGGGATGTAAGGAACAAAGCTGGTTTTGTGGCAGTTCACGTGCTGCCCCGAAATTGGGAGGCTCCGTCAACATCTTGTTGATCATTGAGAAAAAGTAACATGTCGGCATATAAAAAATAGTGCAATTCGATGCGTCTCCCAAGGTGGTAATGCCAGTATGTGTTCCCTGTGTGGCCTTGCACGCTAGGGGTTTTACTGTGATGACAGAGGGTACAAAGGTCACCCTTGTCCCATACCTTGTTCCACACAGTCTCAGTCAGAGGTCACTCATTCACCAGTGCTACAACGGGGGCATATAAAGCTTCTGCATGGACACATCCTCCCTATCGCAGCATACAGATCTAGATTGTCTAAGCCTTTCTCCAAGTCTACTGACATTGCTACTGCTTCTGGGTTCAAGTGCCGAGCTACCCGTAAAAGTGCTGTGACCCTTCAGATATTTAGGGCCGTCTAATCTGCATGAATAAGATGATGCATATAGAGGAGAAGCTGGCCAGGATTTTATAGTCTATATTTAACAGCGACCAGGGTCTATATGCTCTGACATCAGGGGACAGGCATCCTGGTCTGAGTAATGGAACAACCAATGCCTCCCTGGTAATAGAGGAACAAACCTCCTCTGCTGGTTTATAGACTTCATGAAGTCTGGTGCTAATAATTCACTGTACATAGCGTAGAACTCCACCTGGAGACTGTTGGATGCTTTACCCCATGCCATAGCCGCGGTAGTGGCGGTTATTTCTTTGATAGTTATGTTTCCCCTAATTGTACTGCTGCCTCCTGAGCAAGGGAGGATAGAGGGAGCTTGCACAAAGTATGAGTGTGGTCATGGGTGCAGCCTGCTCACAACTGGCATAGAGCATGGTATTTCTGAAATGGCTCATTTGGTTTCTGTACCAGCCTGCTTATCGTCCAATTTTAGAATCGTGGATCCCCTTTAGGACTGGTTTGCCAGCCAGGTCAGCAGGGTCCACGATTTATCCTGTTCTGCATGTACCCTGGCCGTGTATGCCTTCTAACCAAAGCAGCACAGCCTCTCTACTAGTTCTGCCAGTTTTTCACATACAGCTAGTAGCAGCTGATGTGGGAAAGGGTCATCCTATCTATTCCACTACAATTGTCTATGGTGGTGTTCATATGTTCGGTCCTCCTGGACGAGGGACCTACAAACCCCACCCGCATGTGCTATATATTGGTACCGGAGCACTACCTTAAAGGCGTCCCGCTATGTCACAGCAGAGGTGTTTTGTTCGTTCTCCACCAAGTATTGTCGAATCCCCTCCCCAATAGAGGGTTAGAAAATCAGATCTTCCAAGTTTTTAGGACTTAAGTTGCCAGGTCAGAGTGATAAACAGGGTCAGAACGCAGGCCAGTGTCTGGAGCAGTGGGTTAGTTAGATAAGGTTCTGGCTAAATATTCGGTATGAGATGAGTGTGGACAGGCGGCGTGCATAGGAAGGTGTCTAATCAGACATGTAGGTCATGTAAAGGATAGTGAAAGGAGTAGTCCCTGTAATTTGGGATAACTTGTCCATTTTCTTTTGAGGCCTGGAAGGGTACACCATGTCACACCCATATGAGGACCCCTGGCAAAGGCAGAATAGGTGATGTAGTGAAGTTGTCCCCACCACCTCTTGTGGAGAGCAGCGCCTTCCAGTGCGATGAGTTTCCTGGAACAGAGCAATATGAACTCTCCTCCAGGTATGCCTGGACCTTGTACCTATTCACCATGCTCTTATTTCCTGGGCATTCCACATTAGGATCTTGTATCCTGCGCCATCCCAAGACCTTTGAGCAATAGGTTAAGATCATGCTAGGGCTGGTCTGGCATCGAGAGCCCCAACTTCAGGAAGAAGGCAGTGTTCCATAGTTTGGCAACGTGTACTTGGATTGCAGCAAAAGCTTCCCACGTTCCACCCCAGAATAGAGGCGCAATGGCCCCTCCATACTTAATAATAGAGCAACAAACAGTCACACAAGGAACTCCGGCTGTTTATAGGGCCCACTCTGTGGAGCAGGGATCCCAAGGGCCCATTGCGGCACACACATATATGAGAAGAATAGAGATGCACCTTGTGTGTTTCCTCCCCCCCAACAGCCTTTCAGTATTCAGCGATAACAGGTAGCTACCAGATACCCCACATTGTTTTCCAATCACCAGGGATCAGTGGGATATTCAGGCAGGGGTGTTCTCAGCTCAGTTCATCCATTGACCTTGTGTGATCTGTGGCATCTTGGTTTTGGAGGATGTATGCAGGGTTGGTACCCTGTGGGCACGTTCCAGCACAAAGAAGGGTAATATACTGTCGGATGCGAGTCTCTCAAACAGGTGTCTAGGAAGGCGACCATATCCTTTTCCCTCGGGCATCCTAACCGCACAGATGTTGTTCCTTCGTTCTCTACCTTCTGCGTCCTCTGCTCTTTATTGCAGAATTAGAAGTCTGTCTCAACTGCTATGGATTACTTAAGGGACCCTACCGCTTTCTGTCTATCTCACCCAATAATCCCAACCGCGTGTCCCGCGTTGGTGAGTCTCACCGTCGTCTTCATTGGTCATCGCGGAGGATGCTCTGTCACTGAGGCTTCCATTTTGTGCTCCAATCCCTCCCTGGTTTCAGTGATGGTGTGGCGGCTTTCCCAGAGTGGCTCCAGGGATGGGAGTAAGCAGCAGAAACATGGATGGTCCAGTCCTCCGGGTCACTGGTAGGGTGGGATAGTGGTGTTGGCCCCCCCCCCCTTCTGCGCTGTAAAGATTTGTATAGTCATCACTAGGCAGGCATGAGAGCGGTGTTCAAGCAGTCTGAAGGGTATCCCTGGCTAGTTTCATGTGGTAGGCAGAGCAGTGAAGGACCCCCTGGTTCTCCACGTGGCAGTGACGCTTAAGGGTAGAGCGCCACCAGCGGGCAGAACTTGTTCCCAAGCCAATATGATTGGCCCCTCAAAAGGTGATCTGACTCTATGGTCGGTCGGACCCCCAAATTGTCGATTAGGGCCAGCCACTTGTAATGCATAATTATCGGAGGTGCTGGATAAGCGCCTGCTCTTATTGGGCTGCAGCAGTTCAGGTTGAGTGCCGGAGACCGTTGCTCAATATGTAGATGCAGGGGATCCAGAGCAGCACGTAGTCTAGGGCTGGGCTTGAATGGATCTTCTATCGCTTTCTGCCTAGTAACTTCTCATATGTGCGGCCTAAACTAGTTTGTTAGCCATCTCCCATCACTAGGGGCCCGCGTCACCATATTTTGTTTATCCAGCTCAGTCCCTTTCTCCAGAGACTTTGGCAGATGCAGGCATTAACCAGTGGCCGGAGGGAACAGGAATGCAGTCACCTACTTTTTGTCAGATATTTTGCAGTGCATAGGGTAGGTTGATCTGTCCCTTTGCATGATAAAGTGCACACTATATTTGAAGCACTTTTTTGGGGGTTTTGATTTAAAAGATCTTATCAGGTGGCCATATTGGTGACCGACCCGTAGCATAGAGCACACTGAAGCGGAAAAGATCCTACAAATGTATGATTGGCACAGGATCTACAGATCCTCTTCATAATTAAGTGTACATTAAAATACATAACAGGCATGTGTTAATTTTGTTACAAATGTAACCGTTGCCCAATGATTTACACTTGGGACACTTTTTGGAAAGTATAAATTCAGTTTAGAAATAAACTTATCAAAGTTGCCCATTTCAAACTAAAAGATTTGATGTTTGTGAGGTACATTCAGGGAAAATGTTATCAAATATTGTAGTTTTCAGTAATTGATGCATAAATATCGTAGATTTGAAGTTTTTTATTTTTTTTTATTTTGTGGCTTATTCGCATGTCAATACTTAGCAATATAACACATTTTTTTTTCTTCTTTTAGGTCAGAGCGGTGCTGGAAATAATTGGGCCAAAGGTCACTACACAGAAGGGGCTGAGCTAGTGGACTCTGTTTTGGACGTGGTAAGAAAAGAATCGGAAAGCTGTGACTGCCTGCAGGGTTTCCAGTTGACCCATTCTCTTGGTGGTGGCACAGGCTCTGGCATGGGAACCCTATTGATCAGCAAAATCAGGGAGGAATACCCAGACCGCATCATGAACACTTTTAGCGTGATGCCTTCTCCTAAAGTATCTGACACTGTGGTGGAACCATACAATGCCACACTGTCGGTCCACCAGTTGGTTGAGAACACCGATGAGACCTATTGCATAGACAACGAGGCCTTGTATGACATATGCTTTCGCACACTGAAGCTCACAACTCCTACCTATGGGGACCTCAATCATTTGGTCTCGGCCACTATGAGTGGAGTAACAACTTGCCTTCGCTTCCCAGGCCAGCTCAACGCTGATCTGAGAAAGTTGGCGGTTAATATGGTGCCTTTCCCTCGTCTACACTTTTTCATGCCAGGGTTTGCCCCGCTAACTAGTCGTGGTAGCCAACAGTACCGTGCCCTTACTGTGCCTGAATTGACACAGCAAATGTTTGACGCCAAAAACATGATGGCTGCCTGTGACCCGCGCCATGGCCGCTACCTTACTGTGGCAGCCATATTCCGTGGGAGGATGTCCATGAAAGAGGTTGACGAGCAAATGCTTAACGTGCAAAACAAAAACAGTAGCTACTTTGTCGAGTGGATCCCAAATAATGTGAAAACGGCAGTCTGCGATATTCCGCCGCGAGGCCTCAAAATGGCTGCCACCTTTATCGGCAACAGCACAGCCATCCAAGAGCTCTTCAAGAGAATCTCTGAGCAGTTCACAGCTATGTTCAGGCGAAAGGCTTTCTTGCACTGGTACACCGGTGAAGGAATGGATGAAATGGAGTTTACTGAAGCGGAGAGCAACATGAACGACCTGGTTTCAGAATACCAGCAGTACCAAGATGCCACTGCTGACGAGCAAGGAGAGTTTGAAGATGATGGAGATGACGATGCTTCATGCCAATGACCAAAAATAAGCCTCCATTTACTGGCACATTTCTTACACTCCGGATAACTTTTTGGCAGTCTGCTTTATTTATCATGTTTTCATTGCCTAGTGAAGGTATGATGGTGGTCCTAGACTGCCTCTTAACAATTGCCGTTCTGGTCCTGACAACACAAAATGTGACACCGAAAAACTATGTTTACGTCTCTATTGATATAATTGTTTTTCCAGCATCAAAATGATTATTAAAATTATTTAAGAACATTCATTCGAAAAGTAGCTTTTTTTTTTTTTGCCTGTATGCATTTGACTTTTGCGATTAGTAGAAGAGACCACGGGAAACCAATCCATTGTTGAAACACTCCATTAAAAAGTAGTTCGGTTTTTTTTTTCCCCATACCTTGCAAATCCTTATATCGAGTGCAGTATAAACCCGATTTGTTAAACACATGCGTCGTGGATATGTCCAATAGCTATCCAAACATGCACAGAGAAACTTATGCCACACAATTGTATCCAACATCTACTTTTAATAGTTTAAATTGCACACGTTCCATTGAAGTAGGCAACACTTTTCTTTGGTTGGCACAATACTGCAGGTGGGTTCTAGTGAGTGGAATACACAATCGGTACCTTGTGGAAAGTTGTTAAATACACAAACGAATTACATATAAGCTAACAAAGGATTAAAACGTGAACAGTTCCAACTAAATTCTAACGCTTTATGGGAGTAGAAAAAGGGGTAAAAAACGTTAGATTTATACTTGAGTGCAGTAATTGTTCATAGCAGCAAATAAAGGGAGATCAATGTGCACACAAACATGGTAAAAAAAAAAAAAAAAAAAACACCAGAAGAAGTAATACCTGGAAAAGCTGATGCCATACCTCAGTATGACATCACTATTGTAATAGTTATGTGCCAGTGCGCTAAGTATACCAGCCATCCCGGTGGTGGTTATATTTTAAATTACAGTGAGATGGACGAGGCCATAACTGTGTGGAAGTCACTTCCAGGCGGGTGAGGTTACAGAGGCTATTTATGAGCGCAGACTTGAAGGCTTCCAGATAGAACTAACCAACACTGTAATCGGCGATTACATTTTGTTTAAAAAATAAAAGTGCTGACGCTCTCTGCATGAGGCAGCTTGCACCAACCCATGTCTTCTGCTGGTGCCACCTAAAACTGAATCGACTACTAGTGTGTAGATGGTCTGGTGTGAATAGCTGAATAATGTTCGTTGGTGGAAGCAGTTTTTCTTGCTCCATAGGTAAAGAGAACTGCAAATCAGTCATTGGCATCTCTGGTCAGACTGACTGTCTATATGCCAATATGGGCTGATGGGGAATTTGCCACATGTCTACCCACTGGGAATAACCATGAGACCAACTGGTTTAAAGTAGTTTGCCAAGAAATTCATTGTTGGGCTGTGTCTGTGGTTAAACTAAAAGCCCAACTCTGAACTTTTGGTTAACCAGGTGAGGTTCCTGGTTGAGCGACGCCACATGGCGATTTCCAGGAATTGAAGGTGCGCCTTTTATATTCCAGACCATGCAACTTTGGCCATAAAGAGTGAACATAATAACTTTTGCAAACCATTTCTTTGAATGGTCTGCAGCAGTGTCAGAGGGATATCCTACTACAAATCCAGTGCATTAGCAAACCCATGGAAAACATGTTCTAAATTCGGGTAAAACTAACATGTAGCCAGTGAAATGGTTATCACAATAATTCCAGGATGTAAGAACTCTGTCCTAAAAATCACAATCCACTCTGCTGTTAAAATACCACTTGTGGTAACCGAAATATGTATAGTGTCAGCCAATTATGCTAAATGCAAAACGACAAATTGTAACGACCTCAAAATGCAAGAATGTCTTTTGAGGTTGCCTTCTTCCCGATGAGGCCAGCAGGTTTGAGGGACCAAATACGTAACACAGAGATCTATATATTAATTTTGTGAATGTGAAACCACAAATGATTTAGTTTTAGGAAGCATATACATACTCGCTATATTGATTACTTTCATAATCTAGCCATAATTTTAGTTTTGGGTTCCAATGTGTCTTCTTCCACCACCACGGGCTTACAGGAGATGATGTGAACTCTGGAATTTGTGCTTCTGCACAAACATTCTGGGGGAGGTGGACCAATCCCTGTTGTGGTACAGCCCCCACACTAGAGAACATCAGTTTTGTAGCAAAAAACAAATATCTGAGTATGCAGGATAAAATTGATCTTCACTAGTTGGGGGGGGGGGGGGGGGGGGTGGAGTATAGGATAGGTTTATTACCATGTAAGCATCTGTTTGTTGCATGTAGTGATGATTAACATGGTCTGCATACTCCGGACTTTTGGTGCTGGGCTTGGACTGTTGCAACTTTCTTTGCCGAAATTGTTGGAGTCACAAGATATCTGACTCCTAGTTGTGAATACGCATGAGCTCGGACCCCATTATTTGTTTTCCGTACAGTGGGTGAGTAGGTATAGAGTAGGATAGTATAGGGCCCATGCATGGTATGTAGATATGGTGAAATATTTTATAGGTTGAAGTTATATGTAGAAGGTACTGGCTTCCGGGGAGGCAGATGGCCACATGTGAATCTACAGCACTACATGCAATGAACAGTTGCTTACATGGTAAGTAACTTAATCTATTAGTAGCATGTAAGCTTGCTGATGCACATGCCCCTGGGGGGGGGGTCAGAGGTGTGAAAGTACAGGGAGTAGACTCTTCTCTGGTGCTGTGGGGGGCACTCTGGCTCTATGGCCCCTTTACTCCAGGAGAAGGACTGGGTGCCTCTTTTCAAAGTGAAGTGTTCTGAGCTGTGTGCGCGCGGGGGGTGTTTGGTGGGGCTGAGATGAAATTGAGGCAGTAGCCAGCTCAATAATAGATGAAACCAACTGTTCTGCAATGATTTCATCCTAGGGGGGAAGAAACCCTTGGAGCCTTCCCCAATAGATGTGATTTGAGGGGCATCAAAGTAAGTCCGTGTCTAGAGGTTCCCTTGTAAGCAGTGCCTCTGCCTGGCGCTTAGTTATTACCCTAGGAAAGGGCCCAGTGTATTTCCCATACCTGCCTGTTGCTATCATGAGACTGAATCAAGGGATGTGGCTTTTGACCCGCCCCTTGCCTGCTGTTTCTGAAGGAACCCCTGATTGCTGGCACTTGAAGCGCACCTTGGCCTTGTCTGTGTCCTTCTTTATTTTCCCCCAGCAGGTCTTCAACATGTTGGCTCAAGAGGTGCTCGCTATCAAAGGGTAGGCTGACTAGGTGTTGCTGGACTCCTAGCTTAAAGGTAGCTGAAGCTCTAGCTGAAAGTTGGATATGGCAACACCACCCATTGCTGCTGCCATTCTCACTACCAACACAACTGTTGCTCTGCTCCAAGTGTGACCAGTCACGCTATTGCAGTTCCCAAAGCTAGAAGAATGGCGTCGTAGGCAGATATTAGTCATTTTTTAGATGTACTGAACAACTGTTGTGCAAGTCACTAAATTCGTCATACAGTGCCACCATGTGGAAGAATGTCAATAGTGCTGGGGTTGACAATTAAGTAAGAAGAAAAACTACTGAATGAGAAGGGTCTAAGGGAGAAATTTATAGACCTGGCGTGGATATATTCCCCGAAATATATATGAATAAACAGTATCCACGTGTCTAATGAAAAACCTCAAAGGAAATGTCAACTGAACTTGTCTAGTTTCATCAGATCAAAGAAGGAAAAAAAATCCTTTAATAGGACTGAATTCCATCACTCGCTGATGAGGACATGCTTCATCATCTGGGTCTCCTCCTAATGCTACACCGGTGGCACTAAGGGCTTCAACCCTTGCTTAAGGAAAGGGGAGCTCATTGATGTTTTAGACTATACTGTATAGGACCTACAGATGTGAGTACTCAATTAGTGTGGAAATGAGTGCGTGCAGTGATATTGGTGAAAAGTGATGTTAAAAGTGACCGATGAGAGAGAATTGTTTTTTATTGATACCTCTCAGGGATCAAAGGTAAAAACAGTGCAAACGACAGTTTGAAATCAATAACTGTCTCGGTGTACACGGCCAACATGTTTCAGCAATGAATGGATATATTATCCTTGCCTTCTTCAGGACCTAAACTTATTGCTACTGCAAATAAGTATTATATATACAAAGTGTAACGTGTATAGAGAGTTGGAACTAATACAACCTCTTCACCTGTAACCAGGGATAACAATTCCTCTGTAAAGGACGGATGGTGATTATCTGTCTTTTGAGGACGAGACTTCACCTGGATGCGGCTCAGGTCAATGGAGGCACCGCTCCTGGCTCTTGGAACCGCCAGAGGTACCGACGGATAGAGCGATGTCTCCTTTGACCAGAGCCGTGGCCAGGTGAGGTCTTGTCCTCATAAAAGACAGATAATCACCAACCTTCCTTTACAGAGGAATTGTTATCCCTGGTTTCAGGTGAAGAGGTTGTATTCGTTCCAACTCTATATACATGTTACACTTTGTGTATATATAACACTTATTTGCAGTAGCAATATTTTTAGGTCCTGAAGAAGGTAGGGATAGTATATCCATTAATTGCTGAAACATGTTAGCCTTGTACACCTAGACAGTTATTTGTTCCAAACTGTTTGCACTATTTTTATCTTTGCTCTCTGAGAGGTATCTATAAAAAATTCTCTCATCGGTCAATTTTAACATCACTTTTCACCAATATCATTGCACTGCGCTCATTATTCTCACACTAATTGAGTACTCACATCTGTAGGACCTATACAGTATAGTCTAAAACCTCCGTGAGCTCCACATTCCTTAAGCAAGGGTTGTAGCCCTTAGTGGGATTAGGAGGAGACCCAGATGATGAAGCATGTCATCATCTGTGAGTGATGGGAATCCGTCCTATTAACCCCTTCCGAGCGCATGACGGAACCACGCCGTCATGAGCCACGGGCGGCGTGTGCTCATGGCAGCATGGTTCCGTCATGCTGAGGCCGCTCTGCCCATGCGGCACTAATTCCCTGCCTGCGCGGGTGAAATGAGTGGGCGGAGTCGTGATGGAACAACGCCGTCATGAGCACAGCTTGCCCGTGACTCATGACGGCATGGATCCGTCACGAGCATGGTGGTGCCGCGCTCACCCCGCATACCCCCGCCCCCCCCCCCCAAGCGCTGCGGTGAAGGGGTAAAGGATTTTTTCTTCATTGATCTGATGAAACTACTAGACCAGTTCAGTTGACATTTCCTTTGAGGTTTTTCATTGTCATTAGACCCGTGGATACTGTTTATTCATGTTGACAATTAAGTGCCGGTGCAGAGCACCCAAAACCACCGGCTCAAATTAAGCACTGCCAGACGGCCCTGCGCTTTCCTCACCAACTCTGGAGAACGAAGAGGGCGATGGAATAGATGCCGTTCAGGAGATACTGCCAGTGCCACAGAAAAAAATCACCCTCAAGTGACAAGCTGTTCTGACTAGCAAAAACAGTATTTGCCAAGCGTTGCCAGTCAGTTAACAGATCATTGGCAAGATTGGTATGATTTCATAGATGTTGGAATTCAAAGCGTAGAGATTTTGTCCCCAAAAATTAATATACTCTTAGCTAAAGCTATTCCAAAATGTGAATCGATTATTGCTGAAATAAACTGCCAGTTTAGCATGGGAATGGTGGCCAAATACTAAATTACACTTTCACATTCTGATCAACTACACTGGTTGACACAACCACAAACTGAAGCGCTGTTTAGAGAAGCTAGAGCACATATATGTTCTACTGCATTTCTAAAAAACCTAGCTATGGTTGTCGCGACCGATTTCCACTTTCTGAGAGGAAACTGATAGATTTACATATGGCAGGAGTTCGAGCTATTTGGATTAGCAGAGAGCTTGTCCTGGCAGACCAGCGGACTAGTGACTTAAGTTTGACTTGTATAAAAATAGAGAGACTTCTGTATAAGAGG
Source organism: Triturus cristatus (assembly GCF_964204655.1). Classification (NCBI taxonomy): domain Eukaryota; kingdom Metazoa; phylum Chordata; class Amphibia; order Caudata; family Salamandridae; genus Triturus; species Triturus cristatus. The sequence continues at coordinate 352,298,104 of NC_140588.1, read as the reverse complement.
CTCCATCTTATTTTGGAACGGATTTTCCACTCTGGTGTGTCACTGGATATATGGGAGCGAGCTTCAGTTCAGAAGTAATTGGAGGATCTGAGCCATTGGACTGGGTCTCGGGCACGTCACTGGCCTTATTATAAAGGAAAATGCATTCCTTGCTTGTGCAGAGTGCCCATAGCATACTCTACTTGGCAACATGCCATACATCTCAGTAACAGACTAAAGAGCGTTGGTATAGTTCCAGTCCCTTAAAATGATTGGTTAGGCCACTACACAATCCTACTGCAGACCCCAAACTTAGAGAGGCCCTTCATTAGGGTGGCCCAAGGAATGGAGTCCTACCTACACACTGGGGGGATTTGTTTGTGAGCATCGGTGGTGCCCATAGATGGCGTGTGAGGTGCTGTGTGATTGTTAGCAGGCAGAACTGCAGAGCTTGGGCCATGCTGGGAGAACTACAGTTAGGTTTGGTAGGTCTCTCCTGTGCCCTAATCTGAGTGAGCTGACAACAATGATTGCATAAGTGTCTGGCAACTGGACACTGGCTTTGCTGTGAGACGAATGCCTGGGTGGCATAGAAGGCAACTGCAAGATGTGCATAACTAGGCCTGATTCAAAACAATGACTCTGGGTGCACAGGGCCTGTGTACCCATTTTCTGTCCCTCCGAAGCACTGTAGATTTACAGCGCCCACTTCTGTAATACAGAGAGCGGCAGTACAAGTGGAGCGCCGGTGCCCGTCTTTAGGGCCATTCCCCCATTAGCATGGGGTAACATAGGGCTGTCCTGTGGCCAGCGTATTAATTGTAATAGGCCCCACTGTTACTGCCACTATTGCTGTGTCTGGTGCAGGCGTGCAACACCCATTGGACTCAAAGGGCTTCAGCCTCCCCCCGTCGTGTGTGGCAGCCCGGGATGAGACACCTTCCCTGGCAAAAAAGCAGCCGCACCCGAGCACTTCACAGATCTTTAAAATACCATTTGCATGTTAATGAGGCCTTGCTGTTGTTTCACCCCTTCTAAGAGCCCCTGCAGCTCCACTCTGCCTATTGCTTAAAGTTCAGCCCCCCCCCCCCGAAATTTTTGCTCAGCCCCCCCGAAATTTGGCTCTAGTTGCGCCTCTGGTCTGGTGCACCTGTCAAGGTGTGCCATGGTGCAAACTGGGACAGTGGCACTATCTATACAATGGGCCCTGATGCATGAGTGGTGCACTTTGTGGCCTGGTTTGAACCTCCGGTCACTGGAACAATCCTGGACTGATGTACTCCAGTTAGTGTTGTACGGTCATCCTCGCAATGACTTGTGTTTTATCCCCCACAATCATCTTGCCAGATCTGGCTTCAGCTCCTTTTGCTTTCAGGTGGCACGCCACTGGAAAAACTTCTTTGGCTAAGTATAAAACTTGTTATCTTAAAAATAAAAAAAATGCTGAAAAGCTGGCTATTTTGACCCACCCACCAGAGAGCCATGTATAACTCAGCTCTGTTGCTCTTTTGTAGCTTGGGCTCTTCTGCAAGAATTCCACCTTCTTTAGTGCCAGGATACCCCAAGGTAGTGGGCAAAAGAACAATGGATTCAACCCAGATCTTTTGACTGGGGAGAATGTTTGAATCCTTCAGCAGTCCGTCCTTCAGCAGTCCGTCCATTTTTTTTGCAGTTATACTTTTCACCCTAAGTGGGATGGGTATTCCCAGACGTGGGTCCCTTGCTCACTGTGTCATTGGATTCAAGCTAGCCTGGCTGATGAAGGGTGACATACCCCGAAACCGTTCCCAGTATGCTTGCTTCTGGTCCAGGGAGGACCTGGCTTGGCAGTTCGATCTGGACTGTTCCCATGAGGTACAGGGTCAAGACTGATTTGCATATGGCTGGGTCCAAACTGGGGAGGCGTAGTGGGCAAAAGATCTCCTGATTGGTGGATAATGTTTGAATCATTCAGCATTCCGTCCGTTTGTTGCAGTTATAGGATACCCCAAGCGGCTTGACAACTCTATACAAAGAACAGAACATGAAGATATGGAGACATTGGGGGCTGTTCACAAAGGTAACTTACCCGTGTAATTTACTATTACACTTTTGAGGTAACTTTACTACTTTGAGGTATTCACAAAATCAGAGTTGAAAGTTACTACAATGTGTAGATTTAAGCATCCTCACCTCCTGAGAAAGGGGGGAGTAGCCAAACTTGAGTGTAATGTTACTATTACCAAAAAGGAACAGTAGTTGCGCCCAGCACCACACACAGACTACCACTGATACAACATCCTCCCATAGAACTTAATGGAGGCAGGAGCTTATGCCCGCCCCCCCACCCCCCCGAAATAATGTTAAATTATTAATATTTAAAAAGTTAACTATTTTAATGTTTAACATTTCTCAAGATGAAATTTAGTTTAACTTTTTTAAATATTAAGTTAAATTATTTTTTAGCAAAATAAAATTAATTTACTTTAACTTCATTATGTACATCACTTTTAATATATAATAAAACTAAACTTACTATATAAAAGATGATTCTATTTTAGTTTTATTTTACATTTAAATTAAATGTATATAAATTAAATTTACATTAATTACCATAAATATTTTTACTATTTTTTATTTCTCCAAACGTAATAGTTTTACTTTTCCCCCCCCATATTTTACCATAGAGATATCTACACTGCTATGATGGATGTCTCCACACTGTGAAGTATAGGGAGAATTTTAAATAGTTTCCCCTATACTTTACCACATAGGAGAACACCACGTAACAAAATACAGCAATATTAACTTAGTTTTTCATTAAATATTTAATGTGAACTAAATTAAATAAAAGTTTTCAGAAGTTTAATTATGAAAATTCACAGCTAAATTAAGAATTACGTTTATTATGTATTGATAATTAAAAGGAAGGCTTAGAATGAAAACTAATTTATAGATTAATTCTTCCTTTTTTTTTTTTTTACATTTCAAATAGAATTATTAAAATGTTAGCATAAAATGCTTTATTTTTTTGTCTGTTTTTTTAAACAAATTCTATTTATTATATTTAACTGATCTAATTGAACATGGTTTCCTCTGGGATTTTATTTTGAAGTCCCTGCTACTATTATTTTCTATGGGAGGGTGTTGCAGTACCTGCGATTGGCTGTTTATGGTGCTGGATTTACATTTACTAGTTTTTGGGGCCCTTTTTTGCAGTAAAAGTGAAGTTTGTTATTCGGAGTCGGCTTACTCTTTTGCGAGTGAGTAGGTGCATGTTCATCTCTAACCCTCACTTAACCCCTCCTCTTCAGTAGTGAGTATTCTCCATTTGGAATCACTCCTCCCTGTCCCACCCACATTTAATGCTAAAGCGTATACTTGCATGTGCGGAGACGCCACAGTTAGGCAGGAGAGCTCTGCACTGAAATAGGTAAGAGAGAAGATGGAACCTCTGATTGTAGGCTTGTGAATACCATTTGATAGTATGTTAGTCCTACTAAAATACTACAAGCAGCAGTTTGTGGATATGCCCCACTGCCTCTTTGCCACAATAGCCAATGAAACGCTAAATACTGGTAAAGCACTATTACCCAGAATACTGCACTTCTATGGATGCTGAAACGGGAGCAGTAGAGGCGCAGCAGCTTCAGATGGGAATGTAGGGTGGATGTCTTTGGATCAGGTTAAAAGGGATCATATCTCCCAGAAGGATAAAAGCCACTTCTGTTAGCTGCCCCAATCACTCTTGCTTTCCTACGACCTTCCCGTGCATGGGAAGGACCTAACTGTACCTTCAGATGTTACACCTCACCAGAGCCGGGATGGATGGGGTCCTCTTTACTGACCTACACTGAGCTGCCCCATGAGACCTACCCTTACACACCGTTGACAAGATGTCTGAGATCCGTGTCTTGATTATATCACAGAAGTAAAGCTATCTGAATATACAAAACATTGCTTTCTCTGTAAAAGACCTTTTAAAGGAAGGTTTAACGTATTAGGACATGTTAACTATCTTTTCACGCAATGCAGGGCAACCAGCAAAGTTGCTGCATTGTGTGAAAAAGTGAGAGAAATGTGCAAAATCTACTAGGATATGGTGCATTTTTGCTCTCTCCTTGTGCTGGGGCACTGTGTGCTGCCTAGCTTCAATGCAGGCATCCATGCACCATGGTGAAAGAGTTGCCTGCATTACAGGAAAATTTGTTTTCGTGCAGGAACCATCCTTAAAGGCATTTTCCTCTTTCTATGTGTGCAGCATGCATAGAAAGAGGCGGTAATGAGCAGAAATGAATATATTTCTCTGTTACACCTGGTTCAAGGAGACGTAGCATTTTGGCGCAATCCCAGGTTTACTAATTTTAGTAAATCTAGGATTGTGTCACAAATCCATGGATGGTTCCATGGTAATATCCATGCTCCACCCCTGAAACGCCTCCCTGATGCAGGGTAATGCGAGGCAACGCTATGTGCTCCCTTTTCCTACTTTTCAGGAAAAATCTCACGCAAATCTGATTTGTGTGGCTTTGTAAATCTAAATGTTGAGTCGAAGGTGCATAAAAAAAAGTGGTGCAACCATGTTGCAAAATGCTAGTAAATCTGGGTCCTTAAGTCTTTTTTTTTTTTTCCTCATATGCCAATAGATGAAAAAGGGCATTCTAGATGGGGAGCCCCTTCCCCTCTCCCCCCAATATGTATGTTCCGGTTCCGATGTTTAAAGCCCCAGGGGAGAAAGAGAAGGGTCTAACCCCACTAGCATTTTACTGTTTGCTCCGTCCAATCCAACCCAGTCTCACTGAGAGGCCCCTTAGCGATATTGGAGATTGAGCCCCAACAGTGCCCAGGTGAAATCATCGGAATACCTTCATCTGTTCCGCCAAGCCACCAGAGCTGCCTAGGTCTTTACGCCACTTGAGGGATCACAAGCAATATCGGACTCACTTACAAAGATAATATGTTTCAAGCATTCTGGGAAAGTAGGTGCTTTCTCGTTTTTCCAAGCTCTGCATATTTCTCGCCTGGCCAATATCATTACATAAAAAATAAATTTAGACGCCATGTCACCAAGCCGATATTCCTTAACTAGCCCAAACAAGATTATACAATTTACAATCACTCCAAGGATATTCAATACTGCCGCGATAAATTCACCTATTCTAGCCCAATAATTCACAAGCAGTGGACAATCTACAAACGTGTAGATCGTCAGCGGCGAGGAACCTACAACGGGGGCATCGATGTTCTAATTTTGTGATTATTGCTAATTTCTTAGGTGAAATGTATACTCTATACAGGGTAAACAAATGATTCCTTTTAAGTGGAGCTGATTTAACCACAGTGTGCAACATTGAAAAGGAATCCACCCATAATTCCTGAAGATTATTATGATCTAAATCAACCTCCTCACCCCATATTTTTGTAAGTTCGGCCTCTGCCACTCCTTCTACCTCCATCATGGCCCAATACCAAAAGGCTAACTCTTTTCCATGTCCCCTTCCTAGTGACTAAATCAAACTTTGAATTAGGTGAACAGGGTGTCCATACTACAGAACAGGGTGTCCATACTACAGATGCCCACCAACCCGATAATTGATAATACTTAAACCTAGTAAGTGTTCCCCCTGTCAATCTAAAAAGAGAATCCCAATCTATAAGCTGTGTATTCTTTAGTTGGTCTCTCCAGTATGTTATACCGGCCAGCCTCAAAGGGCGAGCTAATTGGTCCTTTAGACACTCAGGAGTCCCTGGGGAGTCCCAGATCGGGGCCTGGGGAGCATAGTAGGAAATTCCCAATTCTTTCCTGAAAAATACCCAATTTTTTTGAGCTGCCGTTAGAATCTTTAGTCTCACCTTTTTTTATAAAACCTGGGATCCCCGAATTTAAACAGAAAATATTCCTGACCTTGGGGTATCAACCTAAAACAGAAGTATCTGTCTTATCAGCCATTAGTCTAAAGTTTTTTAATTGGAACGAGTGGCAATAAACGAGTATATCTGGCAGGGCGAGACCCCCTAGTTTTAATTTCGTCCTCAGTTTCTTCCACGATATCCTTGATAACTTGCTGTTCCATATAAATGAACCTATTTTCCCCTGTATTTTAGCCATGTCCTTCGGGTTGAAAGTTAACGGAATAGAATTAAATAAGTAAGTGATTTTTGCTAGGATGACCATCTTTATAAGATTCACTCTGCCGAATATATTAAGCGGAAGACCAGACCAGCGTTGTAGGAGGTGACAGACCTCCTTATAGACTCTATCCAGATTTATTTTAGATAACTGATTAATATCTTGAACTAAGTGAATTCCCAGGTATCTCCTCTTTGGTTTAACACCCGAATACTCCTTAACCTGGTTCCACTGCATAATCTCGGTCTTTTCTCTATTTATTTTGTAGCCAGAGATCGCCCCAAAGTCTTCTGCCCGATCAGAAAGTCTAGGGATAGCCTCTTCAGGTTTTAAAGTAAACAATACAAGATCATCAGCATAGAGAGCAAATTTCAGCTGTAAGTTCGCAATATTAAAGGGTTTAAAAGCAGGGTCCGCTCTCAGCTGAATAACAAAAGGTTCAATATATAAATTAAACAAAAGGGGAGAGAGAGGACATCCCTGTCTAGTACCGCGAGATATTTGTATCCAATCTGTAAGGTGGCCATTTACAAGGATTTTAGCTTTGGAACAAGTATATAAAGATCGAATCGAGGCTATAAAGTTCATTGGCATACCAAATGCAGATAATGCTGCCCACAGATAATACCAATTAACTTGATCGAAAGCCTTTGCGGCATCGATAGCCACAATGGTCAGAGGAGATTTCTCATTAGTAGCGACGTCTATAGCAGCAATAGCCTGAAACGTAAGTTCATTCGGCTGCCTACCTGGGATAAAGCCCCTCTGATCGCCGTGTACCACTGATTTAATGACTTTAGCCAATCTCGCTGCCAACACTCCCGCAAAGATCTTATAGTCAGTATTCAGTAGCGAGATTGGCCGATAGGACTCAACGACCTGAGGGTCTTTATTGGGTTTTAATATTAAAGCTACTGTAGCTTCCGTCCAAGATTGTGGGACAGCCTCACCTGAAAGATGTATTTTGTTAAATAAGGTTGAAAGGACCAGTACAATTAATTCTGGACTAATTTGATACAAATCTACAGGAAGCCCATCCGGTCCTGCTGCTTTACCTTTTGCCATTCTCTTTAGTTGATTATAGACTTCTCCTTCTTTAATTTCCGAGCTCAAGAAGACCCTATCTGCTTCTGTGAGATGTGGTAAGTCTAGTTGATTTAGCCACATTTCAGCTCTATCGGGGGAGAAGTCACCGCGTTCTGCATACATCTTTGACATATATTTTTTGACTTCCTCCAATATCTGACCGTTATCGTAAGTCAAATCCCTGTATCTCGTATAATTAAACTTGCGATTTGGTTTTTAGCTCTATCGATTCTGGCCTTCCAGGCCAGGAGACGCCCGCATTTCTCCCCATAAGAAAAGTTTTGTAGTCTACTCGCATCCCACCTCTCTTTGATAATTTTATCAAGATGGGCCTGATACTATGCCTTTAGAGAATTCAACTTGTTCAATATTACTTCAGAATTAGAATATTGCTTTAGGGATGCAAGTTCAAATTGTTCTTTCAGCTTTATCTTACTGAGAGAGTCAGCTTCTACTTTTCTTTTATCGCTATTTCTCTTAATCGTGAAAGTAGTTAATATCCCCCTCAAAAAGGACTTAAAAGCCTCCCACACAGTCTGAGAGCCAGCGGACCCACAGTTGAACCTAAAGTATTCTTCAATCTGTATTATTAATCGTGTTTTTACTTCTTCTATTTGTATTATTGACCTATCAAGAGTCCACCTTCTCATTTGTATCTGGGCCCTTAAGTCTTGATTCCATCAGGAGAATGACACCTCACCTCGGCATAAGCACCCAATCTGAAAGTGAACCAAGCCAAAAATCTGTTTATTTTGATTACATTTCTGTAGGAACTAAACTGCCAATACTGTACTCCTCTGCTTATAAATGTAAGAAAAAGTGAAATCCTATGGTTCTAACTACTGATATTGTAAAGCCAGTTCTCAAAGACCATTCTTGTAGCACACATGGACCCAGATTCTTGCCGGGTTAGCCTTACTTTTGTTAAAGCTAACCAGACGTTACTAATTTTGGGATTCACAAACGACAAATGTTTACGCTGGTCTGTATGGTAAAGAGATGCAAAGAAGAGCGAAAGGCTACTTTACGTTAAGGGGATGGTACATGATTGATGGTACATGATTATTCCCATGCAACCACCTATACTTTTTGACACCAAACCCTATTCGCTAAAATGAGTAGAAAGGGTTTAGCACCAAAAATGAATGCTACTTAAAAGCAGGCGTTAAAAGGAGAAATGTTGACATTTCTCCATGCTTTTCTGACTTTGCATGCGTTCTGTACTCTGCAGCATACAAATAAAGTATGACATTCTTTTGGAAATGGCTAGGCATAGTATTTTATACAGGAAGGCAACCCTTCCTGTACAAAAACTATGCTAGACTCAGGCATGCACCCTAGTGCTAATGCACTACGGTATGTGCCAGGCGCGTGGCTGCTGGAATTGGCGCTGTTGCTAGGGAGAGGGGAGGAGAGTGGCATTTCTTTCTGAATATGGCAATCTCCTGCTCTTGCTCTGTCACGCAACGCTGCGTCTTAGGAAACTGTGCTGTGTGACAGTGTTCAGAATCTGGGCCATAGACTTGTGTCCCAGCCAGATACTACTACAGGTTGAAGAGCTATGAACGTCATCTTTGGAGAATGCTTAGTGAGGGTGAGCAGTCAAGGCTTACTCGTCACGGATAGTGAGGAGAATGTACGGATAACACTTGGATGGCAAATAAACCATGTATAGGTACTTCTGACAGGTAAAGGTTTAGTAATTTAGTAAAGTATTTATTCATACTGAGACCATGTGCGACAATACACACCTGGGATGTTAGGGAGATGTGTGCAGAAGGCTGCAGTGGAGTGTCTGGACCACTGAGGTTCCCGTGTGGCCATCGTTCTTGGTGGCCAGTGAATTAGCAATGATGGGGTTGGGGTGCTTGTGTGTAGCTAATCTGAAGGGAGAAGGAAGTGCATCAATGGAAAGTAGCATGGTAACTGCTGTTCACCCCCCAAGTACAGAGCCTGTCTCTGAACAGAGGTTTACAACTTGACTCTTAAACTTGTCATTCTTTCTCTCAATCCGAGCAAAGGTAGCAGGTTTGGAGCCTTGGGTATGTCTTACTCTGTCAGGTGTCCTCATCGCAGCACTTGGGTAGTTGGGCCTTATGTTCTGTGTTGCTTCAGATGGGGTCTCACCATGCCAAACCTCTTGCTCCTAGTTCAGTCCTACCTCTGCATGGGCTGAGTTCAAAGATAAGCGTGTGCATCAGGCTTACAGGCCCGCTTTGATACCAAACTCTGTCAGTTAGGATCAGCTACTCTGAAATAGTTCAGAACTTATTTTGGGGCACGGAAGGGTACCTCGGGACCATTGCATACCTGGAAAACTGCAGGTCTAGAAATACCCTTAATGCTCTCAGTGCCTCTGCTTTCATGGAATCCAAATTGTGGTTTTCACTCCAGATCCTCCACTCTTGTGTTTACTGTTGCTCGGCTCTCTCCTGCCAGGGTGGACCACAGGGGTCAGCACATCTCTCAGGCTGATCTGGCTTGATGCAGTGAGGTGAGTAAACCGAGCCTGTCATTGCTGCGTTGACGTGTTTGTTGATGTAAAACAGATACAGAGCAACCTAGCTATTGTGTCCTGGGGGAGAAATGAGGAACATACAGAAGGGACAGTCTATGCCACCTGGGGTGTCATAAATCTGCATGTACACCACAACAGGCTGAAGACCTGGGGATGCACACAGGATGGAGGCTGGACTGCAGAAAATCCTGAGAATTCCGCTGGCCAGAGAATTGTGCCTTCTGCCCTAGAAACCTAATAATAAAATTAAATGGCTACTTATAGTAGCTGGAAAGTGGAACTGTGACACATTACTATGATATCTGTTTTGGGAGATATCTCACTGACTTTTATTTTCAAAGGCGATGCACCGTCTGGCATTGGACATCTGTTAGATGGCACCTCAAAGGCATTGATCAGAACCACTGAGTGCAGACAGGAGACAGAAAGATGCATGAGGTGCAATCCCCTTAATTTCACCTCATGTGGGGATAGAGTGAAAAGCCCTGTGGGAGCCGTGTCCATGACTGAGATCTCCCACATGGATTGGCGAGCCGCAGTTTGGACAGCAGCGTTGAGGTTCTCTTATAACAAAGCATACAACAGGCCCTTCCCTGTTGTGGCAGAGAAGAGCAGTGAGGCGTGTTCCGGACTCTGACAGATCATAGCGTGAACTAAGGAACTCTTGGTGGAGGAGACCGAGAAGTCTGATCTGTGCAAGTTCCACAGATGGCACCAGCGCGGGTGGGGGGGGGGGGGGTGTACTAACTGTCCTGAGTCATATGGGGATCCTTTCACAGCTGAGAAACTGATGGATGAGGGTCCCTGATTATAGTAACTTTGGTGGGTGGTGATAAGGGCATTATTCATAAGAGAAACACAACTGACTAAGGCCCAGATTGAGGAAGCCTTTGCATTGTCATTGCATCGCTCAAGGTGACGCATGGACAATGCAAATGCTTCAGTAATATTTATGAAGCCAAGCAAGGGGCGATTTGCAGCGCCTTGCATAGCTTTGTAAAGAACTATAATGCGATGCAGTTGCTTGCGTTGCATTACATTACATTTCGAGCTGGGAGGCATTTCATGGGTTGAGCATGGACGTTCCCAGCCATCTACCCATGGATTCTGGAGCATTCCCAGATTTACTAAAGCTAGTAAACTTGGCAATGTGTCAAAATGCTACACCTTCCCCAGTGAGGAGTAACAAAGGAAAGCATCTTTATTCCTTTAATTCTTCCTTCCATTCAGCAGCATCCATAGAAAGAGGAAAATGCCTCTCCTCTAAGGAGTGCCGTCATTGGTGCTCGGCTGCACAAACTGCGCCAGTGCAAAGAGAGAGCAGAAATGCTCAATCTTTGTAAATATGGATCATTTCTGCTCTCTCCCTTTCACAAAGTGCAGCAACTTTGCTTGCTGCCCTGCTTGAAAGATCAGTAAGTGTGGACCCTCATTTTCACCAAAGTGGAATAGAGGACAAATATACATAATATTGTGATAGCCCGAATCAAGGGCCTTTATGCAGAGCAGGGAAGGCCATAGCATCCCTTTCTTGGAGAACACTAAACATTCATCGTTAAAGAAGGTTCAGAATATCAATCTACATCACGAAGCTCGTACTCTTTAAAGGCGTATAATTGAAATAGAACTAGAATAAAGCAACCTCAGACAGCAACAATTCTCCTACATGTGGTGTTATTAAGGGGGATATTTACTAACATTTAACGTAGCACGGCAAAGGATGCTGCTGAGCTGCTTTGGGTGAAAGGGAGAGAGCTGAACAGCAGCATATTTACAAAGATATGGCGCAGTTGAGCTCTGTCCTTGATCTGGAGTCCTTTGGGCTGCCTTGCGCTATCGCACAAGGGTGTCTGCAATGAGGTCAGGACAGTTCTTATGCAGGAAGGGGAACCTTCTTGCACAGAAACTATCCCTTGTGGCTTATTCCTCTTTCCTTTTATGCAGCACACATGCAGTGTGGAAGTAACGAGGAGAAATTAAGATATTACTCCAGCCTTGATAGATGCACGGTTTTGGAAAAAACCCCTGCTTTACAGACTTTGATAAATATAGGTTTGCGTCACATACAAGTTCACTGCAAACTTCACGTACGTCACAACAGGAATTCTATAGTGTTGTTTTTTTGGGAGTTTTATATAGTGCGAACGTGACCCGAAGGTATCAGAGCGATTTACATGAGCACCAGTTACACAAGGACATATTCATTTTTGTTAGGCATGTGTAAATGAAGTGATTTGCCTAGAATCACAGGATGTTTAGCATCATTGCCGAGGCTCGAACCCGGTTCCCCAGATTTGAGATCGACTGCCCTCGCCATTAGGCCACATCCTCTCTGTTCTTGCCAGTTCTAAGGGAGTTTTGTGGGAGTGGGGAGGGTTTAGTAGGAAGCATCTTCAGTACCTTGCTTAATTGTCTAAAAGACCAATCTAACACCAGGCGACTTATGAGCACAAACCACAGTATGTGAATGCAGCCTTTCTGAACTTCTGGAGAGCCCATAATGAAGGTAATAGGCTATACACATTCTTTCTTATATGTACACAAGCCATTTCACATTCCCTAATTTGCAGCGAGTCCATGGGGCATATTGGCAAGTAAGGGCGATAATTATTGCCCACGCCAAGTATTGGGAGTTTTCTTATCGCCACCTTTTCCCGATAATTTTTGTCTTCTTACCGACATATAATCAACACGTCGGTAAGATGCGATAGTGGCAGGGTAAGAGCGCAATAACTCCCGCTAACTGGCAATAAGTATTCAGGCGATACCTTGCCTTTGGTGGCCTTGGGCGCGTTAGCAGGACTGAAATTGCAGTTAAAGCAGCTTATGCCCCATGGAGTGCCTGCAACCCCGGGTGGCTGCGTGACAAAATCATCACATACTGCTGTCTCAATTCCGAGGACAGTGCCTGCTACCTACAGTACAAGTTGAGAACATGACCGCAATATATTTCCACAAGTTTCATCATAATGTATTGATACATCGGTGCATCATATCTTGTCCCGTAGCCATGTGAAGATCTCCAATATTGTGTGTGTCACTCAGTGCCCCCCAGTGAGTTGGAAAGTCTGACTTTGTGCTAAGGGGCTAATAATGCAGCATACCCATTACCTCTTTCTGTGGGTCTTCTGATGGAGATCTGGGCTTTAGTCAGGTTTTTATCAGGTGTTCAATTCTTGCAATGATCGGGGTTTAGTGCGACTTTTGTTATTGAGGGACATCTTTGCTAATAGAGTGAAGTTGTTTTAGCGACCTTTTCCGTGTGTTTTTTGTAAGGAACGCCTACCTTGCATGTCATTAGTGATAATAATCGCTGGCATGCAAGGAGATAGAAAAACCGCAGATAACGCCGCAAAGCTGGTGCTAACGTATGTCAGCACTGGCTTGCTAATAGGGCGATAAAAATATAGCCGCTTTATCGGCAAAAAGGGCCACTAAAGCGGCGATAATGCCCTTGCTAACATGCCCCCATATTAGTAAAAAATATTGACCTCTATTATCAAAATCACACCCCTCTGAGACCATATCTTTGTCAATGTACATATTGACATCTCAATGAATGTGACTTCCGTGACAGTATAAAAAACACAATCTCGCTAATTTGATTGAAATACACCAGAAAGTGTGAATTGGGAAGTCATATGGTAAAGGTACATCCCTTAGCACCAACGTTACGTAAAGCAAACCTAAAAAATAAAGCAGGGTTTACAGACTGCTAACAAAATAAAGGTGGAAATTGGATGACAACACACCTATACATATTAAACCATCCGAGCTACAAACCAAACCTCTATATTTTTTGTAAAGAATAATGAAGCAAGTCGATTACTAGCTTGTAAATTAAAACCGGAATATGGTATGAAGCCTTCGATGAATCGACAGAGACAAAGTAAATACACCCTAGCAAAAACTTAGGAATTTGAGAATTTTATTTCAAGACTGGAATCTCTTATTATTCAGTCTCTTTTCCTGCTTTATTTAACACAGTATTTCAATACACTACATTACCTATAATCCTTCATGCTCCCCCAGGAAATGACATAAAACATCAACCAATGAGACACAGTATAAATAGACCCAATGAAACTGGCACATCCACTTTCCTTGCTGCTGTAGCCTGGTGCGGTGTGCGAGAGGAGATTCCAATCTATGGGTGCTAGTACTGAGAGCCTGTGTTGTTGGGAGCCAGTTGTGCTTTCAGGGTGAAAGTGCTTCTCTGTTGGAGGGTGGAGGCGCGAGGGCGCAGCTGCTCTTTTCTCTTCCTGAGAAAGCCTTCAGCTGTTGGTAACGGTTGTCACTTTGGTCAGAGGCGTGAAGGCTCGGGGCTGTTCCCCCTGGTTTCTCTCGTATGTTCACCTCAGCTGGACGCACACTCAGAGGACACAACAGACCAGTCCCACAGGCCAAGTTCAATGCTACATTGTGGCATAGAGCGAAGACCCGTCTATTTCCTGAAATGTATGTTTTTTACCAGCTGGGTGGATGTTGTCTGATCTGTGCCCCGGCAGCCTTTTCTGTTACATTGTATCTCTTGGGCTTTGTTCGTTTTAGTACAGTCGCACAGCCCAGAAAATTCTGTGGGGGGAAAAAACGATTTACTTTGAAAGGTTTTTTGTGCATATGAGTACGTAATTAAGTGGAAGAACTTTGTTTTAATGTTTTGGACCACTCACTTATGTTGGGACATTTTCCCTCTGGGAATTTATTTAAAAGTGGTCAAACTATTTGTGGGCGCTGTATAGCTATAATAGTGGGGTTCAATTCCCCGGGGTCCTTAGACTTCAAGTCATGTTGGAGATCAACAACAGTGACGAATATGCAGAATGTGTTGAGGAGTCAGAAGAGGAGGTTTTCAAAAGAAGTTTATGTGAGGCCTTGGATACCTCCGTGTCCAGCTCCATAACCAAGGCGGTGTCCTTCTCTATGAAGAACGGTGTCTCAGACATTGGTAACTCAGTTGCACCTGCCATAAATAAATCATTAATTGTGTCCGTGGAGGGGAGGAGGCCAAGCTAGTGACTTAAACAAAGCACCTGGTGGTGCAGAATACTGAGGCTATTGCTGGCGGTTCAAATCCAGGAGGAATATGGGCTCTGGACCCGGGTGGTCTGACCCGTTCAGGGGTTCTGAGGGTGGCCAACATAAAAGGCCACATGTCGACATTGATGAATTATGTTTGGATGATTTGTGTGATGATGACATGGGGTATGGTGATGCTGATGTTCCTAGTGGCAATAAGAGTCCCAGAGTGGATATTCTGAAGGGAATCCTAGGTTTGATCCTACTTTGCTGCAACATCCACTCTGTGGAGTGGTTTCTGCCATCTTTTGTTGTAAGTTATATTAAATCTAGAATAAAGTGTCAGATGGATCGGGCTACTGGAGCAACAATGAGGACCGAATACTCTAGGCCTACAATCACTGAAAAAATTGCACTGACTTCCTCGATAGATGCAAAGATTGTTACATTCCTCAGTAAAAATGGGAAGGGCCCAGGA
Organism: Triturus cristatus; assembly: GCF_964204655.1. Classification (NCBI taxonomy): domain Eukaryota; kingdom Metazoa; phylum Chordata; class Amphibia; order Caudata; family Salamandridae; genus Triturus; species Triturus cristatus. The sequence continues at coordinate 352,282,915 of NC_140588.1, read as the reverse complement.
AAGGAGTGGACAAGGCCTGAGCCTCCTGTCAGGATGATGTCCTGATATTTTGGGCCAGTTGACCAGAATTTTATGTTTGGCAGAACAAGCAAAAACCCCAGGAAAGTCTCTGGATCTGGAGATGGTGTCCAGGTGGGCCCACAGGGCTATTTGCTTTCTGGAGAGCCCTAATGCCGGTCTAGCTTTTGAGAAGAGGAAAGAGTTACTTTTGTGGATTGACCAAAAATTGGGGAATCTGGCTAGTTCTGAAGCCTCAGCCGATATGCATGGTGCCCTATTTGTGTCTTGATTTCCCAAAAAGATAGGGCACTATGTACAAGCTTTTTTATCTTTAGTCAAGTCAAGAGATTTTTTTTTCGGGCTGACAAGGCCATAAAAGCACAGATAAAAAACATATAAATTACAATACAGGCAATACAAATTATCCGGCACTGAAGGGCATACACATTAAAATATTAATCAAAAATTCATGGGAGTTATATAGTATAATAAATATTTTTAAAAAGCACGTCAGAAGATCATAAAATGTAAAATCAGATTTTTAAAAAACGATTCACAATGAGGGAGCAGGATGAGTTGATTGGGCTAGCCCTATCTTTAGAATTGCTCGGCGTGCACACCACATTGAAAACAGATAGCGTTAAACTGAATACGCAATGGGCATACCAGTATCATATTTTAAAATCCTGAAAGCCTGGGAGCAGTGGGATGTTCCGAGGTTTCTGCACACCTGCCATAACCAACGGTTTCTCGCTTTCTTATATGCCGGGAAGGAAAATAATACGTGTAGGTCTATCTCCGGTATAGTGTTACATGTCGGACAGCCCTTAGTAGAACTGCCCCCCCCCACTTATATGTAAAAACGCTAGGGGAAGTGTACCATACCTAAACTGCAAATATAGCTTTTTGGCAAGGGATGGCTGTATATCGTTGATGATCGATTCTAACCTGTATTGCAGTTTTACTTCAAAGTAAGATGTTGTCAGTGTGCCGGTCCCGGAACTCCCCTGCAATAAGGTAAGATTATATTCCTTGTAGATCTTTGACAGAGCTTTCCTAGGAGTTGACGGACAACTGTCTTCGGCACAAGCCCATACGTCACCCATTCCCATGGAAATTAGAGAGTTCTTAATGTGGGCCAGCCATGGGATTTTGCTTGCTCCACTGAGGTTTGCCACTTCCCTCAGTTCCTCTCTATACACAGATAGTTTAGGGGTGCTCCATAGACGACACCAATATAACAAGGGTCTAATGGCAACCTCTACTGCAATCGGGCGAACTCCAAGATCCATTCGAAGCGATGTGCGCAGTGTACTTTTGGGAAGTCCCAGAAGTGGTCTAGCAAATTAATTCTCAATCTTGTAAAGTTGGTCAGGTGGCCAATGGCCCCAATTTTCCACCCCATACAAGGCAGCTTCTCTGGCTTGTGCCTTGTATATTTCCAACACCGGCCCCATCGTTTTATGTGTGCACTTCCTCTGCATCTTCGCTAGCCCCCCCCCCCCGTTGTCTGGCTCAATTTTAAACATGCCTTCTTGATTTGTACACCCCATTCCATTTTCTCATTAAGGGACAATCCGAGGTATTCCCAGACAGAGACTTTCTCTAAAAATTTCCCATCTAGTTGAGGATTAGGTCGTATTGAGTGTCCTGCGTTGAAAGCCATACATTTGGTTTTCTGGGTGTTGATCTCCAGGCCCCTACTCTTGCAGAATGAGTGGATGATTTCTGAAGCCCTCTGAATTCCCATAGTGGACTTTGACAGCAGGAGGGTATCCTCGGCGAACATCAAGGCCGTTACCTTGTGGTTCGCCAACTTTGGAGCATCTATGTCCCTCCCTGCTGTCAAGGCCTCCACTAAGCCATTAATAAATAAACAAAAGAGGGTCAAGCCAATACACACCCTTGACGTACACCTCTCTCTATAGGTATACGATCAGTGAGCTCTCCATTTTCCCCATATCTAATCTGAGCAAAATTATATTCATGTAGTCTTTTCAGATTGTGGCATAGATATGGGGGGGCTCCCAGATCAGAAAGAATGGGCCATAATTTCTCCCTAGGTACTAAATCGAATGCTGGTTTTAAGTCCACAAAGAACATGTAGAGACTGCCACCCTCCAAGATCACTGTTTTCCAGTGCAGTAATTGCAACCTGAAGATTTGGTCAATTGTGGACATTTTTGCACTAAAGCCAGTCTGATAGGGGCTGAGAATAGAGTGTTCTTCCATCCAACTCTGTAATCAGCCCAGCAGCACTCGAGCGTATATATTCTGAGTGACATCAATGAGACTGATAGGCCGATAATTCACAGGATGGAGGGGTGATCCCTTTTTGTAGATCGGAATAATTTCTGCCCCCAACCATGTCGTGGGAATCTCCATTCCCTGGAGAATAGCATTGAACAGGGTCCATAAGTACGGGGCCCAGATACTTGCTTCAGTGTGAAAAAGATCACCGGGGATCTTGTCTAGGCCCGGGGCCTTTGCAGGAATAATCCGGCTTATGGCATCCGTTATCTCTTTTAGGGAAATTTCTGGGGTATCTAAGCAAGAAAGCACTTGGTGGGGACATTCAATTGAGGCTTGCCCTACTTCGTCCTCTACCCTAGAATCTAAGGACTGAAAATGTGCCTTCCAGACTTCTGCCCCTAGGTTTGATTCAGTTGCTGGTTTATCCTCTTTGGAGTCTGTATTAATTAGATTCCAAAAAGTCCTCATGTCCCTATTGCTTAATGCAATTTTCAGGCTCTCCCATTTTTCTTTTAGCTAGTTCGATGGTATTTTTATAAACTAATCGCTTTGCCCTTATTTCCAACTTATCATTAGATTTAATGGATAAGACAAGAATTTGCTTGGCCTTGTGGCAGTTACCATCATACCAGGGGTGCCCTGGTGCCCCGGTGCCCCGCTTTCCTTGGAGCGTGATTTATGGAAGAAGATATCGTCCATCCTCACGAACACGAGTCTTTGAGTGTGTTTCTACCAGAGCCCACGTATTAAGGGGTCAATTCGCTGCTCACCAATTCCCCTTCAGACCCTCCTACAACCACAAGTTTAGGTAGACCAGGCCTGTGTTGTTTCTGCAGCAAAGAAGAGGTGATTGCTTCGACTTCGGATATGCTGGTGGTCAAGCAAGCGGAGGGGGCACACAGCAAACAGGTTTGTTCTCTCCCTTTTACGAATGTTGGGGGAAGATTGGATCTGTTTGCAGAAGAAGGCAGAAAATCTCCAAGGATCCACGGGATCTGCAGACGGGGGTTTTCAGACAGGCTTTTTTTGCTAAGCCTTTTCAATCCAGGTGCCCAAATCCAGTTTTCTGTCGGAAGGGGGAAGAGTTAATATCAGCAGAGGTTAAGGACCTTCTCATAAAAGGGGCAATAGAACATAAACTGCTTTATCTCTCTCATGTTTATCACTGGTCTGAATGTTTTGTTTTTCTTTAGTGCTATAAAAATATCGCTGACAAATCCATTGGGATGCATGGAACAGCGCTCTTGGCAGGTATGTCCGTACAGGCGCAGATCCCTTCCCTTTGGCTTCTCTTCAGCACCTTGATGTTCTGCCAAACTGCTGAAATCGGTGTCTGCATTGCTCCAGTCTTGTGGGCTGAGGAAGATCATTTTTCTAGACAATGTGATTTTCCTGGGTCAGGAGAGAGGTCTGGTAAAAGGCAGAGCAAGGTGTACAGTGCTCCTCCGTATGGACAATCTAACAGCAGTCGGACATGTCAATAAGTTGGGAGGTACAAGGTCGAAGCCATTGGTAGAGTTAGCAAAAGCACTATGGCAGTGGTGTGTCAATCAGGGCTTAGCAGTGGTAGCAGAGATGTGCCAGGGCCAACAAAGATGGTGGCAGATTGGTAGTCAATGAATTTGTTAGACAGCAAGGATTGGAAATTACATTCCCAGGTGTTCAAAACTCGAAAGAAAGTATGAGGACCCTTTTACATCGATCTGTTCAGTGTCTGACAGGGGAAGAAAATAGACCCGGGCACCAAAACAAAAGTGGTGACTAATAGTTATAAAATTAAACTTTATTTTGGCCAAATGGCCATAAAAGTTGCAAGTAATACAATCCTAAAACAAATTCCCTTTTCATTGTGAGCAAACCACATTCATTTCACATTAGTTTGGTGAGCATTTAGCAGATGAAGTGCTAGCACAAAGTTCTCTGACATTATATAATGTTGGATTAATAGGCAAGAAGCAGTCATGGTCAAAAACCTAACATCCCCAGCCCAAATGTTGACTATGATGAAACAAGAAGATAAATAGATCCAATTCTCAAAGTTCACATTAGGTACAGAATAAAAATATTGACACTACGACATAATTGTGTCATAAAAAGGACAATTGCATTAAAGAACTTCAGCACAGCATTTAAAATCTGAGTTAAAAAACTTTGCATTTAAAAATGTCATCAGATTATGAGCCTCATTAAAATGACACTGGAAATAGCAGCAGGGACTCAAAAGTGCACAAATTGACACAGAGGAAACAGGACTGTCATAGAGGGTCAGGATCCCAGGGGGTTTGTTCTCCCAACCAAATCAGTGCTGCCAAGTCTCCAGGCCTATAACAGGAACCCAGAAGTGGCAAATACAATGCATTCAGATGTATAACTTCTTAAGATTCTATAGGCCTCCCAATACTGTACAGCACCCACATTTCTGCATACTAGTTTAATACACCTTTGCAGATGAGCGTAGCCTGGACATAAGAAAAAGTGCTCTTCTACGGATTCTACAGTCATCGAGCAGAAGAGGCAGTTGGAGATTTGGGGTGCGTTTGTGTGATATATAGACTCTTCGCCTGCCAAGGTTTGATCCTGTGCAGGTAGGGCTCAAACATGGGTGTGCCTTCAATTTGAATTAATTTTTACCGAGGTGCTCCCCTCTTTAGCTTAATTCAAGGAGGTAACCAATAATGTTTCCCCAAAAAGTTCCTTTAGCTTGATGGAAATATATTTGGACAGTTCAGTTGAAGAATGCCATAAAACCTCCATTGTAATAGCTACAATAGCTGTTTAATCGTTTTGAGCCATAGGGTACACACATTTCTGTCTAGGGCGATTAATTTGGATAAGGTTCCCCACAGGATGCCAACTCCAAAGTGGTCCAGGAGAATTTTTAGTAGGACTGACGAATCCACCTCTTTCAATGCTAGGTCATTGCGTAAGGGCAATAGGGAAGTGCATGATGGGAAACAAAACAGTGAATGAATGAACTCATTTTCGGTTTGAATTAGGGAAGAGAGGTTGGCATAGCCCTAAATCTCTGCCCCATAAGTAGCCCCAGCCACTGCAGTGGCCCTATAAACGTCCAGGGCTGAGGTGACCGCACCATTTTGGTTGCACTATACTTCCTTGCCACCGCAGATCCCTTTTGGTGTCAAACAGCACTACCTTTTGCTATTTGGGGGGCCCAGGACATATTGTTTGACAAACTGATTCCCAAGTAGTCGAAGTGGCTCACTTGCTCCAGGTGCGACCCTCCACCACACATCCTGTCTTTAAAGGATTGGTGCGGATTCAAAGCCATAAATTAGCCCCCGAGCCTTGCAAAGAGAGGCAAAGTGATCCAAAAGAACCTGTAGTACCATAGGAGTTCTAGGGAGGAACAGCGTATCATCTGCAAATATCAGGATCGGAGTCCTTTTGTTTGCAAATTTGGGTGCATCATGCCTGCAATGACCCAGCCAATCAACCACACCATTGTTATACAGGCTGAAATACGTAGTAGCAAGGACACACCCTTGACTTACTCCATGGTTCACCGTTATTCTCTGTGTGCAGGTGCCCCCTGTGTTCCACCGAACTTGAGAATATGTTTCGTGGTAGAGAGCCCTCAGAATCCTCAAAAGATCTCCAAGAATCCCATAATACTCCAGGACCTTCCACAGGCTGTTCCTAGGTACCAGGTCAAAGGCAGCCCTCAAATCCATGAAGCCCACGTAGAGATGGTGCCGCTTCAAGACCCATGTATTTGCAGCACATCATCTTGAAGCGGAAGACCTGGTCCACTGTGCTGACCCTGCTCCTGAAGCCGGCCTGGGAATCAGAAAGGACATGATTGTCATTCACCCACAGATGGAGCCTGGACACACTTGCCTGCAGAAGATCTTTTGGCTATTGACAAGAAGGCTAATGAGCCTACAGTTGGAGGGGACATCCCGCCTGCCTTTCATGTAAATAGGGATGATGGTAGCGCCACGCCAGGAAGGCAGAATATCCTTCCCTCTTACAATAGCATTGCCCAGTTTGTTTAAATAAGGGGCCCAGATTCAAGGCTGTGATAGAGACAAGTCTCCTGGGATGCCATCTGGACCGGGGGCTTTTTCCCTGTGCATTTGATAAACCGCCTGGTCAATCTCTTTTAAATCCAATTTCACTGGGGTACTGTCCACTTCCTCTTCCGTAGGTAAGGCATAAAATACTGATGACTCTCCCCTAGCTAACAGAGGATCACTAGACCACTTGTTGGACAAACCATAAAAATGCTTTACCCATGTATTTGGTTGTACCACAGCTTTTAAGTGGTTATCTATAGTCCTATTCCCATCAGCAACTAGTTTCCAGAACACCTTCATATTTGTCTGGCAAGGGACTCTGTCAGATAATTCCATTGGCTGGCTTTTCAGCTACTTTGACTTTTGACCAATATTGTTTTATACAGTTGCCTTGCATTGATAATGTCCCTACGCTCGTTTTTTTTTTTTTACTGCTTCCAATAATGCTGATTTAGCAAATTTGCACTCGGCCATATACCATCCAGGTAGGGCTCCCTTAGTTTTTCTCCTCATATAATGTAACTTCTCAGCTGGTCCATTAGCTCACAGTGCAGGCTTGCGAAATGTATTGATCTTATATAGTCTCGACAAATTTGCCGATAAATTTAGGATAAAGATAAGATATTTCCTTCAACTATTTCCCATTCACCGTTTCTTCTGTTATTCATGTTGCAACCATGGGAGAAGGCAGAGCGCACGGTAAGCTTGCATTCAGTAATGGTCTAGCAAGAAATTGGCCGCAGAGCGCATTATGGTCACTGTCCATCCTTGCTATGACCTCCATGTCTAACATGTAAGGCCACAGAGCAATATCCAAAAATATATAGATACATGTGCCTCTTTTAAAGGTTGGACAAGGGGGGAAATCTCCTGAGGTGTTGCCATTAAGTCAATCAATCAATCAACCAATCAATCAATCAGTCATTTGTAGAGCGCACTACATACCCGTGAGGGTCTTAAGGCGCTGCGGGGGGTGGCGGGTGGAGGTGCTACTGATCGAACAGCCAGGTCTTGAGTAGCCTCCTGAGGGCCAGCAGGTCTTGGGTCTGTCGTAGGCTCAGTGGGCGGGTGTTCCAGGTCTTGGCAGCGAGGTGGGAGAAGGATCTCCCGCCGGTGGTGGTTCTTCGGATGCGCGGGACGGTGGCGAGTGCAAGGTCGCTGGAGCGGAGCTGGCGGTTGGGGATGTAGAAGGAAAGTCATCTGTTGTGGTAGGCTGGGCCGGTCTTGTGGAGTGCCTTGTGTGCGTGGATGAGGAGTTTGAATGATATCCTCTTGTTGATGGGGAGCCAGTGCGGGTTTCTCAGGTGGGGGGTGATGTGGCTGTGGCGTGATACGTCGAGGATCAGTCGTGCCGAGGAGTTTTGGATGCGTTGCAGTCGTTTGATGGGCTTGGTCGGGGCTCGCGCGTAGAGGGCATTTCCGTAGTCGAGTCTGCTGCCGAAGAGGGCCTGGGTGACTGTTCTTCTTGTATCTGTTGGGATCCACCTGTAGATCTTGCGGAGCATGCAGAGGGTGTTGAAGCAGGAGGAGGAGACGGCATTGACTTGCTTGGTCATGGATAGTGTTGAGTCGAGGATGATTCCCAGGTTGTGTGCATGGTCGGTGGGTGTCGGGGCTGCCCCCAGTGCCGTCGGCCACCAGGAGTCGTCCCAGGCTGAAGGGTTGGAGCCGAGGATGAGGACCTCCATTTTGACCGTGTTCAGCTTCAGTCGGCTGATCTCCATCCAGTCGGCGACGGCCTTCATACCTTTGTGGAGGTTGGCTTTGGCGGTGATGGGGTCCTTGGTGAGGGAGAGGTTCAGTTGAGTGTCGTAGGCGCAGGAGATTATGTTGAGGTCGTGCTGTCGGGCGACATGTGCAAGCGGCGCCATGTAAATGTTAAACAGTGTCAGGCTGAGGGAAGATCCCTGGGGTACGCCGCAGATAATCTCGTAGGCTTCAGATCAGAATGGGGGAGGCGGACGCTCTGGGTTCTGCCGGAGAGGAAGGAGGTGGTCCATTCCAGAGCCTTGTCTCGGATCCCTACGGCGTGGAGGCGTGCGCATAGTGTGCGGTGGCAGACGGTGTCGAAGGCGGCGGAGAGGTACAGGAGGATGAGGGCTGCGGTCTCACCGTTGTCCTGCAGGGTCCTGATGTCGTCGGTCTCGGTGCTGTGGTTGCTGCGGAACCCTGACTGGGAAGGGTCCAGGATTCTGTTTTCTTCGAGGTATCTGGTTAGCTGTCTGTTGACGATCTTCTCGATGACCTTGGCTGGGAACAGGAGCAGAGAGATGGGCCGGAAGTTCTTGAGGTCTCTAGGGTCTTCCTTGGTTTTTTTGAGTAGGGCGTTGATCTCTGCGTGTTTTCAGCTCTCTGGGAAGGTCGCGGTCTTGAGGGAGAGATTGATGACTTTGCGCAGGTGGGGTGTGATGGAGCTGCTGGCTTTGTTGAAGATGTGGTGCGGGAATAGGTCTGACGGGGAGCCGGAGTGGATTGTGCTCATGGTCTTGATGGTGTCATCGATGCTCACGCTGGCCCAGGCTAGCAGGGGGTCGTGGTCGATGGTGTGCGGAGAGTCTGTTGTGTTGCTGTCTGTTGGGGCTGTCTGGGTGTTGAAGATCTCGTGGATGTCTGCTATCTTGCGGTGGAAAAAAGTGGCGAGGGAGTCGCACAGGGCTTGCGACGGGGGGATGTCGTTGGTTTTGGATCTGGGGTTGAAGAGTTCCTTCACGATGTTGAAGAGCTTCTTTCTATTGTGTGCGTTGTTGTCGAGGCGGTCTTTGAAGGAGGTCCTCTTGGCAGTCCTGATGAGGTGATGGTGGTTGCGGGTGGCGTCCTTGTGGCTGCGTGGCTGTCCGGAGTCTGTTCACTGTGCCATTTCTTCTCTAGTTTCCGGCAGGCTCGCTCGGAGGCTAGGAGTTCTGGGGTGAACCAGCTGGCCCTCTTGCCGGTGTCTCTGTGAGGGGGTTTCTTCAGCGGGGCGAGGGTGTTGGCGCAGTCGTCGATCCAGCGTCTGAGGCTGTGGGTAGCGTCGTCGGTGTTGGAGGGTTCGGCGGGTGGGCTGAGAGCAAGGTTTGCGTGTAGTTGGTCTTCGGTGATATTTCTCCAGCAGCGGCGGGGGATCTGTTGGGTGCGGTGATGTGTGGTGGGTTTCTGGAAGGTGAAGTGGATGCAGCGGTGGTCGGTCCAGAGGAGTTCGGTGGTGTGGCTGAAAGAGACGTGGGGGCTTGAGGAGAAGACTGGGTCGAGCGTGTGGCCGGTGGAGTGGGTAGGCGTTGTGACGAGTTGCCTCAGTCCGAGGTTGGCGAGGTTATTGATCAGGGTTGTTGAGTTGCTGTCGTTGTTGTTCTCAAGGTGAAAGTGCAGGTCTCTGAGGAGGATGTAGTCGGTGGAGGTCAGGGCATGCGTGCTGATAAGTCGGCAATGGAGTCGCTGAACTGGGGTCGGGGGTCTGTAGATGACGGTGCCTCTGAGGGTGGAGTTGGGGTCTGTGTGGATCTGGGAATGCATGTGTTCGGCGGTGCTGAGAGTGTCGTAGGTGCTGGTCGAGACCCTGATGCTGTTCCTGTGGACGATGGCGATTCCTCCTCCGACTCCGTTGGTGCGGCCTCTGCGGGTGATCTTGCAGCCGTCTGGGATGGCTATGGCGATGTCGGGTGCGGAGTCATCATTCATCCAAGTCTCTGTCAGGAAGGCGACGTCCGGGGATGATGTGTCGAGCATGTCCCAGAGCTCGACGGCGTGTTTGCGTGTGGAGCGGGTGTTCAGTAGGATGCATCGGAGGTGGTTGAGGTCTTTCTTGGTGGGTGGTTCGGCGGCTCTGAGGCTGGTGTAGCTGCAGTTCCGGCAGGTGAAGGGACCGTGTGTGTGTTTCGGGGCGGCCTTGAAGCAGGTGTGGGTCCGTCCGGAGTTGAGAGCGTGCAGTGTGCTGGCATCGTAGTGGCGGCGGTCGTCGTGTCGGGCACGGAAACCAGGGGTTCTAGCGCTGGGCGCGGTCCAGGGGCAGACGGGCTTGCCTTAGGCGTGCCTTCGGCGCACCAGCGGCTCGCCAGCTGCGCACGGCCGCCATATATGGGGAGGTGGGAGGGAGGAGCAGCTGGGAGGTGGGAGGCGGGAGGCGGGGGCAGCGAATGGGCAGTCAGGGGGGCGGGGCTGCAGGGGACGCAGCAGCGGGAGCGGCAAACGGAACAGAAGACAAGGGCACAGAGGAACGGGGCAACAATGGGAACAGAAGGAAAAATGGGCACAGAATCACAGGGGTAACTATGGGAGCAGAAGGAAAAAGGGTGCGGAATAATGGGGGCAATGATGGGAACCGAAGGAGAAGGGCACAGAGTCACGGGGGTAACGAAGGGAACAGAAGGAAAAAAGGGTACAGGAGAAAATACAGGCACAGGGGGAAGACAGACAACAGCAGTCACAGACACCATAAAGCAATAAGGGCAATACAATGAATGACACCGACAATAGGACAGACATGAGGCCTACCACTGGCCACCAGGGATGAGGCGCAGGTGGTAGCCTGCGGGTGGAGGAGGGCCTCAACTTTCCTCAGCAGCGGCAGCTGGGGCAGGGTCAGAACGCACGAGCGGTGCTGTGCGGAGGGGGAGCGACCTACCTAACAATCATTATATTAATAACGTCAAATCCTCTGTTCGGGGGTGACCCATCAATAACAAGTGCATTATCAAGTCTCATTCTATCGCGCCGCAGTTCAACTGTTGGAGGCAAACATATATCCCCTATATTTATTCCACATACCCCACTTACGGTCCCATTTTTTGGGGCAACCCCTGTGCTTGAAGACATCTTTTTCGGCTATCATGGCTCTATCCATGTCAACTGCCCATTTGTTTAGTAATAGTATGATCGGGCCAGTGGGCAGTCCTAAATAATGTGAAAAAAGGACCTCTCTTGGCGACATCGTCTGAGACAAGCGCTATCTGCCCGTCTACCCTTTTTGACTAAAATGCTTGCATCCAGATAGGCTCGATTTAGGATATTCAGTTGGATCAGACGTAGTCTCATGTAGATGGCCACCTCTCTAGTGGAGGCCAAGGCATCACGCCAATCATTCTCCTCCAGCACACCCAGGTCCGACTCCCAGTGTTGCCGCAGACATGCTAAAGGGTCCGGGCAGTTGTTAATCAATTTTTTGGTAGTGAGGGATATGGCCTTTTTATTCATGGGATCCAATAGCAACCTATCCTCTAATCGAGAGGCCTCAGGAAGTGGGTCGCCCCTTGGCAGCACTGCTTTGAGTGCGTGGCTGATCTGTAAATATCTAAATGTTTCGGTCTAAGCAAGCTCCTATTTCTTCTGGAGGTTTGTGAAAGTGGCTAGCTTCCCTAAGTTCCATATGTCCCCAACCGTTGAAATGCCGATCAGGTCCCACTTATCAAATCTGGGGCAGGCACTCGGGCGACTCAAGAGTTCAGGTGCCCAGAGTGGTGTAGCGCATGTGATTCTATCGTGCCAACCCATTTGTTTATTGACCCTATGCCAAGCTTCAATTGTGCGCGCAGTAGGTCCAGTGAGGTTTAATTTTTGGTGGTTTGTGTATAGTGCTCTATTATACCCGCCCTGCCCCATGAACCACCAGTCCGGGCAAAAATTCGGATCCTGCTGTTTCCAATGTGCACATCGGTTAATCGCGACTAGCTGAGATGCTTGATAGTATAGCTTGATATCAAGTAGTGCTATACCCCCCTCATACCATCCCGCCGATAGCTTTTTCATGGCAATCCGAGGCGGCCGGCCGTCCCAAAGCAGAGCACACACAGCATTGTCGATGTTAGTGAAGTAGGAATCAAGGAATTTATCGGGGGTGTTCTGCAACACGTAAAGAAAGCACGGCAGCGCCAACATTTTAAAAAGGGCCGCACGTCCCAGAAGAGTCAGGGGGAGAGAATCCCAGTGTTTAACATTGGCTCAGGAGCGTCTCAGGGGTTCCTGCAAGTTTACTTCATAGAATTGGGCTGGGTCGGTCGTGATATATATATATACCTAGATAGCGAAAAATCCTGAATGCAACAGGGAGGTCATATCCTCTTGGATTACGTGGTGGTGACCCTCACAGTATGTATAGTTGAGATTTAGACCAATTAATTGTATACCCTGAGTGAGTGCAAAATATGTGAAGGATACAGTGGAGGGTGTATGATGGTGAGGCCATGTATAACAGAATGTCGTCCGCGAACAACGAGATTCGGTCTTCATGGTCCTCTGTCCATTTAAGTCCACGTATTTGGGGGTGTCCCCTCACCCAGACTGCTAGTGGCTCCAGCACCAAGCAAATATTAGGGCGATAAGGGACAACCTTGCCGGGTTCCCCTTCCCAATTGGAACTGACTAAAAGTATGTCGGTTAACCACAACCTGGGCGATCGGGCATGCGTATAGTAGTTGAACCCATTTACGAATTTGGGTCCAAATCCCATCCTCTCCAGGACTGCGAACAGGCAATTCCATTTGATGGTGTCAAATGCCATCTTGGCATCCAGGGACAGTAGGGTTACATCCTCCCTGATCTTATGGTGTCTGCCCAGCACCCCGTTTAATCGTCGTAAATTCAGGGCGGTATTCTGTCCAGGCATAAAGCCTGACTAGTCTGGGTGTATCAGACCAGTGAAATGGAGAATGAGCCTGTTGGCCAGTAGTTTTGCTAGTATTTTTGCTTCTACCGTAAGAAGGGAAATAGGTCTGTATGCCTTGCACTCATCAGGTGTTTTGCCCTGTTTGTGGATAACCACAATTGAGGCCAGTCTGATATCTTTTGGCAGCATCCCTTCTGCAAAACGTTTGAGGTACATTTGGCGCAAATAGGGGGACAGTTTGGAGGCCGTTGGTTTGAAGAATTCAATCGGGAGCCCATTAGGTCCCATGGCCTTGCCCGATCGGATGTCACGAATCACCCGTTAGATTTCTTCCTCCGTAGGTTCTCCCTCAAGGGAGTCTCTATCTTCAGGAGACAAGCAGGGGACTTTAATAGTCAAAAGCAGGTACCCAGCCACCAGCGCCAAGATCGTCCCAGTTGATGTATATACTGATTCTAAATAGGTTGCAAATGTGTCCGCTATCCGCTGGGGATCAGTAATTTCCTCATCGTTCGGCCCGAGCAATTGGTGCACCCATCTTGATAATTGCTCTTTTTTTCCCAGCCAGGCAAGAAGCTTGCCCGTTCTCTCCCCATGTTCGTATATTTTATGACAGGTTGATTTGTGTTTTGCCATGGCCGCCTCCATAAGGAGATTTTTGTAGTCTAATCTCATGACCGCCAGTGACTGTTGTGCGTCATGGTCGGGGGTTTGTGCCAGTGTCATTTCCCTCTGTAGGATATCTGCCTCAAGTTGCGCTATGCGTTTTGTTAGTTCCCTCTTGTGGCCCACCATCAGAGCGAGAGCTCTCCCCTTCACCGCCGCACCGAATGCACCCCACAGGATTTGGACTGAGGTGACCGAGCCAACGTTTTCCTGAAAGTATAGCTTGGTATCTTTAATTAATGCCGCTTTAATGTGTGGTATCTTGAGCGCCCAAGGGTTTATGGTCAGGGTTGTGCATCGAGGTTGAGAGCCAACTGCCATCCTGGTAAGAATGGGAGAGTGGTCTGAGATTCCCCGCGCAAGGCAGTGGGATTCAGAGACTTCATAAATGTCTTGAGCATGTGAGACCATATAATCAATACGTGACTGGCTATTATGGGCCCTGGAATGAAATGTGAATTGTGAAGTCGTGGGGTTAAGTCCTCGCCATATGTCAACCAGGCCCATTGCTGCTAGGAATTCAGCAAGTTGGGATCCCACCATGGGGTCTCTATGCAGGGGCAGGCGATCCAGTCTGCCATCTACTGTGAGATTGAAGTCACTCCCCAGCACCAACGTACCGAGTGGGAGATCAAGGAGACACTTTCCGATGCCTTGCAGCGTGGAGCGCTGCAGCCCGGGGGGGGGGGGGGGATGTATGTCGAAATTACATTGAGTGCCTTCCCTTCCCAGGTACCGGATACCGCGGCAAATCTATCTTGCCCATCGGACCAGGTCTTGTGAACCATGTAGGGACAACCCTTCTGTATAAGCACCCCAGTTCCCCAAAGTGAACCCAGCATGCATGATCAACTGATACCCCCACCTGTTCAGGGCCTTACAGGAATTGCCAATCAGGTGCGTTTCCTGGAGGAGGACAACATCCAGTGCCTGTCTCTTCAGGTATTGGAGGACTATCCCTCATTTGATTTTGTCCCCCAGACTGTTGACGTTCCATGTCAGGAACTTAAGTTCTAAATGTGGTCCCATTTTGTGGAGGGGGAAAGATGACTTGTGTGTAGCAGAAGCGAAGGATCTGTGCAACTGGGTTTATCCTGTTGGTGCAATATGCACCTGTTTGTGCTGCGGGTTTGTGGACAGGTTTGCTCCATTGTGTAGTTTGAAAACAACCCATCGATAGTGTACAGAGCCACCCCTATCGGATCATCTGACACCCCAGTATGATCGTGGATTGTGACTTGTGACATCGTAGAAATATGACACTGCTGTGTGAAACTAATACGAACCCAAAAGTAAGAACATGAACATTTTGAACATATCCCTCCCCCCAACACCCCCATCCCCCCTCCCTCCCTGCCTCCCTGCATGACGGTGTCCCGTGGTCTGCCTCCCTAACAGTGCAGAGTGCCCGTCGCCCTCCCTGCCCTATATTGGAGGTGTCGTTGTAGCAACCCTCCTCATCCCACCCCCTGCCATACGCAGCCATGCTGTATGCCACAGGAGACAGTGCATAAGGCTAGTTTATACTCATCCACTCCTCTTGTCTGTCACCACAATCCAGTTCATCACCGTGTGGACCTCACTCTGTCCCAGATTGATTACCCCAGATGGCATGCACTGAAAGAGAATGCGTCTGAAGCAGTGCACCAAATGTTACATGTAGGAATCCCAGTCTCTCATTTCTCTCAGGATATGTCTACAACCCCACATTGCGACCTTGAGCCCAGTAGAACCAAGTCACGAGCCAACCTTGGCGTGTTGAACATTGTCTCCATGCGTGGGGTCTTGCCGTTTCTGCATTGTTTGAACCAAAAGGAGGGAAGTGCAGGCAATTTTTTATCCAGGTCCAGCATACATGCCTGATGGTAAAGCTCTACAATAGTGGTATGCAGTTCCTAAGTACTAAAGCTAAAGGTTGTGTATGTTCATTGGCTCCACGTGGTGGTGTAGAGTCAAAGAGAAGTGGAGAAGAGTCTTCTCCTATTCGGAAAAAGACCCTCACACACCCAGCCAGCTAGGAGTCTTGCTTCATCATTGGGTCTGCTCCTTATCGGGTCGGCGCTGCAATACCAGATCGGCACCCGAAGTGAGGGCCCTAGGTCAGTGTAGGTGATAGTGGTGTGTAATAAAGTGGGTTAAAATAGGGGAGGTGGTCCACTCAAGATAATTTTAATGAAACGTGGCCCCTACCCTAATTAAAAGTAAAAGGGCGCGTGTTTTCACTCTAAGGATGTGAAATATATGCGCTTTGTCAAAAAGGTCAACATGTTTCTTGCCCCTTAATCTATTAGATGGCAATTCATCAGGATCTACTTACACTTATTGCTAGTGGTCAACAGTGGTGTGAAGTGAGAAATTGACCACCATTACAGCACCCAAATAAGTGGTACCTGTAGATCTAAACACACAACCTGTAATTAAAATAAAATAACAACATTAATGATTCATGTCAAGAAATTCAGGTAAAAAGGTAGAAGCATACACCACAAGTATTCATGGTATAGTTCAGGCATGCTACAATTAGGTGGATAGTGGCATGCGTGATGTGGGCACTTGATGGTAGCTAGCAATAATAGGAACTAACCAAGAACGCTAAGTAGCAGAGAAGAGAACTGAATGATAAAACTCACCCCATTAGGGTCAATAATGTGTGGCATCAGTACCGGCTCGTGTAGACACCAATATGTAGTGTCCTAGTTGGTAAAAGAGAAGATAAAGGAGAGAGCATGAGAAAAGAAATCCTTGGTGCAAAGGTCAGCAGGATCGGAGCACAAACCGAGTAGAAAGGCCGCCAACAAAGCTGACCAGTGTGTCACACTCCAAACAGTCAGGCTAGAACCCCAAATGAAATCAAGGCCCTTTACTGATATGTGGTTGTGGGAGGCTGTGCACTGCTAAGAAACCCAATCAGGGAGCCGGGTAGCTCATCCGACACTCACAGTCGTGAATGCAGGGTAGTATCCTGCACCCGTGATGGGACTCAAACCCAGCAACAACAACCATCTCTGCAAATCACAAAAATACAGGCCCCAAAACATGGAGGTGTAGACACGGCACAACAAACATGCTCGATTCACTTCCTGGTCGCGGTCTGGAGCACAAGCTCCCGCTCCCCGCACAACTCCTACACTGTGCACGTCTCCTGCGGCCGGATAATTTGACGGATATTTGGTTTCTGGGGATAGATGAGGCCGGAGCCACGTTAGTGTGTGGCCATTCTTCTCGGCAGTTGGCCACGCCCCCTTTTTAAAGTGAAAAGAATGTATCTTTGAAAACTTACTTACCTGGATGATTTTTCTCTGATGCCTAAACATGTATAAAGATACTTGATATTTTTATAAATTGGTGTGGATCTCCTTCTTGAGTCGTGATGTCATTTACTATTCATTGTTTGTATTTGCAAATGTCTTGCACTCCTCTGTGTTAAGCCTAAGGCTGCTCGACCACACTACCCCCTAACAGAGCACTTTAGGATTGCATAGCAAGCCATGTCCACTCATGAGGTAACCCTTGGTCTCTTTCACGGTATAACAGATTCCTGATATATCACATAATGAGTTGGCCTCCTACACACCCCTATTGCTGGTATGTGGCTTCTTCATACCCTTGTTGTCCTTCGATTTTACAGATAAGAGACCCTTTACCTCCTCAATTAGCTCATCAATTGCATGCAAGGTACAATTATTGGCTGTGTGTCTAGGGAGTTGATTTGCTTTCCCCATGTCTGGCAATTTATCATTTGCTTTATTTGTATCCATAATTTCAAGTTCTATTATTCACGGCTCCTATACGGGCTATTTGATCCTTAGAAGTGAAATGAGGAGTTAACATGGGATAGCAAAAAAATTATATTTAAACAAAGGTGAACTCCCGACTTTAACCGTATGAGCTACACCACAGGCAGGTAAAATTAAGGGTATTATAAGGTAGCTTACGACCAGCCCTACGTTCAGCCAGGGGTTGCAATAGACTCTAAACTAATTATTATTAGTAAAAAACAGACAATGAAAACAGACCATGCATCGGCCCACCTGAATAAAAAGAAGAAGCTGCCCAATTACAAAAGTAATTAAAAACAATTACCTACCCCAGGTGGGAAGAAAAAAACCCAGTATATGTTCAAAAATTGAATTACAAAAGATTTTGTGAGAAATTCAGGATCCCTTTACAAGCATTAGTTGATTCTTATATTATAGCGACCAGTCTTCAGTTTGCGTGGTTCAGTGAGCCTTACTACAATGCGAGAAAAAAATAATAATATAGATAGATTATTGCGAGGGGAAGGAGCCAGAGGATATCTTCCAATCGTAGCCGTCAGTGAACTATTCCCTGTTCAATTGTGTTTATCATGCCCCGACCTCCAGTGTCTGCAAGAGTTTGACTTATCTGCAGTGACCGTGCTCGTAGACCAAATCGCAAGGTTAACCTTTTGCACACTGGTATCAAACCTTAAGAGCGCAGGCCGGATCACATGCACGTGTGGCTGACAAGGTCCTCGCCAGGTCTATGAGGCGAACCAGTGGACCCAAACGCAAGGTAATCCTTTGATCGCTGACATCTGGCCTGGGGTATAGACAGCGGGACCCCTCCTCCTCACAAATCCAAAGAATAAAGTTATTTTGCCCCTTTTTGCATTTGTGGAGGTCCAAGGCAGCAACAATATTTAAAACAGGCACAGCGATTTGTAAAATACACAATCACCCGGATATGCGACTGGCACAGCCCCCACTGGGACTGTGATACAACCCAAACCCCCACAGCATAAATTCTAAAATAATTCAAGCATCACACAGTCAATACCAGATGATCATAACCCAGCTGCAGAGCAAACTCTAGACAAGGACAATGTCAAGTATAATTTTTACCCCTCAATGGTTCTCGTTGAGGAGCCAAGAGGGGTGGCCCTGCCCTGTCTCTGACTGGCGCGCTGACGGGCACAGGACAGGCCCGCCCTCGGCCCGAGCGTGTCCTGTAGGGAGACCAAACGTACTATATGGCACTCACAGAGTTAATGCAAGTGCAGAATGATTGACGGGCAAGTTGCAAACTGGGGGAAGTTTTGAACTTGTAATGCCCCACTGTACAAGAGTTCTACATAGTAAGGAAGACTGCATTGTTTTGAGCTTACTGCAGGCAATGTTTGCTTTAATAACAGTGAAAAATGGACCAGTAAACATTAAAATTGGCCCAAATATAGCCATAAAACTGGCCCACGCACTTACCTGTATGACCAGCCGCCCAGGCACTGTCTGACTGCACTACAGGCCAGCCCAACCCTGGTTCTGTTTGTGTCCAGGCTCACATCTCAGCTAAAAGGTTTTTTAGTTGTAGACCGAATCTAGAGGCTTTGGCAACAAATGCGTTTTTCCAAGATTGCAATTTTCCTTTCCAACCCTTTCCCATGATATCCAGAAGTTTTGTGCAAATACACAGGCGGTTAGCAGCAGTAAAGAAGGTGATGCTGTTATGGAAGAGCTAGCCCTGGTTACCTGTGCATTCTTAGTGGAGTGTCCAATTCAGCTGCCAGTTTCCCACAGATGTTAGGGAGCCACTGATATATGGTGCATCCAATGGTGGTACAGAACTATCTGGTAGTTGTGGCTTGGAACCTTTCAGGTTGTTTGGGAGGTGCCAGGTCTTTCGAAGGAGGCTTCAGGATACATTGTGGCTGCCTGGGCCTCGGTCATTATCAAGGCATATAAATTAGGCTGGAAAGTATGGAGTAGCTTGTGTGTGGAAAGGCGTTAGTATTCCATTTCAACGGGTCTCAAGGGGGTCTTGAATTGCTGAGCATCTATGGCGGCACATCAAAAGTCCTGTAGGACCATTAAACAATATAGAGCAACCATTTCAACAGGTCATAAGAAGATTGGGGGAGACCAGTGGGGGAACATCCCTTATTATGTAAGATGTTAAAAGGGACAATGTATATTATCCCCCCCCCCAACCACGGTATACTACCATGTGGGATGTCAATATGGTATTGCATCTCTGAGTGCTGGGAAGATAATGAGCATTTGTTAGTTAAACCTCTGTCGCTGTAATGGTAACCTCATGTTATGCCTGGTTTCATTCAGAAGCGTTTCAGAGATCAAGGCTCTGGGCATTATTGCTATGCAATTCACATCAGTAGGGGTTTGTTTCCATATTACAGGGAGAACTAAGACTGCCTCAACTTTTGAGGAATTCCCAAGTTTTGCTGCTCATCTTGCACTTTGTTTGGTGAGGTGTCTCAGTCAGTATAGAGTCAAACTAAGAAATGCTGACTTTGGCACCTCAGTTATTGATAGCTTTGAGGAAATCATTTACACCAGTCACATGTACGACACTGAGTAGGTGGGTAAAGGAGGTGATGGTTAAGGCGAGGCCCAAACAGAGTCCTTTGGAGCTCATTCAGATACATGGGCCGTGGCCTTTAAGGCCTTTTGGGCTAGAGCAAGATTGGAGAAAAACTTAAAGGTGGCAGTCAACATTCTATTGTAAACCTGTTAATCAGGTAGCAGTGACAGTTGCTGATACGCTTTCAACAACCATAATATGAACTTTCGGACTTGAAATAAAATTGCAGAGTATCCTCGCCAGTTGTGAAGGAGAGTCCTGATTTTATTACAGATGAAGGAGTCGAGTATTATCCCACCTCTAGAAGATTCACATACCCAGATGACTGGTTGTTTGCACTTGTGTCTATTTGGTTTTCTTTAGCCATAAGACAAACTAATCAAGTGGCAATCTAGAGTGTTAGACTCGGATGGGTGCCGAAGAGGCCATCAACTGGACTCTGAGGACCAGATTGATCAAAGGTATTGTGACACGCTTGCACCGCGCAAGCGGAGCAGGACGACGCAAAACCTAAAATGCTGCAACACACCAGTGGCGTAACGATAATTGAGGGGGGCCCCCCCCTGCAAGGTACGTGGAGGGGCCCCCTCCGGACTCTATCAAGAGCTCTCCGGCTTAAGTGCAGTGCTGAGGGGGCCCCCTGGAGCTTGGGGCCCCCCGGCACAGCGGGGGATGCGTGGACCTGTGTTACGCCCCTGCAACACACATAGAAAGAGAAAAATGCCTCAGAGGATTATTATTGTGCAGGAAAGTGTCCCTAATCCTGCTTACTTTGCACCAATTGTGATTTTGCATCTAAAAGTGTTTTTTCACAATAAAAGCATTTTCTGCACCTCACACTTATATTGCACCAAGGGAGCTGTCAACCAAATGTGATCCCATATTGATGCACATCTTTTACACCCAATGTGCTATCCTACTACCACATTTGCTGATAGTACAGAATGATTTTGCGCCCCATTTTAATACCCCGGCTCCTGCTTACTTTTCTCGCTAGGGTGATTTTGCACCTAAACATGTTTGTGAACCTAAATGTGATTTGTGCCCCTAAAAGAATTTCCACACTTGTGCTGATGTTGCACCAAAGGTGATTTTTCACCTCAATGTGAAGTGATGCCACAATGTTCCTTACTTTGCACTAAGGATCATTTTGCACTCAAATGTGATTTTGCTAATAAATCTAACTTTGTTGCAAAGGCAATTTCACGTTTAACAGTATTTTTGCTCCTAAATTTGCTTTCACCCAAAAAGTGTCTCACCATTTCTGTTGATGTTATTCCAAGGTTAAATTCGCAACTAAGTTTGATTTTGCACCTAAATATTTTTTTGAAACTAAAAGTGTTTCCACACTCTGGCTGTTGCAACATGGGCGATTTTGCATCTAAATCTAATGTGCCACGAAGGATGATAGTATGCATAGTTGTCTGTTATCCTAAATGTGATTAAAACACAGAAATTAAAGGAGGGATGTTGTATGCCTCTATCCTGCTCTCCCACTCCAGCTTCCTTCATTTTAAAAAAACAAACAGAAATGCTGTCAAACATGGAACAATTGGCTCGTCTCCCCTCTCTGCCTTCCAATCACAGGGAGGATACGCTGATGTGCCTGTGAGCCTCCCTCTGGGACCAAGTTACTGGAAAATTAACAAGTAAAAGCAACTTCCCCTGGCCTTACAACAATGGCAAATAGCACAATTTTTAAATGTTAAAGATTTATTGGCAACAGGTGGTTACAGGGCCGTCACATCCCAATGCACGGTTATAACTCTTTTTATTGCCGCTGCAGTGATTTGTGGGAGTCGTTGTTCTAAACAAGCACTTGAAAAAGGTATATAGACCTATGTTTGTCCTGTGAGTCGACTTCGGAGTCCTCACGTTTTCCAGCTCCATGCTTTAGTAACTCATCCAGTCCAGATTTTTTCTTTGCATTCTGAGACTTGTAGAATCGTGTTGAAATGACTACAAATCCCAGAATGCAAATATAAAGAACCTGAACTATCTGATCTACTCGCACATGGAACTGGGAAGCTTGAGAGCTTTGCGAGTGATTTGTCTTAAAACCAACACATACACTGACCAACTGATGGGCAGGCCCAAGATCCAATTAGCACATCAAAATAGCATTTACAAGCGAGTGGTATTCCTGCAACCCCCTCAAAAATACTCCCAAGCACTTTAAGGGTGATGGCAATACCTGTGCACAGGCAAGGAGTTCCCCATCCTCTTAGAGAAGAAACCCCAGGACCCATGGTAATTGTATGTAGAATGTTCTACAACCAACTGCAGCCTAAGATTGCCAGCTAGCTGCCTTAAATAAACAAGATCCCTTTACCCACAAGGTACATTTTTGTGAGCAAACAGAGGTCTTCATTATTAAATACCTACATGGTGATTGGGGTTCTCGATAACGAAAACATGCACCTAAATCTAATTTGCCACACTTAAGTAGCAATAGTGGTACTTTGCTGCCCCCTTCAGTCCCTAGATACCTAATCAAACTGAGGAAAGAACACGGACTCTTACTGCGCTCTCCTGGAGGAAGGGAATAGGTACATTGGTGATTAACCTTTTCACTTCTGTGGACCGTCTCTTCTTTATTACTGGAACCCGGGCCCCCCTACTGAATCATTATTGGAATCTGGGCACCCCCAGTGAGTCATTATTGGAATCCGAGGATCCCGGTCTAAGCATTTTTGATGATTTGAACTGCAAAACAATAGATGAAAAATACAGAAACAGGCATCCCACGAACAAATACAAAAATTACAAAATATTCACAAGCGAATATAAATATATATATGAATAAGTTAGGAGCTTTAATAAATTCACTTGAGGCCCTTTTTGGCCAAGCTATAATCTGTTTGATGCACTTGGATTGCTCCCACAAATCAATCTGAGGATATACACTTCATTTTTAGCCTACCTGTTCCTTCCCATTTACAGAATGTTTCAACATTTTTATGTTTGCATTTTGCTTCTTTATTTATATACACTTTATTAAACTGTTAATGATATTTAATTTTCTAAGCAGCAGTGGAGCCCCTAAGTATGCTGCGCGGACTGCCAGGGGTCCTTGGACGACCGGTTAAGAGCCACTGGCATGAATGGCGGACTACATGGAAACACCAATCTCACCAGGACTTGGTGAGGTATCAAAAATAGGAAATGTCCTAAGGGGAGAGACTGCAGCCATGTATCCTCACTTGTCGTTACAAGACACCGCCAGTTATCCTGAGGACGGCCAATTGTTCGTCAGAGAGTAACTTTTACTGAGATTGCCCAAGCACGCGAAAACAAAGACATTTACTATTATTTCATGCAATGCGGCCCAGCACAGTAAGTTGTTGCCCTGCAGTGGGTGGAAGGGAGAGACAGTAATGCTTCATATTATAAAGATATGGCGCATTTCTGCTCTCTCCTTGCCCTGGCGCACTCTGTGATGTCTAGCGCCAATGGAGGCACCCTTACATCCTCGTGCAAGGGATTCTGCTTTGCAAGCAGGATTGTTTATCTGCAGGAAGGCGTACCTTCCTGCACAAAAACAATCCTTAAAGGCATATTTCTCTTTTCATGTGTGCTGTAGAATGCAGCACGCGCGGAAAGAGTAAGTAACAGGGAAAAATCAATATATTTTGCCTGTTACACCTGTCAGGTAGGCACACCATTTTGGCACAAACCCAGATTTACCAATGCTTTTAACTCTGCGTTTGTCTCAAAATACATGGGTGGGTGCATAGGAACGCTTATGCCCCACCCATGTAAGGTCTACCTGATGCAAAGTAATGCAAGGCAGCGCTATGAGCTACCGTGTCCTAATTTGCATTTACTACACTACTTGGAGTGGCTTAATAAATGCTATAAAGGATTTTGGTTTGGGGCTGCACCAAAAAAGTGACTCACCCCAGATGCAAAAACAAAGAAAAATCTGGGCCCTACTATCCCCATTTTAAGGGGCCATAAAAGAAAACGAGTATAGACAAAGCCAAAAAGTCTCACATTTGTCGACAATGTGCAGAGATATTAATTATTTTCTTCTAATCAAGGGAGGGAGGGAGAAGCTGAGATTCATTCGGCTTCCGTCAGGTATAATTAATATTAAAGGAGAATGAATCGCATGTCCTGTGTATTTCCTGGGTCTTGGGCTCTCATTGTTTAAAAAAAACCTCATTCATAATCAACCTCTGGTACGGTATATCTTGGTTCTCTGCCTTGTAGGTTACGTGAAAAGCATCATCTTTGGGTCTTTTTTAAGCTTTCCTCCACCTGGAGGAAGACCAACTGTTTTTTTACAGCAGTTGTGATTAGAAAAAGTGAGGGTGTGATTGAAGCGTGATTAAGATTACCTCCATTTCTCAATGTGGTTTTTAATTTCTTGAGGATAGGGTAAGATTAAAAGAGTATGCGGTGCTAGGTAGGAGAGTTACTGTTCTAGGAAGGAGAGTTACAGTATGAGAGTTACTGTTCTATAGCACGCAGAGGACTAACATGCAGTGTAGATAAAAACGTCACCGCTTCTGTGGTACCTTGGGTGCTTGTTGGTAGGGCAGCGACATGACACTCCTAGGGGAACCAACTATGAATATGAATGCTGCAGAGGGTGATATTACCCCTCTGGCTGGAGCCTGGCATTATGCAGTGTGGCTCGAGGGATATGTGACTTTCTCTTTTCTCTTAATGGCTTATGAATCTGAGGGTGACTAAAGTGGCTTGATGTGTTTAGCGCCCAGTGGCATAGCTAGAGCTTCTGGCACCCTGGGCTATCCCTCAGATTGCCGCCCATGGCAGGTAGCAGGGGGGGTTGCTGAGGGAAAAGTACGTATTTGCTCTGGAGCCCAATGGAGTCAAAACGTGTAGCTTGGCTCTATCGCGCCAAAAACCTCCAGCTGATTATTGATATATAGAAGTTCATTTCACACAAGCCCTAGTGACTTAGAGAAATCCCACACTGCTTTTGCCTTACAGCTCAGGGCACTACTCCTATTGAGAAAAGTGTTCTGGGTACAGTCTGGCACCTGGGGAGTACTCCAAGGTGAATACTCAACCACGTGTGGTTTGAAGTATCCTTCAAAATGTCGCACCTAATGTATTAGTATTTACAACATATCTTCCATTAAATGCAACACAATGTTGGAAACTAATTGGGATAGTTAGATTTCACGTTCTGCTGTGCAGGTCAGTTCAATGGTTAGAGTCCGCTGTTAACTGCATTAGAAAACAAACGCTCACAGGTCACAGAAGCAGGAATGTACTGAGGGTAGCATGTTGAATTGGAACTGAATTATATCATTCAAACAAAACAGAGCACGGGAAAGGTAAGCAACACGTTGAAGAGGATGTAGCCTTAGGGCTAGGGCGGTTGACCTTGAAGCTGGGGAAACGGGTTTGAGTCTTGGCAACAACGCTCAACATCCTGTGATTCTGGGCAAATCACGTAATCTCCCCATGGCTAACAAAAAAAATGTATATGTCCTTCTGTAACGAAACCGGTGCTTATGTAAAGCGCTCTGATACCCAATGTCTCGGGTCTAGTTCACACTGTATAAAACAATTATAAAGAAACAAACTAATAAACCACAATGTAAGCATTGCGCGGTGCGACCTCTCAATTATACCTACACATGAAATTTAAACAAAAACACCATTACAACACCCTTCCTATTTTATTTGACAATACCAGGGAGCTGAAAGATCAGATGTGTTTCAAAATAAAAGTGTTAATTCAGGAAAACCGGAAAGCAATAGCTGTTGCCATCACAAACTTCAGGATAGGAAGGAAAAGTGACAATATTTGGTTGGACTGACCCAGAAATATAAACTGTAAACCACCAAATTCGGTAGTCATATGACATACAGACATAATGTTTATGACACTATTTCAATAATGTTCATTGTTGTGTACTAATGATCAACCTGTGTGACAAGTATCCACCTGGTACAAATTTCAAATTAAGATTCATGTTAAAGGTTTGGTCTTTTTTATCAGGACTTTTTTCACAAATTTTACTTATCATAGTATTCTTTCTGCTGAACAGTCTGCTACCTGCTAAAATATTCTCTACTGCCCACCAGTTAAAGCCTTAAGTATGAATCTGTTATATCCAGTGAGCCCAATTCGATTGAATCCATCAGTAGCTTTGGGGGGAAATAAGCCCTCAGCATGCAAGCATGTAGATCAATCAATCAATCAATCAATCAATCAATCAGGTATATGCTTCATATGTTCGTTCCTTCTACTCTGGCCAAGGGGTAGTGTCAGGAAATGAAGCTAGTAAATGGAGCCTTACCAATATTACTATTCACTCAACATTAGGAGACAAAATGAACACCATTTTGAATGATAGCTCTTTTATTGGCTCAAAGTAAACAAACATTAATTAACATTTTAAGAAAAATTAACTCAAGTATAGAAAAAATATTCTGTAAATGATACCATGTGTTGATACCTTCAAAACAGACATGCACCCATGTAATCACATTTGGGGAAGGGAGGGAAGGCATAAATTAAATCAAAGGGAAAAAAACGTTACCTTGTAGCCTGACGTGACAAACATTTTTTAAAAGGTGAAGCATAGTTTACCTTGAATAAAGAGTGCATGGAGGTTTTGGTGCTTCAAAATACTGCCCTGTTGCCGTTTTTTAACAAATCATGCTGGAGTGGCGTCATAGGAAGCCACGTAAAGACTTAGTAAAGAGGCTAAGTTCAGTGGAGCGCTGAGCCATTGGTCTCGATCTTTCTTGCAATGCTAGTTCCTTACTCAGGCAGTATTATTAACAGATCACATCTCACAGAAAGTGCATTGTTGTTATGCATGGTGGATGGGCAGCGAGCTTGTGCTGAACACCGGAAGCCAGGCAGGGCATGCACAGCTGTGCTGCATCAATTTTGAAGATGTCCGTGGTAGCAGTAGTGGAAGCAAGAGGGGTGGTAACCCCTTTTTTGCACCCACTCAGGACACCTTTTGAATCGACGTATGGGAAGTGGTGAAGGTATAAGGCACGATAGTGATTGCCCAGAGGGCAGAGGAGCGCGCAAGTCTGAACATTTCATGGCTCAAGAGGGTGGAGGTCTCTGGTCAGCAGAGGAAGAAGAAAGCCTGGAGAGTGGGAACTCTGTGGTGATAGATGGACCGCTAGCTTGACAACATCGTGGTGAACCACCCAAGGGCCAGGCAACCAGGGAAGGGTGTCTGGTGGAGCCATCAAGAGAAAGGAGCAAGGAAGGTGACTAGGGTAGACCCTGTAATCAGGAGTCTGAGCTACATACTCGCTACCCAAATCAGAGACTCAAAGACTTTGTACAGCATGTCCAGGTAGAAGGTTCGGAACAAAGTGGGAAAGGGATGTAGTGAGCCACCTGGCCACTGTAGGGCTCCCCTATGCCCCGGATATCATGGATCAAGGACCCTCTGGCCGGGCGCCGCCAGAGGTTATAAATAAAGGGGTATTGGACCACATGTGGTCTTCGTACCGACTGAAGAGAAAGGACATTCCGGGCCGTTACTGTGGGATCCTTTTAAAAACACAGGGCGTGACGTCACGTGCGCACACGCTGGGATCTTCACCTTGGTGGTGCGTGCGCTGCAGAATTGTGCAAGCAGCTGCGGTTGCACTTCGAAGTGCACGTCACTAGTGTTGGGGCGGTCGGGGGCCGCGTGGCACTGGTGGCCCATGGCGGCCGCCATTATAATTTAATTGGGGACACGGACACTACTGTCCCCAAATAAATTACAAAGACTGCCGCCATGGGCCACCAGTGCCGTCCGGCCGCCCCCCCCAAAATAGTGCCGCCAGGGGCGGACCACCCCCCCCGCCTTCCCCCCCCAGCTACGCCCCTGTTAGCGCCTACACATATGACTGGAACTGGAGCGATTTACTATAAGAATTGAGTAAAGTATTCAATCTTGCAATTTTGACTGCATCTTTGTAGTCGAAGTTAGGGGGAGCAACAATGAATGCATAATGTTAACCATCGCTCTAGGGATAAATATATCGTCATGTAGATCACAGTGACCTCATGCAGGGTTGTTTGATTTTGGGTATCCTAGACCTCATTTTCAGGAGCATCATTTGATTGTTTCTTTGTATATATATACCATAAGTATTCAGTTTTGGCGCACTATTAGCTCAGGACGATAATCGTTAATTGTATATAATTTTTGAATTTTTATTTTAGAGTATTCACTGGTAAAAGAAAATCCTGAAGAAGGCATTTGCCAAAACGCGTTGGTGGTATTCCTCAAATCACTGCCAGTGTTTTATTCATATTAGTTTGATTTTATTGTGAATTGTGAATTGTAGTTTGATTACAACATATGTGAAAAATATAATGTGTTGCTATAATTGTCATCTCCGCATTGTACTGTGATCAAATCAGTGTAATATAAATTGTAATGTCAATTTATTTATGTATCAAAAAAGATTATGTTTGAATTGAATTTGCACGAATAATCAATTATTCATAGATGAGAAAAGAGAGATAAAATTATAAAAAGATTAACATAAAAGTGAAAAAAAATCTTTTTTTTCAAAAAATAAAAAATAAAAAAGATTACAATCAATTCACTTTGTGTGTTATATTATATAGATGTAAGTCCTGAGCTGCGCCATTCTCATGCTATTCTAAAACGGCACTTTACCCGGTGCAACCCTTCTTTTTCCAATAAAGTTTAATTCCCTGATAGGGTTATCCTTTGATTCAGGGGCCCCGTGTATTTTCAAAAAGTGATTAACTCGCAGCTGGACTGTGAGGGGTTATTCAGTTATCATGTTTAATTGTTTTTTTCTGAATTTATTTCTGAGAGGTCTGGAGATTTGATTTCAGGCACTACGGTTTTGCGGGCACTGCGCTCTACAGGGCACTTCCCTTCCCCTTAATTGGTGATGGTAATACGATTAAGTCTAGTAGTAGGTTAAAGTTGTGTAAAATTAAAGGTAATACACACACTTCCCTAAGAAACGAATCATGTCCAATTTACCCACTTTTGGGTTTACAGATGAACAATTTGCCAATATGGTAGGAACTAGTACCACCTTTGGTGGTAATCATACATCTTTGGAATCAGGCAAAAATGAGGATGCTATAACGTTATTAGCCCTTAAAAAGAAATTGAAACGGATAGAGCTACATGGACAATATATGCTTGAGTACTTAAAAGCTGGGGTTATACCTCAAGGGCTGCGTGTCAGAAACATTCCTGGGCTTTTCATCCAAATTAAAGAATTTCTAGAACGATGGGCCATGATATCCAACCGTTGCTCACGTGATTACATGATGCTAATTGTCGAAACCGCTAAAGAGGTCTTAGAACAATTGGCAGCAGAGATCCAGGATCTAGAAAATAAAATCAAAAGCTCAGGCATAGTGGAAGACACCAAGAAAAAGCTAGATGAGATAGAGAAGGATCTTCACTCCTACTCAGATTACCTAACTAAACGCAAAATAGAAAAATTAAAAAAAGATGTTAGGTTTTTTAGGAAAGAAGCCACCTATCCCTATTTGAAAGAGCAATATTATAATCAACCTGAAGGGGGTCAATATGACCAATTTATGAACAAGCAATATAACTATGGTAAAAAAGTTACCACCTTCTCTGATTCCGATAATGAAGGCCAATATACAGGAAATGGATATCAGGGCTACAGAAGCGCCAGTAAGCAACGAGGTACACAGCCTTTTTTAGGGAGGCGTTTTACCAGACGGGTGAATTGGAGACCACAGTATCAACCGAGGTTCCAAGCCAACCCACAAATGGACTTCAACCAATTCCAGGCCAATCCACCGATGGGCTTCAACCAATATCTAGAAACACGGAACAAAAGATATTGGACAGAGTAGAGACTATACCCATTTTTAATCTTAGTGGGTGCCAGTTATCCCCAACAATCATGAACGTCTTATCTAAGGGCCTTACCTTTGCCCCTCATTCGGGTCTTAATAAATTTGAATTATTTAGAGACCTTCAAGCATTTTTTAGAAAAATCAGGCTAAAAATGTTTTTCTCAGAGCAGATAGATCAAAATGATAACACAAGCCTATCTGGTCTTGCACCAAAATCGGTTTTTACACCTACTCTAGATCAGTTACCACCAGAGGTGGCTATATTTGAACGAGTATTGTACAATAAAGTTACTAACATTACCAAACATGTACAGAAAACTCCCTTTAATTTGAGCAGAGATCAATATCAAGCCTTAGAGGATCTAAAAGGAAGTAGTGATAAGATCATTAAAGCATGTGACAAAGGGGGAGGGATTGTTGTATATGACACCCCCACCTATGTAACAAAGATGGAGAATATGTTGGGTGATGCTCATTTTTACACATTGATCAAAAGGGATTCCACGATCCATACAGTGAGCAAGATACCTAAACTTACTACTCAAGCATGGAAAAATGGAGAAATTTGTGAAAAAGAATGGGCCTTTTTAAATGTAGATAAACCTAGGATGGCTAGTATATATGGTATCCCTAAGGTACACAAGAATGTACTAGATCCACCATTAAGACCAATTGTAACTACGATAGGTTCAGCCACGGAACCACTAGCCAAGTACATTGATGCCATCTTATGTCCCCATATATCTAGGACACCAGCTTTCGTGCAAGACACAAGACACATCATTAATCTTGTAGAAAATATTACATTTTGCCCTGATACTCTATTTTTGGTAACAATGGATATAGAGGCTCTCTATAGCAATATTCCTATTGATGGAGCATTAGCAGCAGTGCATTGATTTATTCAAAACTATAATATCAAATGTCCATCACTGTTTCTCTTAGAATGTCTAAAAGTAGTGTTGGGTGATAATGTCTTTGAATTTAACAATCAACTATATAAGCAAAAACAAGGTGTC
Source organism: Triturus cristatus (assembly GCF_964204655.1). Lineage (NCBI taxonomy): Eukaryota > Metazoa > Chordata > Amphibia > Caudata > Salamandridae > Triturus > Triturus cristatus. The sequence continues at coordinate 352,252,189 of NC_140588.1, read as the reverse complement.
AGTATGGGGGGCATCATGTGCACCAACTGTAGCAAATATCTACATGTCACAATTTGAGAAAAAGTATGTCTTCAATGAGATAGCGCCGTTCTATGAATCTGTGACCAAATGGTCGCGGTTCATAGATGATATCTTTTTTATATGGAATGATACTCAGGAAAATCTACAACAATTCCTACAGTGGATAAATCTATGTGATGTGAATATACACTTCACGAATCACATAAGTACAGAACAGGTGGAGTATCTAGATGTATGGATAAAACATCAGGCAGGTATTCTGGTGGTGGATTTGTTCGTCAAACCCACCGCCAGAAATACGTTATTACACTACGATAGTTACCACCCAACCATACAGAAAAATAGTATTCCGTTTGGAAAATTCCTACGTCTCCGACGCAATTGCACTAACATACAGGATTTTGACATCAAAGCTGAGACTATGAAGAGCAAGTTCCTAGCTAGGGGCTATCCGAAGAGCTCGTTTTTATGATCGACAGCATTTGCTCACAACCACAAAACAGAAAAAGGATCCTAATTTAGTCTTTGTCACCAGGCATTCCACGCTAAACGAGAGAATTAGACAGGCGGTATGTGCCAGCTGGCACATACTAAATGTAAATGCATCTAAAGAAGAAAGAGTTTCCAAGCCTATGTTTGCATATAGACGTAACAAATCCATAAAAGATCATGTGGTACATTCACGCATGAAGAAAGCGAATGTGAGTCAACAAATGGGTATCACACATGACAAACCAATAGTGGGGACATATAAATGCATGGGTTGTAAATTCTGTGCCACTGCAATAGAAGCACCAACATTACATTTTAATGATCAATCAATCTCTCCCATAAATCTTAATAATTGCAAAACTTCAAATGTAATTTATTTGATTATATGCCCCTGCAGATTGGGTTATGTAGGGGAGACAGGCAGGGCGTTGAATGTAAGATTAACGGAACAGAGGTCTGCAATCAGGACCAGAAAAACGGCAGCTCCAATGGTCAACCACTATATTGACAAAAACCACGCCCCCGAGGATATGCAGTGGTATATCTTAGAAAGAATTAGTCAGAGAGAAGGGCTACATCTGGAAAAAAACAGAAAACTCAGAGAAGTTTATTGGATTTTTGTTCTGGAAACCTCCATTAAAGGTTTACATTTAGAGATACCCTGGGATCAGGCAATCAAATAAAGATAGATGCGAGAGGATTATTCCTATTAATATCCAAATATATGCCAGTCTTCTTAACATATCCTACATCATATGGCAGTGAGATGTAAGATGTGACCTAAGAGCTTTCTATTACAAACTAATTAAATAAATAGGCACAATATACCGTAAAGGACATTGGAGAAGAGCTCGTACAATTTCATGTCGCCCGTGAACGTCCCTTTGTAAACCTATTGAATATGTATGACAACATTGTAGGTCTATTTTATATTCGTACTTATATATGGATCAGTAGTTAACAACAAAACAGAATGCACTAATAATTCCTGGGGAGGAGAGAGTAATCTTAGCTAATACATATTTTTACATATTAGCGGTAGATAATAATAATAAGAGGTAAAGTAGCATATGATATCATGGTGCTCTTTTCTGAATTGTGAAAATAAGCAATGAAAATTAGAATGCAAACATACATCCTAATATGGTAGCAAGTGACGATAAACAACACTGGTTAGTGAGACACGTGAGGCTATCACGTTAGGGTAGCATTACGTTCTATTCATGCCACAGATAGGGAAGTAAACATCGAGTGGAGAACAAATTAAGTGTAAGCCCCAGTCGAACTTAAATATAAGGAGATGCTGATCGAATACGGGGGATAATAATGGCTGAGAAAATCAATTAACACAAACAGTGAGTGTGATATTATTATAAAGGATTGAATTACTGTGTCAGGTATATATCAACAAATGCTACCTATTATAACGTATTGGTAATAATAACAATCCAAGAGGGGAGCACAATGCACACTACTATATGGCAGCCATAGATGACAGCTAAGTATGTGACTGCAGTGCGTAACAACGCGAGAGCAGTACGTTAAGAAGCTACTTAAACAGGAAGTGATGACACAAGACTTGGTCTGGCGTATAAGCAGGTCGGAGGTAGCGGAAAGGAACGCCGTATTCATGGTGAGTTGCTATCACCAGAAAATAAGTTGATTTTAAAAAACATTGTATAGCAGACATCGTAACCAGGTTAGCTAGTCCATTATCACGTATTAGTAATAATAATAAATTATAAGTGGAGGATAACGTACACGACAATATGGCAGTCATAAACGATAGTTGAGTACGGGACGGCATTTCATCAGAAAGTGAGACGAGCACGTAAAGAGAATATTTAAGCAAGAAATAAGAATAGCAGGCCTTGTTTGGCGAAAAAGGAGGTTCCAGATATCTGTAAAAAACTTCGCCCTTATGGTGAGCCTCTATCACAGGGAATATGTCCGCATAAATAGCGTTGCGCTGGGGACATGACAATGCGGTCAGTTAGCGTGAATAAGTATTGTTATAACCAAAGCATTACAGAAAACTAAATTAGTGGCAAGTAATGAAGTATAATCAATATGTAGTAAATACAACTTGGATAACAGGTATTCTATAGGACAGCCTTTTGTGTATTAGTCTAAACAAAAGCATTCCGTTGTCATTTAGATATTGACGAGTCTATACATCCGACACTATGTAGCAAATGAGAGGAAAAGGAACTTTTTATTAAATAGTTGTATGTAAGAACGGATGGGAGAATAGTTGCATTGTAGTATTTAGAGCTTAGTTGAGTCTATATATTTGGTGAAATATGGTAAAAATAACAAAATAAGGTTCAGCTTTAAGCTATATGACTATCAGAAGGCACATCTCAGGAGTATCCAAATTTAATGTAATGCAGAGTGGGGAATGATATTAGATATACATAAAGCACATTTAAGGCACGTGGAGAGATATAGAAATGTCATACAAATACTTGTAGATAACAATTTGGTTGTATTACATTTAGAAATGACTCACGAGTAGAGCTAATTATTCCCTCCCCCCCGCTCTCTTCCCCTTTTTTCTTCTCCCTCTGGTATAACTTTGTGTTCATAGTGGCCTTGAAATAGAAAATCAGAGTTATGGAAAAAGAATATGCGGATAAAAATCATAAAGCAAATACCAGAAGAAGACAAGTAAACGGCTATACATGAAACTTTAGGTAAATGTACATCACATACTTATTGTATAGTTAGTGTAATGAAAGCTATGTCGAGTAATATACCATTACATCTAGGTGCAAACATAGGTTTCCATATATGTTCTTTTATCTGTATATATAGGATTCTGCAATCTTTGCCATACGGATTGATATATCTGGGGGATATTGCAACGAATAATTAAAGTACAAGCAATATAGTCCTGAGCAAGTGAGGTGGGTACGATAGAATTAGTTTAATATCGATAAGACTTATTAGAATAAATCAAAAAGAACAAAAATGATTTAACAAATAACTTATGTATTAACATTTCAGGAAAGATATATATATATAGATACTACAGGCTGGTGATATCTACAACTAGATAAGATAATTCAACAGGAGGCACGCAAATCATCCTAAAGTAAGTAATAAAATATAATAGTGGCGTCACTTAGAAATAATGTGATAGTATGATTGCTATAGAAAATAGCGGCTCCACACATTGTATTCTATGCCTTTCAGATAAATAAATAAGTTGGACTCATCCACATATCCTGAATAACAGTGGAAACATTGAAGAAATATCTACTTTTAGCAAAAGGTACCCCAACATATGTGATTATAAGAAAATATAGAGATTCAAATCTCAATACAGTAAATAGCATAAGATCAGAACGATACACTGACAATATAACTGTGACATGTTATATATACCAAAAGTAAAAAGAATGGCGATGTAGTAGTCCATAATTGGAAAGTCGATTGGATAAAAACCTCAAAGGGAACTGGAGTGATTTACTATAAGAATTGAGTAAAGTATTCAATCTTGGAGTTTTGACTGCATCTTTGTAGTCGAAGTTAGGGGGAGCAACAATGAATGCATAATGTTAACCATCGCTCTAGGGAAAAATATATCGTCATGTAGATCACAGTGACCTCATGCAGGGTTGTTTGATTTCGGGTATCCTAGACCTTATTTTCAGGAGCCTCATTTGATTGTTTCTTTGTATATATATATATATACCATAAGTATTCAGTTTTGGCGCACTATTAGCTCAGGACGATAATCGTTAATTGTATATAATTTTTGAATTTTTATTTTAGAGTATTCACTGGTAAAAGAAAATCCTGAAGAAGGTATTTGCCAAAACGCGTTGGTGGTATTCCTCAAATCACTGCCAGTGTTTTATTCATATTAGTTTGATTTTATTGTGAATTGTGAATTGTAGTTTGATTACAACCTATGTGAAAAATATAATGTGTTGCTATAATTGTCATCTCCGCATTGTACTGTGATCAAATCAGTGTAATATAAATTGTAATGTCAATTTATTTATGTATCAAAAAAGATTATGTTTGAATTGAATTTGCACGAATAATCAATTATTCATAGATGAGAAAAGAGAGATAAAATTATAAAAAGATTAACAAAAGGGAAAAAAATTATATTTTTTCAAAAAATAAAAAATAAAAAAGATTACAATCAATTCACTTTGTGTGTTATATTATATAGATGTAAATCCTGAGCTGCGCCATTCTCATGCTATTCTAAAACGGCACTTTACCCGGTGCAACCCTTCTTTTTCCAATATAGTTTAATTCCCTGATAGGGTTATCCTTTGATTCAGGGGCCCCGTGTATTTTCAAAAAGTCATTTGTGTCCTTCACCTTTGAAATGCCTTTTTACCTAGATTCCGGTCTGTTTGGATAAGAGAGCTGTTTTTATTCTAGTGCTGATGAGATTATTCCACAACTGTCCTGTTGTGTACTAAAGTTGTGGAGTACCGACTCTGGCTTTCACTTTTTAGGGCTTGCCGTCACCCGGAGTGTAGTTTCTGCACTCAGAGTGGAATCTCCGTACTCAGGGTGGAGATTCTGACCCAAGTATATACGTAAAGACCCTACTCGTAAATGCCTTTTGTAAATACCGAAAGTCCGAAACTTAGACTTTTGGTCTAAGTTTACCTTTAAGAATACCTGACAGTAGTAACCTTACACAAAAGTTTAAGTTTACCTCTGTGAATTGGGACCCATGTGAGAATTACGAGGTGTGAAATAATTATCATACCCTCGCAGTTTTCCCTTGATAAGTTCCAGCAGGTCAAACCTTCTGGAATTTATGGAGGAAAAGGCAAAAAATGTGGAAATACCAACTCCACATGTTATGCCTCACTTGTAAGTTAAAAAGTCAGAGTCTGAGGTATTTACCACAGGCCCAATTCACAAAGGTAAACTTAGATATTTGGTTTAAACTTCTAAGTTGATGACTTTGGGAATTCCCAAAGGGCATTTACGAGTACTATCCTTATGCCCTCACTTGGGGGGATCTCTGCCCCCAGTGTGGACATAAAGATAGCACATGTAAATGCCCTTTGTGAATGCCCAGTCATGAACTTAGGCGTTTGGTCTAGGTTTAGATCAAACATCTACGTTTACCTTTGTGAATAGGGTCTGCGGTAAATACCTCACTCTGGCATAACGGTATTTATCACATGTGGTACATACCTCACCTATTCTGCCTAACTTGTAACGATGGCCTTAGCTGGAACTTTAATACAACAATACTAAATGCACAATACAATGCCAAGACAGCCACCCACTGATATGTTACATTTTGTAATTGCAAGCATTTACCAGCCACGTTTAGGCAGCAGCATGTTTTCTTTGCCCTACTTGTATTCTTTTCATTTATCTTGCATGTGTTATTGAGTTTTGTGTGCGTTTTATTGTGGTGTGTAAATGGGTGGATATAAGAATGAGGGTGGGTTGATGATTGGATGCATGAGTGGAAGGATGAGTGACAGATGACTTGTAAGATGATGAATTGAGCACCTAAACACATTTTTGACTGAACGGGCAGTTTCCTTTATAATAAGTACCTACTTCTATTGTCATTGCTTGTTTTGAAAAGGCATTTCACTTTTGAAAACTCAGTGAGCCATGACCGTAATAAAGGCCTCCTTAAGAGCCTTCTACAGCAAGCAGGCACCTTAATATGAAAAGTTGCCCATAGCAAAATGAAGAGATACAAGCCGCTCGTGAAAAGGCCCATGTTGGGTGGCGACCAGCCCACTATCGATAGATATTACCGCAGCTTACCATCCCTGGTAATGAACAAGAATGCTCAACAAGAAACACCTAAGGATATGGGCTGCGACGTTACTGGTTTTGGCGATGACCTTTCTCGGTGTATGGAAGCACGCAGTCTCAAGGAATGGCCTCGAAGGGTGTCCCCAATTAAGGTCGATAGCAGCTGGAGTGAGGGCTCGTGTAATGGCAGCGAGTATGCAGGATTCAGTTTAGTGGAGCTGGACGATTTGGAAGATACGATGGTTCCACCTAACTCCCCTGTCTATGAAGACATGGGCTTTCAGGAGGATACGGCTCCTGAGAAGGTAGTTGTGCAACAGCCGGGTACAAGCATCGAAGATGATGGGGCATCGCAGGACATTAGCGACGCTCAAGATTTCAGAGCAGCCGTAGAGGGCGGTGAAAATGCTGAGGTTAGTAAAAATGTTATGAGCTGTCAGTTACATAATGATGTATTTTATTTCTTTAACTAATGGCATGTCAATATTTCTTCTTTTGACCCTAGGGAGCAACCCCAAAAAGAACTGAGGCCATGGGGCATCCTACAAAAGCGGACAACGTAAATTTTTACTGTCTATGTTGTGCAAAACGACTGAAAGTTCCACAAGACAAAGTACGGCTGTTCCCATGAATTGTGACTAAGTCTCTATGAGTGGCGCATGTGAAAAGGAAATTCAAGTAGTACCCCATGACGACCTGATGGCTGTTAAAGGTTTCGCCGCGGTTGTGGTACTAGCTTGTGTCAGACATGACTATTACGGCCTCTGTTTCGGACACAGAATGAGGGATCCTCAGCAGGCCGCGCACGAGTGTCTGGGCGATGCATACGGAGCACAAGTAATCCATTATATATGTAGTTTGTTAGACCCGTACAAGGTGTATAAACTGATAAGGGTGGTGTACGACTGTCTGCTGAAAAGAAATATGTCCAACCTGATATGCTGAAGCTCTTGACAACAGCACTCGAGGAGATCCGTTACGCCCATGACCCAAGCTTAAAACTGCAGGGTATGAAAGGGATGTGTACGGCTTTTGATAGAAAGATGATAGAAAGACTCGTAGAAAGGCGTATGTGTAAGCTGTATATAAAAAATAGAAGAATAGGGTATTTAGCCCCCCGAAGACTATTTTAAATGAATAAGGTCTTATTCAGCGTTACATGATAGCGTGTATTTAGAACAAAGCAGTAGAATGTTACACCGTAAGGTGGCTGTGTGTTAATCGGCCTTACAACGCTTACTATGTAAATTTAAAGTACCTTTCGTTTATGTTTTGTTAATATTCTTTATTTTTAATAAAATGGCCTTACGCAAAACAAGCGTCATTCATTGCCTGTTGTGCAGCAGATGATAACATGCCGGGGGCCCGGTTAAGAAAACGTTATCATGATACAAGGGAAGTTGGCAGCTTAGGAAGCGCCAAAGCTCTGTATAGAAGGGCTGTAGATGAAAACGAACCTGTAAGCAGAGACCTGGTGAAGACCTGGTTATCAGGAGAGGAGGCGTATTCATTCCATAAACACACCAGTAGACGCTTTAAGAGGCGCCCTACAATCGTTATTGCGCAAATAGATTATCAATGGCAGGCGGATATCATCAGCCTTCAAGATATAGCAAAACATAACAGCAACGTTCGTTATATATTAACCGTCATAGACGTCTTGTCCAAGTACGCCTACGCAGAAGCGCTACGCGATAAAAGTGGGTCTAGCGTCACCACCGCCGTTCATGTACAGGGTGGAAATAATATGATGGCCAATATGCAATTCAACAAACCCGACTACGTCGCAGTTTCTAAAAAACACTATTTCAATTATGATCTTCGATGATCAGTCCGTCCCGGTGTCCTTTAAATACGGGAAAGTTATTGTTAAGCTTCATTTAAGGCCAAGACGTGACAAAGGCTATTAAGCAGGCATCATGGTGGTTGTACTAGAACCAAGTCCTGGGCACACGTTCAGAGTATTGGGTTTGGGGTTACGACCCACAGATTTAGTATTTCCTGTGAAAGAATTGTGAAGGTCGACACCAGAAAATTCTTTTGGGTTCAATTTTTATCACGTTCTTGGAATGGGTAAAGAAAGAAAATCAGCCGACACGTGTTTCGTCACATGGGATTAAATCCGTGACTCTTCAGGGCTGGGAAAGAAAAAATTTAGTACAGTACCAAGAAAAAAGCAAACAAAATTGTGATGCAAAAGAGTAGATAAGTATATGGTGACATATTCAAAATCACCTCTCTAAAAGAAGAAAATCCTACGAGAGTCGTGAAGAAAAGGGGCAACATAAGTGACTTCACAGCAAGCGGTAGAGAAGCGTCTCGTGGGAAGGTGAACTTAACTGTAAAGATTATTAGGAAAAAGCAAAATTGGAACAAAGGATGGTCATGGCCGTATTTGAAGCATACTTTAAAACATGAAGAAAATGGTGCAGTAATGTGTAGGTGAGTGACAAAACAGTGACTTTAAGACTAATTAGCATCTTAATGGCAAAATTAACTAATACATATATCGCAACGTTTTCAGAAGGGAGAAAGAAGGAAGCATGAAAATATAGATATTATACTAAGGAAGACATAAATATGGACATGGTCTAAATATTGCATGCGGTGAGATCTAATGGAACGAATCTGCAGTGTTTGGATAAAGTAGAAAAATCTACATGTGAGGAGAGAAAAGGTATTGTGCGATAAATCTGGGGAAACAAATAGGAAAGCGTGCTTGAAGGGAAACGCACGCTAGTAATTTCAACATGACATAACTGAAGAACACATAGTGTAGTACAGCTAAAATGTCGGAAATCACGAGATATGGACTCACCGCTGGACCGGTGATATTTCCAACCCGGTCTTAACACGGGTTACTTCGTAAATTGGCAGGTATGGTGCAAACGATAATATGGTGAGATGGGAGGATGGGTAATCACTACCCCCAAAATAATCAGTGTTCCAGAGCAGTGCGCGGACGGGTAAGTCCGTCTTATATGCGGTCCTGTAGGAAAAAGTACTATCAGTTAGATGGTCTGCTAGAACATCAAGTCATCAAGTAATAATGTGGAGCGAGTCTAGTTGGCTTACCCGTAGGTGCGGGACAGGCAGTCGTTGAATCCGTCTCGTTTTCCGGTTATGGAAGGAGACGAAGGGGCAGGAAGTGCTCTAATAGCAAAAAATAAAAAAGGACTAGAGCGATAACTGGGATAAAATGCAACGTGCGCCGGAAGTGAGTGTGTGGCGCTTGGCAGGAAGTGCTAATTAAAGCAAAGAATTTCTAGGGACTAGAGCGTGATCTAGACAGAAGCGTTGGTAAAATGACAGAGAGTGTCTGTCTAAGTCACGAGATTGAGAGGTCAGAAGGCAGAAAATAGAAAATGGCAGTAGAAAATGCATAGTACTATATCAAGACAATTAAATTCAAAAGTACAAAATAGAAAGGAGAATAGCGACATAACGAAAAAATATAATGCGAGTGGTTAACATAATTAAAATAATCATGAATGGACAAAATCAGTGCAATAGCAGTCATTCAAATCATAGATTTCTGTGCACTGTTCAACAGCAGACAATGGGTGAACATGTCCCCAAAGATCATTAGAACAGAAAGATGCGCGCTGTCCTGATGTGAACATTTTCTGTAACTTTTGCAGAGAGCTATAGCAGCAGTTAAAGGGGCTTAGAAAGATGTATCATATGTAGTAAGAATCCAGGTTCCTACTGTAAAGTAAAAAACAGATGATTCAAACAGGCGAGGGGAAAAGGCATCATGTGCCTAGAAAGTACTGTCATTCATGGTCAATGTTAAGTCCGTGTTTTACGGAATGAAGGTGCATAATCCAGGTTGCCTCCAGACATCTCAATCTGAGTTCGCGGTTTCCAACTCTGATGCTTGGTTGAGTCACATCCATGCCAAAAAATGTGAATCTTTTGTGTGGCCCTTGTGTGGGACAGGATGCCACATGTAGGGCCATGGGGTATCTTGCATCTTCGTGTAGCATTGCCCACACATGCTCCATGATTCGTTCTTTCAAGGGTCTGATAGTACTCCCAACATACTGGCTCTTGCATGTGCATTCAAGAATGTACACAAAGTACTTAGTATTGCAGTTGATTTTGCAGTTGATAACATAGTTGCGTTTGTTGTGACCAGTGAAATTCTTAATACCATTTCGAGCCCATTTGCAAACTCCACAGCAGCCACATTTGAAGAAACCTTTCGTGTGTGGAGTGAGCCAGGAGGAGGTTGTGGTGGTGCGTGGCACTGTGGGGCTGAGTCTATTTCTTAGGTTTCTACCACGCCTGTAGGTGATCTGAGGCCTCGATGTGATGAACTCACTAAGTGTTTTGTCTGCTCGTAGTATGTCTTAGTGTCTAATGAGGCTTTTCTTTATCACAAGGCTCATGTCATTATAGTCTGTAATGAGTCTGACTGGTTGGGTTTGTGATTTAGATGAGTCTTTAACACGAAGTGTAGTGTCTCTCTTTGTTATCCCAATTCTCTGTGCGGCTTTGTTTATGATGTGAGGTTTGTAGCCCCTTCTTGAAAACCTCTTTCTCATGTCGGCTACGCAATTCTAAAATTCTGTGTCCTCATTACAGTTTTTCCTTGCTCTTGTGAATTCCCCGTAGGGAATGGCCTGTATTTGATGTGTAGGATGGGAGCTATCTGCATGTAGGATGGCATTGCAGGAAGTCTCCTTACAGTAAAGTCGACTATGAAGTGTGTTATCTTTCATATAAAGTTCTACGTCCAGGAAAGTGACCTTGGTAGTGCTGGAGTTACATGTGAATCTCATGTCCATGTCATTGAGGTGACCACAGAAAGCCTCAAATTTTTCTTGTGTACCTGACCACAGTAGAAGACAGTCGTCAATGTAACGTCCCCAGTATACGATGTAGTCTGTCCACGGGCCCCTTTTTTGCCCCATATCCATTCTGATTCAAGTGAGCCCATGTATAGGTTAGCAAAAGAGGGCGAAAATCTCGAGCCCATGGCTACACCCTTGATCTGTTTGTACCATTGTCTGTCGTACATGAAACAGTTGTTATTGAGGATAATGTTCATCATTGATATGAGCATATTCATATGCTGCCACAGGGTGGCTGAACTGTTGTGTAGGAAATGCGTAACCACCTTGAGACCTAAATCAGGTTTTATGGAGGTATATAGTGATACCACATCCAAGGTAGCCATGATCATGCCTGGTTGCCATTGGACATCAGCAAGGACACTCAAGATGTGTTTCGTGTCCTGAATAAAGGAAGGCAAGTTCTTGACCATAGGGCTTAGGAACAGGTCAACGTACTGAGCTAATCTCTCTGTAGGCCCCCCTATGCCAGACACAATCGGTCTGCCCGGTAGAAATGTAGCATGTTTGTGTACCTTGGGGAGGGTATACATCCAAGGGAAGGTGGGTCTAACTACCTTCATATACAGCACCTCGTCTTCATCTATGAGACCTAGAGTGTGCCAGTCAGTCAGATGTGTATTGATAAGGAGAGTCAAGGGTCCAGTGGGATTGCTGTTGAGAGGTTCATAGCAAGTGATGTTGTTAAGCTGTGTCATTATCTCGTTGTGATAGTCCGTACTATTCATGATTATCACATTTCCCCCTTTGTCCGCCTCTCTAATTATAATGTCCTGATCTGAGCTAAGTGCTTTTAGGGCCAATCGTTCATTTCTAGATAAGTTGTCTTTCGTTCTCCATTTATTCCTGACTGTCTTGTTCTCATATCTGTCTATATCTCCTAAGACCAAGTTGTAGAAGGTATCCACAGAGTTCCCCCCTGGCAATGTTGTTATTCATTTTGATTTACTATTGAGGACACTGGCGATAGCAGAGTCAGTGTCTATGTCTAGTTCGTGCATAAGATGTTCTAAGCTGAACGGTGGGTCGTCTGTGTCCGTCAATTACAGAAGTATGTGTGTGTTTTTTATATCATTGATACTTTGGAGGTTCGAGGGATTATCAGTGTCAATCTTCATGATCTTGTTGTTGGTAATAGGTGTCCCAGAAAAGTGTTTTTTGAGTTTGAGTCCCCTGATAAATTTAAAGAGATCAATCTTGGATCTGCATAGGTCGCCTGATTCATGGGGATTAAAGTTTAAGCCTTTGCTTAATAGGTAGATCATGTCGTTGGTTAGTGGTTTGGAGGAGAGATTGACTACCTGGACTTTTTCCCTGGCGACTATTGTTTCTTCCCGTCCCCGGACCTCAATGTCCTTTTGTACTCTTTTTGTCCAGCTCTTTTCCCTCTGCGGGTTTTCTGTCTGGTGTGCCCTTTCTTTGTTGTGTTCTGTTCTCCCGTCTTATGGTCTGTACTTCGCGTAAAAAAATTGATGTGGTCAGTCCTAGTCTCTGTGCTGAGGTACTCTAGTTCTCTGACTCACTGTCACTCATGAGAATAGTATTGAGTGAGGAGGAGCTGGAGGAGATGGAGACTGTTTCTACTCTTGTTGTCTTGTCCCCACGTGCTGTATTGTGTACTAGTTGGCCGTACTTCCTAGCAAAGGTAAAGACTCGTCCCTCTCTATAATCTGCCTCGTCCCTCTTCAATTGTCTTGTCTTCCTGTCTTTGATATCGTTCTGGTGTTTGGTGAGAATATCGTTCAGAATGTTGTAATTCTTCTCAGTGGCTTCCTTAATTTCAAGATCTTGGATCTCTTTTTCTAAATTTAACATTTCTAGCTGTAGTTTCACTACCTTGCATTAAGCGTTTTCAAAGAGTATGTGAATGAGTGTGTTTGAGTTCACTGTGAGGGTCTCCTCCCATTTCCCTAGTAAATCGTCATCTAAGTCATCAAACGTGGGAAGGATTTGTGAACGGAGTCCCCTAGGGACCCTGTTAAGCCTCAAGTATTGTTTGAGGGTGGCACTATCCCACCATCTAGAATTCTCTGTCTTTTTCAATCTTTCTAATTTTAATAAATTTTTCTTTGAGTTTGTTGGACCTGTCAGCCCTAGGGTGGTCTCCCCATCTATTTTTGATCGTGCCTCATTTTTTCCACCCTCATTTTTATGTTGGACCTAGGTCTCCGGGCGCCTTTTCATTGCCAATCAGTGTTAAGGTGCAGGTGCTCCCTTCTTCCAAGATGGCTGCCACAGGCCCCTGCTACTGCGGAGTGGTCTTTACTAGTAGCACCCTAGCTGCCAGGAGCTGGCTGGAACCCCACAACAATGTTGCGACACCAGCCCGCCTTTTTTGTCCCATGGGTAGAATGGGGAAGCTCCTGGAATGTGCTGGAACCTTCTAGAAGGGAGGTGGGGTTTTTACTTTTGCCGCCTTGGATAGAGGTCACCTGACCTAGGGCTACTTAACAGAGGGAGAGAACTTTTTCTAGTCAGTTGGCCAGTGGGAGTAAAGCAGACCTGGGGAAAATCCACGCAGGAGTTTAGGCGGTAGGGCCTAGCCAGGGACTTATGCCTCTGAAAGTGACAGGACTTAGGTACTGCCTTTTAAGTGAGTGAGGGATCCTGTACAGCCCACTGATCTAGCCCAGTGATAGGAGAACCCAGGGGCCATCTGCTAAGCTTGACTAGGAAGGAACTAGTCACCAACTCAGTCCCTAACCCCAAGGAACAGAACCCCCCAAGGGCGCCAGTGACATCTGCGCCGCAAGAACTGAATGCTGAAACTTCATGCCAGAACTGAATGCTGAAACTTTATGCCAGAACTGAATGCTGAAACTTCATGCCAGAACTGAATGCTGAAACCGATTGCTGAAACTGCATGACAAAACTGAATGCTGAAACTTCACGTTACGATTGAATGCTGGACTGCTGGGGATCAACCAGGTACTAGCACTGTGACCCCTGCGCTCCCTGACCTGGCCTGGGATCCCCTGCGTCAGTCCCACGCTGAGCGCGGAGCCCGTAGTCATCGCGCTTAACTTGTCAACCCCCCCCCCCCCGGCGCGGGGACCAGAAGCGCGTTCACCGCCGCGGCCCAGAGGCCAGAGGTTGCCCTTCAGCGAGTCGGGGCCCGTGGAGAAGCCCGGGGCCTCGTTGCTGCCGTCGCCGCCGCTGCCGGGGTCGTAAGAGGCTGTGGATCGTCCCCCGATGCCGAGCGCATTACCTGTGGGGCCCGAAGCGGCAAAGAACGCCTGCCGCAGTGAAGACTCCTCGGACGCCGAGATCAAGGTAACCCCCGGGGGCTGGGAGGTAGCGTGGCCGTGCAGAGGCCTGGGACTCACCCCCCTGCTTCCCGGGAGGCTTGGGAAGGACCCGGTGCGCCCCCTAGCGACCGGGACCGGCACCGCACCCGGAGACTCGGGATCCCCTCCGTGGGACTCCCTCCGTGCATCAGAGACTCTGTTTCCCCTCCGAGGGATTGCCCCCTCCCCGTCCTTGAGACTGCCGCGTATCAGGAGACCGCCTACTTGAGGCCTGTCAAGTACGGGTAGCGCTGAAGGTTCACGAACTGCTCAGAAGGGTGCAATGCTTAACGCCTGATTATTACGAGTAGGGCTATGTTCTTAGGGCCCGCTCCAAAGTGTTAAATGCTTGCTTAGTACGAGTAGCCTTGTGTTCTTACGGCCTGTCCAGGAATGCTTAACGCTTGATTATAACGAGTAGTGCTACGTTCTTAGATCCTGCTCAAAAGTGTTTGCTGCTAGATTATTACGAGTAGTGCTATGTTCTTAGATCCTGCTCAAAAGTGTTTGATGCTTGATTATTACGAGTAGTGCTACGTTCGTAGACCCTGCTCAAAAGTGTTTAATGCTCGATTATTACCCGTAGTGTTATGTTCTGAGACCCGGCTCCAAAGTGCTTCATGCTTGCTTATTACGAGTAGCGCTATGTTCCCAGTTCTGCTCTCAAGCGCTTAAAGCCTAATTGTGTCGAGTAGCGCTGCGACCCCCCAGCTGAAGCGCCAGTGGTGTCACGAGTAGCGGTAAGCCCGCAAAGTGTGCCCTGAGTCGCTACTAGTCCCCAGGGGTGGCGCTAAGGTTCCCAGTTCTATTTCACCGCGCTGATTGTCACCAGACGCTGCGCGAGGTGCCACGGCGGAGCAAAACGCTAGAGGTGGGAGGGGCGCAGCGCCAAGATTAACTGCTATGTTTACCGCTCCCCCCAGGTTCGCCAGGTAACACTAGTGAAACTATGAAGAAGGGCTCACGAAGCTGATGCTAAAGTATACAGGTGTGGCCTATGGTCTTTTAGTGAATCGCTGGTGAATGTAATGCTGATGTATTCAGGTACTGCCTATGGCATCATCATGAAATGCTGGAGAATCAACTGCTAATGTATTCAAGTAATGCCATTGCCATCTAATGAACTGCTTTTACATCTGACTGCTTAGATAAACTTGAGTCATTTGCATAAATCCTACTGTGTGGCGTCCCTTATTGTGTGCATCTCCTGCCTCAGAGGATGTGTGTGTTGTATGGTCGCTTTACACATAAGCCTTTGGGTGCCCAGCCGCTCGAGTCACGTTACCCCCTTAGGGCTTGGTGACCCCAGGTCCTACATTGTTGGCGAGCGGTGGGATTAGGACCTGTGACCATACAGCACCCTTCCGTGAAGCGGAGGGCGCCACAATTAAACGCCTATTGTATTGAAGCTCTACACCTGTTATTACTGCACTGATTACATTCCACTGTCCAGACTGAGGGTGTAGAAATCCTGGTTAGCTTGCAACTGTCACCCATATCCTAGAGTTTTTCTTCCTTAGTATCTAGGTCCCCACCTGTCACGATGGAGTTCCGGTTAGCTGACCTCGAGGGGTACACTGTAAGGCAACTGAGGGAATTCGGGCAGGGGATGGGGGTGCCTGGGGTGTGGAGGGCCAAAGGACCGGAACTCCGTCCCGCCTTAAGGGCATGGGTAGAGGCCCACCCAGAAGGGAGAGAGGATGAGGGACAGGAGGCGCCAGATGCACCTCAGGAGGAGAGCGCCCAGGAAGTCCTAGACATACTAAACGTAGATGTGTCTGAAAATGTGCCCCCAGGGAGACGTTCTGGGGCCAGTAGTAGGACAGGGTCCAGGAGGAGCGCGTCTCCAGAGGAGTATGAGGACAGGAGGGAGGAGAGGCAGTTAAAGTGGGAGCTGGCCAAGTTGGAACAAAAGAGAGAAAGGGAATTGGCCAAATCGGAACAAGAGAGAGAAAACAAGAGATGGGCAATGGAGGAAAAGAAGCTGGCGCACGAGCTTCAGCTGAAGGAGTTGGAGCTGCGCGCACTCCAATTAAATGCGTCCAATAAGGACAATGGTGGCAGCGTACCAAGAGAGTCCCTTGAGTCAAAATTTTATTTACCCAAAGAAGTCATTGCCAGCTACACAGTGGGGGACGATATTGCCAAGTGGTTGGAAGCATACGAGGTGGCCTTGACCGCCCATGGGGTTCCCGAGAGCAATTGGGGAGGGGGCTTGTATCGCTATATACCTTCCAATGTCAGGGACACCCTGTTATACTTAGCCAAGGCGGATCAGGTCAGGTATGCCCCCATGAAAGAGGCCTTACCCAAGAAATTTGGTCTCAACCCCCAGAGGTACAGGCAGAAGTTCCGTGGCAGCCATAAGCTGTCCACACAGACGTGGGTGGATTTTTTTGACTATGCCCGTAAGGCACTAGATGGTTGGGTGCGTGGCAGCGAGGTGCAGGACTACCAAGGGGTGTACAATCTTTTTATACGGGAGCACCTCTTGGAAAAGTGCTTTCCGGAGCTGCGCCAACATCTGGTGGACCGCAGGTTAACGGATCCCCGTGAGCTTGCGGAGGAGGCAGATATTTGGGTGAGCACCCGGGTGTCTCACAAGGGCCCCGGAGGAGATTGCTCGAAAGGCGGACAGGGTTTCCCCCAGAAGAAAGAGGGGGGAGATAAAAAGGTGGAGTTCTCAAAAGGCCCCCAAAATACGTTTGGGAAAGGAGTAGGAACCCCACCCCCGTCCAATTCCCCAAACCCACTTACCCTGACAGGAGTCAGCAGCCAAGGATTGTGAGGTGCTACGAATGTGGGGAGATTGGACACTACAAAGGAGATCCCAAGTGTCGCAAGTGACCCCCAGCCCCACCGGGCGGGAAGAGCCCCGGGGTAAGTAGTGTAGCGCTTGGGGTGGAGCTGCCCTTAGATAGGGAAGGGGAGTGGACAGGCCTGACCCTGGTTTCACTCGGGGATAGAGAGGTGGTCCCCGTAGTGTCCCTGCCCCCGAACACTGCTAAATATCAGCAGAGGGTGAAAGTTAACGGGGAGGAGGTGGAGGCTCTGAGGGACACAGGAGCCAGCATGACCACTGTAGTGAGGCGGCTGGTGTCCCCAGACCAAGTAGTCCCCGAGGAGTTCCATCCGGCCGTATTGGCTGACGGCAGCGTGAGTCACTATCCAGTGGCTCGTGTTCCATTTGAGTGGGGAGGAGTCAAAGGCCTACTGAGAGTTGCGGTGAGCCCTGCCTTGCCTGTGGGGTGCTTGCTAGGGAACGACCTGGAGCATACCAAGTGGAAAGATGTCGAGTTTTGAGCTCATACCGAGATGCTGGGATTACCAGGGTGGACATGCGTAGTCACGCGGTCCATGGCTGCCCGGCATGGAACTCACCCCGGGTTGGAGCCTGGAATCATGGCCCAACCCAACGCCAAGTGTGGAAAGAAGAAGGTGGTAGAGGACACGCCCCGTGAGATGGATGGGGAGGCCGCAGAGGTGCCCCCGGAGTCCGCGGAGGTGGATGTCGTTCCCGTGGGGGACTTGCCGACCCTTGCCGACTGGCATGTGGAAGGAGGGCCTACCCGTGAGGAATTTTGTCAGGCACAAAGGGCGTGCCCCACGCTTGAAGGCATGCGGCGACAGGCCGAAGCCCAAGTGGCCAGTCAGGAGGCGGGCGGATATCATGTGTATTGGGAGGATGGTCTCCTGTACAGTGAGCCTAAGGTGCCGGTACATGGATCTTCGAGGGCCATAGTGGTCCCCCAATGTTACCGGGCCTTCCTGCTGGAGTTAGCGCACGAGATACCCTTAGCCGGACATCTGGGTCAGGACAAAACCTTTGCGCGGTTGGTCCCACATTTTTATTGGCCCAGGATGAGGATCGCCTCAGACATCTTTTGTAAGACCTGCAAGTCTTGTCAGGCAAGTGGCAAGACTGGGACTAAATTGAAGGTCCCGTTGGAACCACTCCCGGTGGTCGGGACCCCTTTTGAGAGGGTCGGCATAGACATTGTTGGGCCGTTGGACCCTCCGACCGCAGCGGGACACCGGTTCATTCTGGTCTTGGTGGACCACGCCACTCGGTACCCAGAGGCTATTCCTCTGAGGACCATCACTGCACCTGTGATGGCGCGGGCACTGTTGGGGATTTTTACCCGAGTGGGATTCCCCAAGGTCGTGGTGTCGGACAGGGGCACAAATATCATGTCGGCCTATATGCAGGCCATGTGGAAGGAGTGTGGAGTGACCTACCGGTTCTCCACTCCTTACCACCCCCAGACTAACGGGCTCGTAGAGCGCTTCAACAAAACCTTGAAGGGAATGATCCGGAGCCTGCCAGAGGGCTTGAGGCGTAAATGGGACGTCCTCCTCCCCTGCTTGTTGTTCTCCTACCGGGAGGTACCGCAGAAGGGAGTCGGGTTCAGCCCGTTTGAGCTGCTCTATGGCCATCCCGTTAGGGGTCCCCTCAGTTTAGTGAAGGAGGGGTGGGAGAAGACTTCGCAGAAGCTTCCCCGTGACATTGTCAGCTACATGCTGGCGTTCCGCAGCCAGATGGCCAAGCTGTGGAAGGCGGCCTTAGAGAACCTAGAGGCTAGCCCGACCGTTATGAAGGAGTGGTACGACCGCAACGCTCGGACGGTCGAGTTGGACGTTGGACAGAAGGTGTGGGTCATGGAACCTGGGGAGCTTTGTGCCCTCCAGGACCGGTGGACTGGTCCGTATGACATTGTGGAGCGACGAGGCCAGACCACATACGTGGTGGATCTAAAGACCCCCCGACAGCCCCTGAGGGTATTCCACGTCAACCGCCTGAAGCCGCACCGCGAGCGATCAGAGCTTGCTCTCCTTATGGTGACGGATGGGAGCGAAGAGGAAGAGAGTGAAGCTCTTCCTCACCTTCTAGCGGTACAGGAGAAGGATGGCTCGGTAGAAGGTGTAGTCCTGTCCCCATCCTTGACCCCAGAGCAACAGAGGGACTGCCGCCATGTCCTGGGACAGTTCGCCTCGTTGTTCTCCCTCACGCCTGGAATCACTCATCTGTGTACCCATGATGTGGACACAGGGGACAGCCCCCCGGTGAAGAACAAGTCTTACCGGCTCTCTGACCGAGTGAAGGATAGCATCCAGCGTGAGGTAGCCAAGATGTTGGAGCTGGGGGTGATAGAACCTTCCAGCAGCCCGTGGGCTAGTCCGGTGGTGTTTGTGCCAAAAGCGGCCCCACCGGGTACCACACCGGAACTTCGGTTTTGTGTGGACTACAGGGGGTTGAACTCTGTCACGAAGACAGATGCTCACCCCATCCCACGAGCGGACGAGCTGGTGGACCGGCTGGGAGCAGCCCGGTACCTCAGCACCATTGATCTAACATCCGGATATTGGCAGATTGCCATGGCCGATGGAGCAAGGAAGAAGACAGCATTCTACACCCCCGAGGGCCACTTCCAGTTCCGAGTGATGCCCTTTGGGCTCAAAAATGCTCCGGCCACATTCCAGCGGTTAGTGAATCAGGTACTATCTGGCCTGGAGTCCTTCTCAGCGGCATACCTGGATGACATAGCTGTCTTCAGCAGCACCTGGGAGGACCATCTGCAGCACCTCCAGGAGGTATTGCAGGCGCTGCAACGCGCTGGCCTAACCATTAAAGCCAGCAAGTGCCAGATTGGACAGGGATCTGTCGTGTACCTGGGACACCTGGTGGGCGGAGGTAAGGTGCAACCCCTCCAGGCCAAAATAGAGACCATCTTGGCTTGGGAGCCCCCCCAAGACCCAAACAGAGGTCCGAGCTTTCCTCGGCCTCACTGGGTATTACCGCCGGTTTGTCAAGGGATATGGTACCATTGTAACCCCCTTGACAGAGTTGACCTCGAAGAAGCAACCTCGCAAGGTTATATGGACAGCTGCTTGCCAGGAGGCATTTGACACGCTGAAATATGCAATGTGTACCGCTCCAGTACTCGCAACCCCAGATTTCAGTAAGGAATTCATTGTACAGACAGACGCCTCAGAGCACGGCATAGGTGCGGTGCTCTCGCAACTCAACACCGAGGGCCAAGATCAACCAGTGGCCTTCATCTTCCAGAAGACTCCTCCCTCGGGAACGGCGATGGAGCACCATTGAGAGAGAAGCCTTCGCGGTGGTCTGGGCTCTGAAGAAGTTGAGGCCATATCTCTTTGTAACTCACTTCCTCATTCAGACCGACCACCGGCCCCTTCGCTGGCTCATGCAGATGAGAGGCGAAAACCCCAAGTTGTTGAGGTGGTCCATTTCCCTACAGGGGATGAACTTTCGGGTGGAACATCGGCCCGGAGTTAACCACGCCAATGCTGACGGTCTCTCCAGGTTTTTCCGCCTTAGCGATGAGAACTCCCTAGAGGTTGGGTAGCTCTCCCCTCTTTCGGCTGGGGGAGGGAACCCTTGTGTTGGACCAGTCAGCCCTAGGGTGGTCTCCCCATCTATTTTTGATCGTGCCTAATTTTTTCCACCCTCATTTTTATGTTGGACCTAGGTCTCCGGGCGCCTTTTCATTGCCAATCAGTGTTAAGGTGCAGGTGCTCCCTTCTCCCAAGATGGCTGCCACAGGCCCCTGCTACTGCGGAGTGGTCTTTACTAGTAGCACCCTAGCTGCCAGGAGCTGGCTGGAACCCCACAACAATGTTGCGACACCAGCCCGCCTTTTTTGTCACATAGGTAGAATGGGGAAGCTCCTGGAATGTGCTGGAACCTTCTAGAAGGGAGGTGGGGTTTTTACTTTTGCCACCTTGGATAGAGGTCACCTGACCTAGGGCTACTTAACAGAGAGAGGGAACTTTTTCTAGTCAGTTGGCCAGTGGGAGTAAAGCAGACCTGGGGAAAATCCACGCAGGAGTTTAGGCGGTAGGGCCTAGCCAGGGACTTATGCCTCTGAAAGTGACAGGACTTAGGTACTGCCTTTTAAGTGAGTGAGGGATCCTGTACAGCCCACTGATCTAGCCCAGTGATAGGAGAACCCAGGGGCCATCTGCTAAGCTTGACTAGGAAGGAACTAGTCACCAACTCAGTCCCTAACCCCAAGGAACAGAACCCCCCAAGGACGCTAGTGACATCTGCACCGCAAGAACTGAATGCTGAAACTTCATGCCAGAACTGAATGCTGAAACTTTATGTCAGAACTGAATGCTGAAACTTCATGCCAGAACTGAATGCTGAAACCGATTGCTGAAACTGCATGACAAAATTGAATGCTGAAACTTCACGTTACGATTGAATGCTGGACTGCTGGGGATCAACCAGGTACTAGCGCTGTGACCCCTGCGCGCCCTGACCTGGCCTGGGATCCCCTGCGTCAGTCCCACGCTGAGCGCTGAGCCCGTAGTCATCGCGCTTAACTTGTCAACCCCCCCGGCGCGGGGACCAGAAGCGTGTTCACCGCCGCAGCCCAGAGGTCAGAGGTTGCCCTTCAGCGAGTCGGGGCCCGCGGAGAAGCCCGGGGCCCCGTTGCTGCCATCGCCACCGCTGCCGGGGTCGTAAGAGGCTGTGGATCGTCCCCCGACGCCGAGCGCATTACCTGTGGGGCCCGAAGCGGCGAAGAACGCCTGCCGCAGTGAAGACTCCTCGGACGCCGAGATCAAGGTAACCCCCGGGGGCTGGGAGGTAGCGTGGCCGTGCAGAGGCCTGGGACTCACCCCCATGCTCCCCGGGAGGCTTGGGAAGGACTCGGTGCGCCCCCTAGCGACCGGGAGCGGCACCGTACCCGGAGACTCGGGATCCCCTCCGTGGGACTCCCTCCGTGCATCAGAGACTCTGTTTCCCCTCCGAGGGATTGCCCCCTCCCCGTCCTTGAGACTGCCGCGTATCAGGAGACCGCCTACTTGAGGCCTGTCAAGTACGGGCAGCGCTGAAGGTTCACGAACTGCTCAGAAGGGTGCAATGCTTAACGCCTGATTATTACGAGTAGGGCTATGTTCTTAGGACCCGCTCCAAAGTGTTAAATGCTTGCTTAGTACGAGTAGCCTTGTGTTCTTACGGTCTGTCCAGGAATGCTTAACGCTTGATTATTACGAGTAGTGCTACGTTCTTAGATCCTGCTCAAAAGTGTTTGCTGCTGGATTATTACGAGTAGTGCTATGTTCTTAGATCCTGCTCAAAAGTGTTTGATGCTTGATTATTACGAGTAGTGCTACGTTCTTAGACCCTGCTCAAAAGTGTTTAATGCTCGATTATTACCCGTAGTGTTATGTTCTGAGACCCGGCTCCAAAGTGCTTCATGCTTGCTTATTACGAGTAGCGCTATGTTCCCAGTTCTGCTCTCAAGCGCTTAAAGCCTAATTGTGTCGAGTAGAGCCGCGACCCCCCAGCTGAAGCGCTAGTGGTGTCACGAGTAGCGGTAAGCCCGCGAAGTGTGCCCTGAGCCGCTACTAGTCCCCAGGGGTGGCGCTAAGGTTCCCAGTTCTATTTCACCGCGCTGATCGGCACCAGACGCTGCACGAGGTGCCACGGCGGAGCGAAACGCTAGAGGTGGGAGGGGCGCAGAGCCAAGATTAACTGCTGTGTTTACCGCTCCCCCAGATTCGCCAGGTAACACTAGTGAAACTATGAAGAAGGGCTCACGAAACTGATGCTAAAGTTTACAGGTGTGGCCTATGGTCTTTTAGTGAATCGCTGGTGAATGTAATGCTGATGTATTCAGGTACCGCCTATGGCATCATCATGAAATGCTGGAGAATCAACTGCTAATGTATTCAAGTAATGCCATTGCCATCTAATGAACTGCTTTTACATTTGACTGCTTAGATAAACTTGAGTCATTTGCATAAATCCTACTGTGTGGCGTTCCTTATTGTGTGCATCTCCTGCCTCAGAGGATGTGTGTGTTGTATGGTCGCTTTACACATAAGCCTTTGGGTGCCCAGCCGCTCGAGTCACGTTACCCCCTTAGGGCTTGGTGACCCCAGGTCCTACAGAGTTCTTCTCCGCATTGCGGGTTTCCACTTGTGGATGTATTAACTATTGGGATACCTTTGGCTAAATTGTCAAAAAGCTCTGATGCAACCTTATCCCTATCCATAACCAGGGTAGACAGTTCGTGATATGTGTGATTATGCCCTGCGGCTGCCCTTCCTGAGACAAAATGTATTGGTTCTGTGAAGGGTTTTGTTTAGGACAGGAAGAAATGGCGCTCAAGCAAATTCGCAGTAGAGTATCGGATACAGTGCAGTAGTTACGGTGCTGCCAGGTCAGGGGAAACAAACCCAAGCAAAAACCCCTGAGTGTGTGTGGATGCAGATCCACACTGTAAAACTAGAACCAAGTCCTGGGCACACGTTCAGAGTATTGGGTTTGGGGTTACGACCCACAGATTTAGTATTTCCTGTGAAAGAATTGTGATGGTCAACACCAGAAAATTCTTTTGTATTCAATTTTTATCACGTTCTTGGAAAACACGGTTGCTAGGGGGTAAGCGATCGTTGCCACTTTTGTGTCTGCTGCTATGTCTGAACAATCTGCTTTTACGATTTTACACATAAGATAGAGTAGCGTGTTGTTGAGATCTAAATACATATCCGTGGACCCTGATACATAAAACTCTGTAGGGGCCAGAGGCGTCAAAGCGGCTAAAGGTGATACCTCCATGAAGAAGCTGTTTTCTATGCTTGTCTGCGTGGGCTTTAGAGTAAACAGGTCTAGCACGGATTTGGTGCACTCGCCCGATGCACAATGTATGAAGGCCATGCTTTAGTTTGCGCCGCTTTAAAAAATATTTACTTTAGAGCAGGCCCGGACTGGCCGTAGCGGGCACCGGGCAATCCCCCGGTGCGCCGCACGGGTGGGGGCCGGTTTTGGACCCCTGGGGGCCGTTTTTGTTACAGGGCCGTTTTTGCAGCATAGCTGCAAAATCGGCCCTGTAACAAAATCGGCCGAAAACCGGCCCTGGCAAAGAGCTTGGCGGCACCCCCAAGCACTTTGCCAGGGCCGGTTTTGGTTCCCAGTCCGGCCCTGCTTTAGAGACGGTTCTCTTCTTCTTCGAAGCTCTCTTCCATCTTGGGGTTTTTCTTTTCTGAGCGCGCTTTGAAGAACTCCTCCTTTTTTTTATAGGGGGCAGGTGGTCCTCAGCGTCTCGAAGCGCGGCGCTTCCTTTTAACAATGGCGCGAGCCCTGTACACCAAACCATCTCCTTCTTGCGGCTGTTTATTCATGCGATCGGTAACCGCCGAAGTAACAGACCCCACCACGTCCTGGGCAATGTTCGTAGCCGCCGCTTTACCATGCGGTTTTGCAATTTCATAGACTCTTCTCAAGAGGGGCATAGCTCTTCTAAATAGACTGCGGAAGAAACCTCCTAGACCAGCCCCGTACATAACCGGTGACCCTTGAAAGTATGGAGGGCCTCCATATTTGGCCTGGTTTCGGTAATAGTCCCTGTACATAGACGGGTCCCCTTATGTTTCCACAACCACCATGATGCCTGCTTAATAGCCTCTGTCGCGTCTTGGCCTTAAATGAAGCTTAACAATAATTTCCCGTATTTAAAGGACATTGGGACGGACAAATCATCGAAGATCATAATTGAAATAGTGTCAAAATGTTTTTTAGAAACTGCGACGTAGTCGGGTTTGTTGAATTGAATATTGACCATCGTATTATTTTTGCCCTGTAGATGAACCCATCTTAACAGCGGCAAGTAACTATCGCCAATCCTCTGGGCCTCTACAATATCGCTATACACATAGAGCGTGTAGAACTCCCCGTTAATATCGGGGCACGTGTGATCCTGTTCGATCTGGCTTTTCGCATGCTGTGCTGTGCCTAAAACTCTTCTTAATATACAGGAGCAGTTAAACGACGTGGTGTGATTAGGGGTTTTAAGAAACACCTTCCTTCTGACGTTATGTAGCGACAGATGAATATTTGTATATGTTTCGATGCTGGCTATGGATTTGTTGATGGCGTCGGCAACACTTGAAACGGTTGGGTAGTGCCATATGGGATGCTCTCGTGCATGCTTACAGGGTCCTGCTCACGCTTCATGTAAAACTTGGCCTCACTCTATGTAAATGAATTCCAGGTTCTAGGGTATTGGATTTCGGTTAGGGCTACCTCCCAATCCCCTTTCAGGGCCACAGGCTTAGCCAATTTCACGGTATAATTAGAAATCTGGTTGTCGGGGAACATGCCCTTAGAAGCGTTATACAGGGTGCTATGCCTGACGAGAAAGCAGGATGGCGGCGGCGTAGAGCTTCGCGGTGGAGCCTCTTTCCCCGACTCCCCGCACAGAGTGCTTTGAAGGAGACGCTATCGGATGACAGACCTACCTGAAGGCTGATTACATTGGACGGTGTCTACTCGGGCGCTGTGGTGCCCCTCCTGGCTGTTGGCACTTCGGCAGCTGATGTAGCCGATGTGCTCCGTTTCCTGGCTCCGAAACCGCGGACTCGCGTAGCAGTCTCGGGGACGAGCTGCATTCTTTCGAAGACGGGAGCAACACAGCACAAGACGGCTGCAAGAGATTTTCTGCTCAGACAGCTAATTGCCTCTCTGCGCTGTTCTCTGCAGGTGTGGGCTGTCTTAGTATCGGTTGCCAGTGGAGGAGTTGTTCACAGAGTACGTGGTAAGCTCTCTAGCTGGGCCTTAGTGCTAGTCAGCAGCAGGAAAATGCCACCTAAATCCACGAGGCAGCAGAAGGAGGTGGCAGGATTAATTTTAATCATGCCACACGGGCCGAGACAAGAACTTTCTCTTGCAAATACGGATGCGTGTGCAGGTAAGCCCCAAGAGACCCGCACTTTGAATACACAGCATGACAACACGGGGCGGTTAAGCGGAGGAATCTTCAAGAAAAAAGTCAAGCTGCGAGCAAGAAAGTTACTGCTACAAAGGCTTTAGAAGAAGCGGGGGAGCTTTTGAAGGGGGTAATCTAAATTTTACACCAATATTACCTCAGCCGGCAATAACGGCATTTTTTAAAACCAGAGATGGACCTGGGGACATGGATCAGGTTAATTTACATGTTAAGGAAGGGAACAGGATTGAGGAAACTATTTCTAATGCTGGTTTAGAGGGCGATTCCCAGGTCAACAGGGAGGCTCATGTTGTACAGGGGACACGGATGGATAAAGATAATGATAATGATACATCTCATGACCAGACAGCGGAGGCTGCTGCTGCAGGACATAAAACATTAGCCTCAATGCCAACATCATTACGTGTTGAGGTATTGGATACTCAACACCATGATAAAAGACTAGTGGACTGCCCACTTGGGGGCTCAGGCTGTAATACTGATGCTGATAAGCTAATGCCAGCTGATGCTATTTCCGATGCCATCTCTGATGGGCTGGATACATTTTACTCCCTAACAGAAGACTCTCACTCGGGGACTTCTAACTCCGAGCTAGCATATAGTGACTCTGATCATATCGGTACCACCTCAGGTTCTAGTACATTGGAAGCCCCGGAAACTGCCCGTAAGCATAAAAAAAATCTCGTAGGGCTTCTAAAGGCTCTAAAGTGTCATGGAAGAAGAAAGATAGTGGTACTTCTGGCCTGAAGTGGGACTATTCAGATACGGGGATTATCGGCCCTCTTGAACTAGCTTCAGCCCCAGCGGATATTTCCTTGTCAGAACATCTTGGGGAACCTGCAACAAATGTAAAATCGATGGCGAGTCTTATTCTTGAGACTATTAAGGAACATCGAGCAGAGACTAGAGCTGATGGGAAAAAGACAAGACAGGGCACAAAGAAATTGGAAGGTGCAGTCCGGAAAGTAGGGAGCACCTGTGGGGAAATTTGTGAAAGACTGGATGCAATGGAAGTAAGAACTGTTGTGGTGGAAAAGGACTTGGATGCCGTGAGAGAGCAAACAAAGACTCATGAAGCCCAACTATCTGACGTGATGTGGAAATTGGAGTATTTAGAAAATCGTCAGCGGAGAAATAATCTCTGAGTCCTTGGGATTAAGGAAGGCGTGGAAGGAGATGACATTCGGGGCTTTATGTGGTTGGTGAGGTTTTAGGTTTGCGGAGTTTCCCCACTACGGAATCGACACTACAAATTTAGTGCTCTCCCACCCTGGCCTCGATTTCATCACAGCCTATGAGGGTTGTGTTAATTAACTTTTGGTACCACACATTTTTAGGATGCTGTACGTGTGGCCACCATTGATACCTCTTAGAGGTTGTGACCACCACCAAAAAAGTGTAGGTAGCCTTATCATTTTTGGTCCTGAAGAATTGCCAATTAATACATTACCAGGCAAGAAACATGTTGACCCTTTTAGCACATTGACTCACACACCTAAAGGTGAGAGATGTGCGTTTCACTTTGGTTTTAATCAGGATGGTGACCATGCTTTATTAAAACAGTTTGAAGTGGATCACCTATCCCTGTTTTAGTTCACTCACCTCACACTTCACATGCACCTACACCAATTAGTAGAAGTAACCCCTTACACACCTCACTCATCGGCATTGGAAATAAAGATCTCCGTTAGGAAGGCCCCATTTGGGTGCCTGATCGGGCATTGCACCGCCGGCCCGATAAGGAGCAAGACCCGGTGATGAAGCAAGACACCCGCTTGTTGGGTGTGTGAGGGTCTTCTTTTCCAGAAGGAGTGATCTTCTCTCCTGCGTATCTTATCACCCTCACAGTGTCACCTTGGTATCTTCTATTGATACTAACACACCCTGCGTCATTTTCAGGAACTGCATACCTCTTTGTTTTCACAAAACCTGCACTGGCTCCCCGTCGACAAAAGAATCTCCTTCAAGCTCCTGATCCACACACACAAGGCACTCCACAAGACCGGCACAGCCTATCTCAACAGTCGACTCTCCTTCTACGTACCCAACAGGAAACTCCGCTCCGCAGACCTCTCCCTGGCTACCGTCCCACGCATCCGTAGAACCACAGCCGGAGGCAGATCCTTCTCCCACCGCGCCGCCAAGACCTGGAACACCCTCCCCCTCAACCTACGACAAACCAAAGAGCTTCTAACCTTCAGGGGACGACTCAAGACCTGGCTGTTCGACCAGTAGCAACAGCACCCCCCCCCCCCACTCCCCACCCTCAGAGCCTTGAAACCCTTGCGGGTATATAGTGCACTTTACAAATTATTTGATTGATTGATTGATTGGTCTAGCTAAGGGGCATTGAGCCTGGATATACTTACTATTCCGCTCCTCATCTTAAATTTGCTAGGCTAGATTATTTTTTGGTTTCACCATCCCTTTTGAAGGAAGCTCGGATAGAGCTATTCCCTAGGGTAATGTTGGATAATAATCCCTTAGTTTTTGAATTTCCACTGTTAGGAGTAAGGAGGGAACATAATAAATGGACTTTTGAGAGAGCACTTCTCTCTGATCAGGAATATGTTAATTATATGAGCAGTTGGATTAGCGAATTCTTTAGTTATAATAAGGACAGTGCACCCCCAGGAATGATCTGGGATGCTTTTAAAGCATCAGTGAGAAGTGAAACCTTGTGATATAGTCTGAACAAACAAAAAAAAAGTACAGGACAGATCAAAAGTTATTATCAGAAACTAGCTCTTCTGGAGACCAAATTAATCTATGTGGTAAATAATAGTGGGGATCCCTCTATAACTATGAATTTAATTATGGTTACTAAAGCTGCTTTGAATGATTTTAATATGGAAAAAATGGCCGGCAAGTATCTTGCTAAAAAAACAACAATGCTATGAAAATAGTGAAACAGTTGGCCGATTATTAGCAGTTAGGGCGAGGCAACAGGCAGCGTCAGGACATATAAAGCAGATTAAGAACTTGCAGGGAGATCTAGTTTTGGATGCTGCAGAGATTAGGGATGCTTTTAAGGAGTATTACGAGGCATTATATGCAGCTGCTACCCCACCTGAAGGAAATGAAATAACGCATGAGCACGAATATGCACCAAAAGTGAGGTTGTCACAGAAGGAGGCTTTTTGTTTGGCGGCTGAAATTTCTCAGGAGGAGCTCCTGTCGGCTCTTCAAGCCCTTCCATCAGGTAAGGCCACCTGTACAGATTGCATACCATTAGAATTTTATAAAACTTTTGTTAATGAGGTTGGCCAGGAAATCTTGGGTTTGTTTAAGGAGGTTAAAAACGTGGCCATATCACAGGCTTCATGGTAGATCGCTAGCATTATTATTTTTTTAAAGAAAGAGAAGGAGTCTATGAATATGGGCTCCTTTAGACCGATAACACTGTTAAATAGCGATACGAAACTGTATTAGAAGATATTTGCATCTCGTCTTGATACGGTTATGCAGCAGTTAGTAACAGTCTGGCAACATGGTTTTATTCAGGGGAGAGGGACGGATGACCATATCAGACGGCTTATTTTGTTATTTGATGTGTTAGAAGTACTAAGGAATCCTATAACTGCGGCCTTTTTAGATGCCGAGAAGGCTTTCGACCGCATGTCATGGAGTTATTTATGGAGGTGTTTGGAAGCTAACGGTCTAGGAGCAGGGTTTTTATTAGAGCCATTCAGGTTCTATACGCTAAACCTATAGCTTTGTTTACAGATCATGGGAGGGGAGTCTGA
This sequence comes from Triturus cristatus, assembly GCF_964204655.1. Classification (NCBI taxonomy): domain Eukaryota; kingdom Metazoa; phylum Chordata; class Amphibia; order Caudata; family Salamandridae; genus Triturus; species Triturus cristatus. Next base: position 352,222,253 of record NC_140588.1, on the reverse strand, counting down.
GGTGTTTTCAATAGGTAGGGGAACTACACAGGGGTGTCCTTCTTCCCCCCTGTTGTTTGCATTATATATAGATCCCTTTCTACGGTGTCTTGAGGCTTCCCCAAATATTTCTCCAATTAGGCTACAAGGCTGGGACACAAAATTGTTGGCATATGCCAATGACGTGGCGATCATTACATCTGATCCTGATAGAGCGATGGCCGAAGTCGAAATATTGGCTGAACACTTTGGCATATTTTCAGGCTATTGGTTGAATAGAGCTAAAACCCAGATACTAGTAAATAGGTATACCTCTGCCGCTGACAGTAGGATTGTGGAAGAAGCTATATATTTAGGCTTACGTGTAAGGGCAAAGGTTGAAGATATTATAGACATAAATCTTTCCTCATAATCGGTAAAATCAAGAACGACATGTGGCAATGGGACAATTTAAAATTGTCCACAATCGGCAGATGCAACCGGATTAGAATGACGATTCTGCCTAAACCACTATACATATTTCGCACAATTCCTCTTGAAATACACAATGATTGGTTTAGGCATATCGAGAGGGAGGTTGCTTGATTTATATGGTTCTATAAGCGGACTCACAGATCGAATACATTTCTATCTCTCCCCAGGGAAAAGGGGGGCCTTGGATTACCTAATTTTAAATTATATTATCTAGTGGCGGCTTTACATTATTACTGGCCTCTTTTTGGCATCAGGAAAAAGGAAATAACCGATTCTAACTATGTTCCATCAATATTTGAGAATCTGATTGGCTCACAGGCCAATGGCTGTCTATTAAAAATATATGAACCTAATTATTTTAAAAAGGATTGTTTTAAGACTCTAATATCAGCATTTCGAAATTGATCGGTTATTATGAAAAAATTAGGGCTTGGCAGATATAGCAGATATACACCACTGATTGATAATGATCAGCTACCGGAGGCTTTGTCAGATGAGTGTTTGCAAAGGTGGGTGAAAGCAGGGGTTTACAGGATAGGTGATCTTTTGAATGGGGATCATATTGCTTCTTTTGAAGTAGTTAGTGCCAGATTTAATATTGGACATCGGGAATTTTTTAAGTTCTTACACATATGGGATTTCCTTCTTAGAAAAGCTGGTGGGGCAGCGGGTTTTCCATTGATACCATTGATGGAAGCTTTAATTCGCACATCCGGCTTCTCAATCTCGTCTTTGTACAGTTTGTTGTTGGAGGGTGTTACTGATGACCTTGAAATGCATGCACTGAAATGGCAGACTAGGGTAGATGTCGTTGATTCCTGATTTTTAAAGTCAATAGAAATGGGCAAACTTGTACTATGTTCTACAAATTTGCGGGCAAAACACTTTAAGACTCTTTTTGACTTGTATATTACGCCTGCAAAAATTGTTACGTGGGGTGGTACGGAGGGGACCCAATGCTTTAGGTGTAAGGTATATGGTGCGGATGTGACTCACATCTTTTCCACATGTCCCAGCTTAGATTTAGTAAGGAGAGAAATTACTGGCTTTTTGCAATATGTTTTAAAAAAAGAAGTACTGCTCTCAACTCAGCTTATATTGCTAGGGGTAACGGCACAAGATGGCCACGGCAGTGAGCTCTTATTTATAGCAATGTCAGTTTTTAGATTATGTATCACTTCAGCGCGGCTAGATTCTTCCCCACCAACTTTTCAGCAATGGAAAGGCCGGCTGCTACACATATTTAATCTGGAAAAAGCACTCTATGAACGAAAAGGGCTGAAGATTTGGAGTCCATTAAAGGATTGTGCTAACGTATTAATTCAGGAGAGGTAATTTGTTTATTGTGATGAACTATTCAAATGTAATAATATGTTTCTCTTTTTCATGAATATGTTCCCTGGTCTATGTTAGGTGTTTTTGCTCTTTGTATTTCATTATTTATATGATCATATTGGTGCTATGAAAAGGAATATTGTGTTGTATAGATTTAAGCTGTTTTTTTACTTTCTTTTGTTTTTGTCTTGTGTTATGTCTTTTTATAAAATAAAAATGTTATTTAATTTAAAAAAAGAAGCGTTGGACGGCAGGGTGATATAAAAGGGCGTTGTCTCCATCTTAACAGCAGCTTTTAGACGGTGCTCAGCTCACACATCCTTCAGGGAGCTGGCCAACACCCAACTGTTAAATTTCTCCGGCTAGGCCCTTCATTTGACATATGCCTAGCTATTAGCACCTCTACCTTTCCTTTTCAGAATCTTTTCAACCCTATAAACCCTGTGCGGATCGTCGGGTATCCTTTGTAACTCTTCCTTGTAAAAGACCCCCGACACCGCTTCCCCATCGTAGTCCTTTAACCTGTAAATATACATCCCTTCTTTAAGCTCCACACTTTCCACTATAAATATTTTGTCGCTAAAAGTCTGTTGGTAGCCCTTCGTAAAGAGCCCTTTCATTTTTGAAATCCTTAGGTGATCACTTTTTAAAAAAATAGGCTTCTTCACCTTTGTAGCGAAATTACGCCCGTACTCCAAAAAGATAAAGAATTACTAGGACTAGGAGTTGCCTCTAAGGGGGTTTTTTGATGGTCCGGTGATAACTGGCATTATATACAGCTAAAAAAGCCTGTAGAACATCAACGTATCTGTAGGTGTTGTGGGCCGTAAAATACCTCCACATCTTAGACTTTAAAGTTCTGTTAAACTGCTCTACAACCGCTGCTTTTACCTCCGAGTGTGTTACAAAATGTTGAAGCCCGTGGTGCTTTAATAATTTTTGAAATGCCTTGTTTAAGAATTCTTTACCAGTGTCTGTTTGTAGTTTTTGAGGAATTCGACCCTTCTCGAAGATGGCTTTAAAAGCGGCTGTGATGCTAGCCCCCTTTTATCGCATAGCGCTTCTGCGTAGGCGTACTTGGACAAGACGTCTATGACGGTTAATATATAACGAGCGTCGCTGTTATGTTTGGATATATCTTGAAGGCTGATGACATCCGCCTGCCATTGATAATCTATTTGTGCATTAACGTTTGCAGGGCGCCTCTTAAAGCGTCTTCTGGCGGGTTTATGGAGTGAATACGCCTCCTCTCGTGATAACCAGGTCTCTGCTTACAGGTTCGTTTTCATCTACAGCCCTATACAGAGCTTCAGCACTTCCCAAGCTGCCAACTCCCCTTGTATCATAATAAAGTTTTCTTAACCAGGCACCCGGCATTTTACCATCCGCTACACAACAGGCAATGAATGACGCTTGTTTTGCGTAAGGCCATTTTATTAAAAAGAAAGAATATTAACAAAACATAAACAGAAGGTACTTTACATTTTCATAGTAAGCGTTGTAAGGCCGGATTAACACACAGCCACCTTACGGTGTAACATTCTACTACTTTGTTCTAAATACACGCTATCATATAACGCAAAATAAGACCTTATTTGTTTAAAATAGTCTTTGGGGGGCTAAATACTCTATTCTTCTATTTTTTATATACAGCTTACACATACGCCTTTCTTCGAGTCTTTCTATCATCTTTCCATCCAAAGCCGTACACATCCCTTGCATACCCTGCGGTTTTAAGCTTGGGTCATGGGCATAACGGATCTCCTCGAGTGCCGTTGTCAAGAGAGTCAGCATATCAGGGTGGACATATTTCTTTTTAGCGGACAGTCCGTACACCACCCTTAACAGTTTATACACCTTGTACGGGTCTAACAAACTACATATATAGCGGATTACTCGTGCTCTGTATGCATCGCCCAGACACTCGTGCGCGGCCTGCTGAGGATCCCTCATTCTGAGTCTGAAACAGAGGCCGTAATAGTCATGTTTGACACGAGCTAGTACCACAACCACGGCAAAACCTCTAACAGCCATCAGGTCGTCGTGGGGTACTGCTTGAATTTCCTTTTCAGATGCGCCACTCTTAGAGACATAGTCACAATTCATGGGAACAACCGTACTCTGTCTTGTGGAACTTTCAGTCTGTTTTGCACAATATAGACAGTAAAAATGTACGTTGTTCGCTTTTGTAGGATGCCCCACGGCCTTAGTTCTTTTTGGGATTGCTCCCTAGGGTCAAAAGAAGAAATATTGACATGTCATTAGTTGAAGAAATAAAATACATCATTATGTAACTGAGTGCTCATAACATTTTTACTAACCTCAGCATTTTCACCGCCCTCTGCGGCGGCTCTGAAATCTTGAGAGTTGCTAATGTCCTGCGATGCACCATCATCTTCGGAGCTTGTACCGGGCTGCTGCACAACTACCTTCTCAGGAGCCGCTTCCTCCTGAAAAACCATGTCTTCATAGACGGGTGTGTTAGGAGGTGCTACAGCTTCTTCACCATAGTGCATTATAAAGAAGGTGCATCCAGCTGGGGTTGCTCTAGAGCACGGGTACTCATAGTACGGCCCGCGGGCCGGCGGCGGCCCGGCAAGCCTTCCGTGGCGGCCCGCGGACCTTACAGACATCATACTGTGGTAAATATTTCGTTACCGGTACTATTTTTTATGCGGTAAAGTCTATTAAGAATAACTCAGTAAAATGAGAGGCAGAATCCGTGGTATTAGAGGTTTAAAAAAGGCTTTATTCCTATACAAAGGAACACAATTCGAATTGTTGGCGTTCTATTCCATCACCACGAAAGTTCAGGAAGGAAGGGCATATATTATTGACAGGTAATCATTTTTATAGAAAAGGCATTACAGTAAAACAGATGCAGTAGGCGTATCAACTGATAAGAAAAATAAACTATGCATGCGTAACTAGAATAGGCGTAACTAGACAACGTCATCATACATGATGTCATAAGTGGGTGGATCCATAAGAGAATCCTGCAATGTCAGCAGAAATATTTGGCAGAGATACGTGCGCAGCCGCATGACGTGTGATTGACGTGCAACTAGAGGGAGAAAGGGACTTGACATTTAGCTCTACATGTGGAGACAAAAGTCTGGGGTTATGTCAACCTAATCCCAAATCATATCTAATATCCTATGTTTAAAGAACTGTGTTATCCAAAAAGAGAGGTCTCTTAGGATAGAATCTTATTCTATACTGACTATACTGACTAGTGCGTGTACAAGCGTCTAAGTGTCTACACTAGATGCGAGGGGGTAGGAATATTCCATGGTAACAGGGTTATGAATTACTTGCATGAGGACAGCGAGGCCTATCCCCTTTGCACGGTAGCTGGAGGAATGTTTACCTAAACTGCTAGACAGGAATGCATCGGATGAGGGGCGGAGGAGATAATCTTGAAGGTGAAATACAGTTTTTTGGCAAGCTACGGGCTGGATCAGGCACCGTTAGCCGCGCAGGGAGTAAGACAAAGTTCATGGTCACAGATGCAGGCTCAGACTGGAGCTTTCAGAGGCAGAAGACAGGAAAAGGCTTGATGACAGAATTCGGGCCTACTCGCCTGAATCTGTAAAAATGTGGAAAGTGAACCACATAAAGTCGGTGGCCTTTCATACTTAGAAAAGGAATATCTGACCCATTCATAGTGGATCTGAAAGAGGACATGTTGACGGTGGACGCACATATATTTGCGTCTTCAAAACTGGAGCAGGAGGGAACATACATGTACGTATAGCATGTACATGGAGCCGTTGGGGTCTACGATAGGGGACATAACTGATCACAAAATTCATATTTCCTCATTCCCTCCTTGTCCCCTTCGGACCCCTAGGAGATATCGATCTTCATCAATCCATCGATCTGTTCATATAGCATCATTTGTTCTTCTTTCTTCTTCCGGGATCTCGAACGAAAACTTGGATGTGGGATACACGAGGTGGCACGCAGACCACAAATCGCTGGCCCACATTGTAGACATAAGCAGCAACTGAATAGTATGAGAAAGCCAATACCTAGGAAGGAGAGCATTCTCCATCCCCAGGCTGACAACACGCCCCAGAACCAACCGGACCAAGTCCAGGTGCCTGGACTCTGGTGTATCTGGCTTACAATCTTATGAAGGCGGGTTATGGCTTTATATATGAAAATGCAACAACTTGATCCGATGACCCTACAAGCTCCGCCCCTATCAGCTAGGATGACGTCAAGGACAAGACGATTTTGAAGCACAACAATCCGCATAGCAGACTGCTCTTCTGTTAAATTGCCTAAGGCGGAAATAGTTTCGTTCACTACTGCTTCAAGGGTTCTGGTTAGTCTACGTATCAGCTTACTATTAGTGACTGTACCTATATAAGGAAAGAAACCTTTATTGAAATCTGTGTATTTTTCCCATGCTGTTTCAGTGTAATCGACAATTGGGAGATCTCTCTGCTGTCTATTGTGTACTAAATGAGTATTTCTATGATAATCAGGAGGAGCTAGGAAAACAGGTGGTAGGAGGAATGCTATGTAACAGGTACCATCCCAATCTAAAGGTAGGCGTATATATGCGGTCTGGCCACATATAAAGTAGGAATGACGAGAAGCTCTAAATGTAGACTTGCCTTGATCACTGAATTTTATTACAGTGGTGCATTTACTATGGCCCATGTGTATGGAGCCATTCTTTCTTATACATAGTTCCCCTTTTACTGGGAATACGGACATGGCGGGCAAGATTGGTGTAGCTTCAGATTCAACGTTCAGGATCATGAGGTTAAGTGTAAAATTACCTAATCCATATACTTCATTTTCTAGATCAGTTCCTGTTCTTTTGGGAAGTCCCTCCTTGTTAGGGTAGCAGACTTTAAGCAAAACTAAGTTCAGGTTTCCCCATACCCAGTTGTCTTGATAAACTGCGGAATTCGAATCTAGGGAATTAATCAAACTAAACCATGCTCCACAGGAGCCATTGTGTGTGAACGGATAGGGAAAGAGGGGCAAAACTCCCTTATAGTTCTGATAGGGAGGGAGTCGGCCACATATCCAACAATTTGTGGCATTGCTGGTTTGATGGGAATGATGTAGCATACTAATGAATGTGTTGTTGCGCAGCGCAAATCTATAGGACAATTCATGTAGAGGTAATTCACTAAAAGAATGTTCTGCAGTTATATTATAAGTACGCTTAGGAATAGGGTAATACATGTGCAATAGGATGCTGACAATGATGGTCAAAAGACTTAGAAAAAACAAAATTAATAATGTTACTGTACAATGACTACGAAATGATTTACAATACGCATGCTTCTTGAGCAGCATTTGATTATTTCTTTCTCTATTCCGGTCCAGAGGATACATGTCAGAGACAAATTCAACCGATTCACCTTGGAGAGGACTTAAACAATCAAATTGTCTGACTTACTGGACCTCAATTTTAGTTTATACAGTTCTGGTTTCGTTAATTCAGCCAAAGGGAGCTTTGAGTCTGTTTGTGAGGGAATACAGGGTTGAGTCTCTACGCTGGATGGTAGTCCATAAAATTTCTTGATATGACTCGAGTGCAACCACCCTTTTCTTCCCTCGATTTTCACAGCTGTCCTTGTGGTAAGTAGAACTAACTTCGGTGACTTCCACCTAGGATCCAGTTGGGTCTTCCGGTCGAAATTCCTGACCAAAACCAGATCCCCAGGAACCACGTCATGGGGTTTCACCTCAGTATTGTCGGGAAAAGCTGCGGATACCTGTGAACGACAAGATTGTAGTGCAGACATCAAGGAAGCCAGGTAATCTGTCAGCATATTACAGTCAACGTCAGTTATTTTACGAGGTATAGGCGTCCCCCACATATTTGGTGGTCTACCGAAGATCACCTCATACGGGGATAGCCCTGTTCGAGAATGTGCTACCATTCTCATGTAAAAGAGCGCAACTGGTAAAGCTACTATCCAGTCGACACCTTTCTCTCTACATATTTTGGACAATCTAATTTTCAGAGTTTGATTATGGCGTTCCACGAGACCTGCCGCCTCGGGATGTCGGACACAGTGAAATTTCCATTGGTATCCTAATAGAAGGGAAACGTGTTTCATTAATTCGGATGAGAACGGCTGGCCGTTATCTGAGTAGACAACACGTGGTAAACCGTACCGTGGGAAGAATTCTCGAACTAACTGTTTGGCAGTAGTCGGGGCAGTGTAATCTGAAACCGGGTATGCTTCTGTCCAACGGGAAAGAGCACAGACAACTACGAGAACATATTTGAATCCTCGACATCGTTCCATCTGGATATAATCCATCTGGAGGACTTCAAAAGCATGATCGGGAGTTTGGAATCCACCCTGTTCTACGGGGATGCTTTTACCTGGATTAAACTGAAAACATATCATACAGGTACGAACTTTTTGTTTCGCTGCGGCTCGCAAGTGTTTGTTGAACCAAATGTGTTGAATGCTGTCTAGCATAGCTTTTTCTCCTAGGTGCGCTGGACTATGTATAGTGTTAATGATGACTTGGACCATTGAGTCGGGAAGAAACCATATAGATTTTTCCTTCGTCATCCATCCTTGATCTGTTTGGATCCCTCCTAATTCAGTCCATTTCTTTATTTCTTCTGGTGTAGCATGTGTCTGTATGTCAATTACATCAAGGGCGGGATCCTTAACTGTCATGCAATGTGTTGGTGTCAGGACTATTGTCTTTGTCATGTCAGTTGTGTGAGTCTGATTCTGAGCAGTCTGTTTAGCTGTTCTGTCAGCTAGGTCATTACCCTGAGAAATGATATCGGTAACTTTTGTGTGGGCTTTGCATTTCATAATCGATATTGCAGTAGGTAGATGAATCGCGTCTAATAGGGCTTGAATGAGGGGTCCGTGTTGAATGTGGGCACCGTGAGAAGTTAAATAACCTCTCTCTCGCCACAGTACGCCAAAGTCATGGACGACTCCGAATGCATAACGTGAATCTGTGTATATGTTGACTTTTTTATTTGTGGCTTGAATACAGGCTTGTGTCAGAGCGATGAGCTCTGCTGCTTGAGCTGACAAAGTGTTAATACAATTTGTTTCAATGACTTCAGTGTCTGTTGTGACTGCGTAAGCGGTCACTAACTCTCCTGTACTTGTTCTCATACATGACCCATCTACATATAATGTCAAGTCTGGATCTGTCAAAGGGATATCTGTCAAGTCTTGTCTGGGTTTCGTCGTGATAGTAATGACTTCGACACAATCATGTGCCAATGGATCTGTTCCGCCTACTGGTAACAGTGTGGCAGGATTTAACGTATTACAACGTCTGATTTCTATGTGTGGCTGAAACAATGTCAATTCGTAACCGGTGAGTCTTGCTATAGTCAAGTGTTGTGTTTGTGTGCGGTTCAAGAGAACCTCTACTGCGTGTGGTACTTGTACTGTCAATTGATGTCCTAACACTATGGCATCGCTTTGTCTGATTGCTAAAGCTGTTGCTGCCACTGATTTCAGGCACGCTGGAAGTGCCTGAGCTACTGGATCTAATGTACTAGAGAAATAAGCACATGGTTTGTGTGATCCTGCTTGTTCCTGAGTGAGTACTGACAAAGCAGTACCTTCGCGTTCTGTAACAAAGAGTGTAAACTGTTTACTGTAACATGGTGTCGCTAGGACAGGTGCTTGGCATAAAGCTTTCTTTAAGCTTTCAAAGGCATGTGTATGTTCTGGAGTCCAAGGGAGGACAGTCGATGTGGCTGCCTCCTGTGTTGTCAACTGGATGAGTGGTTTTGCTAGAAATGCATATTGAGGGATCCACTGCCTACAGTATGAAGTGAGGCCTATAAAAGCCCGCACCTCCTTTTGTGTCTTGGGTGGTGGCATGTTAGCAATTAACTGGATGCGATCGGGTGTAAGCTGCCTTCCCTCCTTGGACAGCGAGTGCCCAAGATAAACAACTCGCTGGACACAGAATTGCAGCTTGGAAGGGGACACCTTGTGCCCCTTGTCAGCCAGAAATTTTAAAACCGTCAGCGACGCTTTTTCACATTCACGTTCGCTTCGGGCGGTGATCAGCAGATCATCGACATATTGAAGCAAGGCAGTGTTAACTGGCATGTGGATACTGTCAAGTTCTCGTTTCAGTGCTTGGCTATAGATGCTGGGGCTTTCTGTAAATCCTTGAGGTGCGCGTGTGAATTTAAAACTTCGTCCATTTAAACTAAAACCGAAAAGATATTGACTTTCTGGATCAATTGGGACACTAAAGAAAGCATTCTTGAGATCAATTACAGTGAAAAACGTTGCTTCTGAGTCTATGGCTGTGAGTAATGAGGAGATATCTGGGACCACAGGGTATTGTGGTACAATGCATTTATTTAATTCGTGCAGATCAATAACCAATCGATATACTGGTGGTGCTTTTGGATCCGTTCTTTTAAGAATCGGAATTATCGGGGAATTACATACATTGGAGTCAGTTTCGACAACCACTCCTTGGGCAATAAGCTCGTCAATGATTTGCAGTAAAGCCACTACAGCATCTGGGGGAAACTTGTATTGTCGCATTCGTGGTAGTACTATTCCTGATTTCAGTGTAACTCGATATGGTGTAATGTTCATGCAACCAACATCAGTGGGGCCTTGTGCCCATAAATGTGTAGGTAAATTCTGCAGTCGGTGATCCATGTCTCTGGATACGTAGTGACCTTTAAAGTCACGTAAAAATAGTCGTACTCCTTCCGGAGAGCAACATATTATGGCTCCTAGAGCTTTCAATGTTTTTATACCTAACAAGTTTTCTGGACATGATTTAGTAAGCAATAAATCTGTAGTACGTGTTAATGGACCGACTGTAAGTGGAAGAGGTTGTGTTACGTCATTTATTATAGGTTTTCCTGAGAATCCAAGGGAAATATTTTGTGAGCCTGAGAGGGGTGCCCCTGGAACTTCACTGCGTTTTATAGTTGTTCTGCTTGCCCCTGTATCAAGTAAAAACTTTCTGTCTTCCCCTAATAGTTCACTATGTACATAAGGTCCCTCTTGGTCTACTGGAACCTCTATAAGGGGTAAGCCAACTTCCCTCTCTAGGCTATCTCATGAGTATCGTTGATAATCGGGATAATCGGTTTGTGCGTACTGATACATCTGTTGTGTTGTTGCTTGTGTTGCAGCGACAGGCTGCGCTTGTGGTGGTGCTACGATCTGTTGTGGAGCTGCCTGTTGCGGAGCTAATTGTTGCGGAGCTAACCTAGGTTGTGCCTGCTGAGGCATTAGTTGTTGATTCTGATCCTGTCTAGGTGGACGTGGTCTCTCATGTGTTCTACCTGTGGCAATATTATGTTTCAGGACTGGACAATCGTGTATATAATGACCTGGTCGTTTACAATAGTTGCATGTCCCTTTCGCAGGACCTGCGGAATCACCCTTTTGATGATTATCGGCTGGAACTGACTGTGCAACAAGCATTTTCATTTTCGTATCTTTCATACGTCTTTGTTCGTGTTCTTGTTCTTCTCTAATTCTATTGTGGTGATATTGTAACATCTGTAGCATCTGTGATGGGGTATTACCTTGCCAGGTACTTTCGAATTTCAATACTCTATTCTTGACTTGTAGCAGAGAATTTTCAACTAATTTTGTCACAAACAGATGTGGATATGACTCACTACTGGCTTTTATACCACTATTTATACTAAAACATTTTTCAAATCGGGAATAGAAATCACTAGTGTCTTCATCTGGTTTTTGTTTACAGGCTGAGATTGCACCCCAGTCTTCCTTTTTCGTAGTTAATAAACGTGGCAGTACCTGTATTAGTAATCCTGCTAATGCTGTAGTCTTTTCCCCAAGCCCTGCTCCTGCAGCTCGGGCCTTTTCTTCGTTTTCTAATGCTGTCCAATCTATCTTTTGGTCTCCCACCTCCCATTCTTTTTCTTTGAGTTTCTCATAAACACCGGCGGGTAATAGGACCTTTAATATTTTCATAATATCGGGGTAGGTATACTCTCCCATGAGTAACATGTCTTTTATTTCACGGTGGAAACCTGCTGGGTCCTTGTCATGGCTGGGTACTACTTTCTTCATTTCTAATAATTCTAGTTTAGTTATAGGCGTGTACACAAATACTCGTGTAAAATTATCACCGGCACCTCTAATTGGGTGTACTTCGCGTAACGGATTCTGTCTATCTATGTGATACATTTTTCTTCCCATGATGGGAACTGGAACGTGTTCTGGGCATACGAAATTTAAATATTGGTTTCGGGATTCTAGAATTTCCTTAATCAAATCAGTACCTGGCCCTCTCCATATATTCGTGAGCAGTTCTGTCAATATGTCAGGTAAGGGTCCTGGATCGGAGTGTTGGTTTTTATATAATATAAGGAGGTGTTGAATCATGTATATACTAGCTAAACGCTGTTCATATGGGTCTAGATTCAGAAACGTGTGTGCAAGTACATCGTCATTGTATTCGCCGGGACTGTCAGCCCATTGTACTGCGGACCTGGCTAATTCTTGTTCGTCCATGGAATCAAGCACGTGGTATCCCCTTCGATCTCGGAGTAATTTATCAGCGGCTTGGAATAAGTGTTCAGGGGATTTTGTATTTAGCATAGGGTTTGGAAGATGTCTATTACATTCTGGACGTATTGGACGTATTGGGTCGTTAAAACCTCTGATATTATTATGGGGTCTTCCTCTACCTACATAAGCTATTGTATCTAATTGGTCTGATTCTTGCTCCCCCTCCTCTCTGTTTAAGTCAGTGGCGTCTACCTCTAATCTTTCTTCGTGTATTCGTTCTATTTCTTTACGGATCTTTCGGTACATAGCTACTATACATAACTGTTTATCATGTCTTCCGTCTGATATATTCTGGCCCCAAGTGACAAGTTTTTGCATTTCTTCCGAATTTACCCCAGGCCGGTCTTGATTTCTGATTACACAGTTTATGAGGAAACGTAACAGTTGGCCCTGTACCTCCGCTTTCTGGTACTCCATAGCTCTGCTAATACTTTCAGGACCTCGTCCTGACTGGACAAAGTGATATATATTTTCTAAATGTGTAGCCATTCCTGGTAGCTTCGTTAAATATATTGCAGCTCGTCGAATACGTAATGATGACAGCAGCATTTCGTCCCGTTTACCGGGTACAGGATCATATCTACAATCTACTAGAAGTTCCTTGAGCATGTCGGGGGTAGCTAGTTTGGGCGTACGTTGGTGTGCTAATTCTCTAAGGGAAAATTTATTTCCTCTGGGTGGCGTAGAAAAAATGTCTGTCGTACCTCCTGTAGCACCGTCTGGGGTGCTGGACGTGAAAGGATTTGTTGAAGGCGAGACAGCAACCGTCGTTGCGGGAAAAGCGGTAGAAACAGATGTGTTTGTCGGAATGTGTGTCGAAGCTTGTTGTTGTGGAGGTACAGACGGAGAGTCTTGGCGATGAGCATCATCGGCAAGCGGTCTATGTGGTGCGGTATTAGCATACTCGGGAGCTGCGTCATCTAAATAAGAGGAAAGGAAAACATCTTCTGCGGTTCTAGGATGCCCCTTGGGATGTGCTTTTATCGGAAACAATGGAGGTGGCAAGTCTTTTGGTATTTCCGGAGTAGCCTTAGGTAACCCTTCGGCCAGAAGTGGATACATACCGTTCATAAGGGCGTTTCTTTGTCTGTCTATTTGTTCTGATTTTACTCGGGTACCTTCCTCAAGTAATAGATTTTCTCGAACTTTATTTGAATTCTCCTTACCCTTATCTTCCTGTCTGAGTGCTTTTTCTGTACGTCTATATGATTCTTTACGCCATAATTCAATGGCATCTTTCTGTGACTGTCTGGCTTTCTTTTTCCATAATTCTTCTTCTACTCTCATGATGCAATCTGCATCCCAGGTCCCCGCTGCGGGCCATCTCTGACTCTCTGGTAATTCTTTGGTGTAGTCTACCCATAAATCAAGAAATAATACGGCATCTAGGCCATGCTTATGATACATAAAGTACCCTGGAGTGTCCCTAGGTGGGATGGGAACGGCTTCTTCAAGTACACATTTTCTAGTTTTGATCTGTCTTAGTTTCGAGAAGAGCGGCATTTTTAGACCTTATTACTAGAACACACTTTATAAAAACACAATAATGAACAGTCATTCATACCACAGTATACAGAACGTATTTCAAAACATTTAACACTTAACAGTTTTACGAACAATAATAACTAATAGAAAACTAGTTACTGACATAATACTGACACTAGATAATACTTATTTATATTTATTTATATGCAAAACATACTATATATACTGCTAAACAGTACAGATACACTGCTAAAACAGTGCAGACCGGATTTGTGTACCCAAACCCGTCTTGACCGGCACAGACTATGTGCACGTTAACTGCCTCCCCGGTAATGGTACTCACCGGGTAGCTCGGAACGGAAGGCCTCGGAACGGAACTGAAACTGGACTGGACCGGACTGGACTCGGAACTTCGGAACCTGGCGGGTCTCTGTATACCTCGGACCTTGCTCTCTCAGCTAGGCTCTGGTCGGGATACTTCGCACTTCTCACCGCCTCGTCTGGGTGTTGATCGCAGCCTCAGTCGTCCCCGCTTGGCCGGAGGGAGATACAGGAAATCCTGCGGGTACGCGTTTTTGTCCGTTCAGCTGTGGCAGGAGACCGGGCCTGCAACGCACCGCCGGCGCGTGAGATGAGAAAGTGTCCCTGTTCGGGCGCCAATTTATGTGGTAAATATTTCGTTACCGGTACTATTTTTTATGCGGTAAAGTCTATTAAGAATAACTCAGTAAAATGAGAGGCAGAATCCGTGGTATTAGAGGTTTAAAAAAGGCTTTATTCCTATACAAAGGAACACAATTCGAATTGTTGGCGTTCTATTCCATCACCACGAAAGTTCAGGAAGGAAGGGCATATATTATTGACAGGTAATCATTTTTATAGAAAAGGCATTACAGTAAAACAGATGCAGTAGGCGTATCAACTGATAAGAAAAATAAACTATGCATGCGTAACTAGAATAGGCGTAACTAGACAACGTCATCATACATGATGTCATAAGTGGGTGGATCCATAAGACAATCCTGCAATGTCAGCAGAAATATTTGGCAGAGATGCGTGCGCAGCCGCATGACGTGTGATTGACGTGCAACTAGAGGGAGAAAGGGACTTGACATTTAGCTCTACATGTGGAGACAAAAGTCTGGGGTTATGTCAACCTAATCCCAAATCATATCTAATATCCTATGTTTAAAGAACTGTGTTATCCAAAAAGAGAGGTCTCTTAGGATAGAATCTTATTCTATACTGACTATACTGACTAGTGCGTGTACAAGCGTCTAAGTGTCTACACTAGATGCGAGGGGGTAGGAATATTCCATGGTAACAGGGTTATGAATTACTTGCATGAGGACAGCGAGGCCTGGCCCCTTTGCACGGTAGCTGGAGGAATGTTTACCTAAACTGCTAGACAGGAATGCATCGGATGAGGGGCGGAGGAGATAATCTTGAAGGTGAAATACAGTTTTTTGGCAAGCTACGGGCTGGATCAGGCACCGTTAGCCGCGCAGGGAGTAAGACAAAGTTCATGGTCACAGATGCAGGCTCAGACTGGAGCTTTCAGAGGCAGAAGACAGGAAAAGGCTTGATGACAGAATTCGGGCCTACTCGCCTGAATCTGTAAAAATGTGGAAAGTGAACCACATAAAGTCGGTGGCCTTTCATACTTAGAAAAGGGATATCTGACCCATTCATAGTGGATCTGAAAGAGGACATGTTGACGGTGGACGCACATATATTTGCGTCTTCAAAACTGGAGCAGGAGGGAACATACATGTACGTATAGCATGTACATGGAGCCGTTGGGGTCTACGATAGGGGACATAACTGATCACAAAATTCATATTTCCTCATTACCTGTGTGTTTTTTACATCGCCGGTTGCAGCAGCGTGGAGCTTCTGGGGCCCGGGCGATTTCTTTTAAAGACCATTAACTTGTAAATGAGGCTTTGTTGAATTTCACCTCTTCTTAGCGCCCCTGATGCAGGGGCGCTAAGAAGAGGTGAAATACAATAAAGCCTCATTAACAAGTGAATGGTTTTTAAAACACCTGTTAAGTACTTGGGTGCGGCGGGGGCTGTGTGTGTTCTCGGAAGCTGTCTCAGCGCGGGTGAGGTGTCAAAGGGTGAGGAGGACAGCAGGGTGAGGTGACGGAGGGCAGCAGGGAGTGAGAGCAGCAGGTGAGGTGACAGGGGGAGGAAGACAGAGTGCGCAGAGGGAGGAAGACAGAGGGAGAGGGGGAAGACAGAGGGAGACAGATAGGGAGACAGGCAGGGAGACAGAGGGAGAGGGAGGGAGACAGAGGGGGAGGGAGGGAGAGCGAAAGGGAGACAAACAGTGATTCAGAGAGAGAGAGAGAGGGAGGGAGACGGAGAGAGAGAGGGAGACAGAGGGAGGGAGACAGAGAGGGAGAGGGAGGGAGACAGAGGGAGGGAGACAGACGGAGGGAGAAAGATGGAGAGAGGGAGGGAGACAGACGGAGAGAGAGAGAGAGAAGGAGACAGGGAGACAGAGAGGGAGACAGAGAAAGGGAAACAAACAGAGTGAGTGAGACAGAGGGGGAGAGAGAGAGTGATAGAGAGAGGGAGGGAGACGGAGAGAGACTGGGAGGGAGACAGAGATAGAGAGGGAGGGAGACAGAGATAGAGAGGGAGACAGAGAGAAAGGGAGACAGAGTGAGTGAGACAGAGTGAGACAGATGGAGGGAGACGGAGAGAGGGAGACAGAGGGAGGGAGTAAGACAGAGGGAGACAGAGGGAGGGAGATGGAGAGAGGGAGGGAGACAGACGGTGAGAGAGATAGAGAAGGAGACAGGGACACATAGGGAGGGAGACATAGGGAGACGGAGACAGAGGGAGACAGGGAGGGATAGGGAGGGAGGGAGGCAGAGAGAGAGGGAGGGAGAGAGAGGGAGAGAGAGAGAGGGAGGGAGAGAGAGAGAGGGAGGGAGGGAGGGAGACAGACAGAGAGAGAGAGGGGAGGGAGAGAGACAGAGAAAGGGAGACAAACACAGAGAGGGAGACAGAGGGAGGGAGAGAGAGAGAGAGATAGAGGGAGGGAGGGAGAGAGGGAGGGAGGGAGGGAGAGGTAGGGAGACAGACTGGGACAGACAAGAGGGAGACAGAGGGAGGGAGACAGACGGAGGGAGAGGGAGGGAGACAGAGAGAGGGAGGGAGGGAGAGAGAGGGAGAGAGAGGGAGAGAGGGGAGAGAGAGGGAGGGAGACAGAGAGAGGGAGGGAGACAGAGAGAGGGAGGGTGACAGGGAGGGAGACGGAGAGAGAGGGAGGGAGACAGAGAGAGGGAGGGAGACAGAGAGAGGGAGACACAGTGAGGGAGACAGAAGGAGAGAGAGAGAGGGAGGGAGACGGAGCGAGAGATCGAGAGATAGATAGATAGATAGATAGATAGATAGATAGATAGATAGATAGATAGATAGATAGATAGATAGATAGATAGATAGATAGAGATGTGTGAATGCCGGGTCTGGTGGCTCAGTGGACGAAGGCGTCCGCTGCAGGGGCCTGTGTTCAACCTCATGGTCATAGGTTTTTTTTTGCTCTAACGTCTTACAGAAGTCATTTGCCACTAGCCAGTATAACTACAACAGGGGCGCTGGGCTTGATGCTGGACAAGGTAGCTTTTCCCTACAGCAGTTCCAGCTTCCCTTTTCACCAGCACGCAATGATTACTTGACGTTTGGAAGGCCCGGCAGGCCGGCTCTTTGCATCATCAGGTGCCCACAGCACGAATAGTCCAAGCAGGATGAATCTTCTGGCCACGGCTTAGGAGCCTGCCTCATGTAAGGAAAGATGTCACTTTCATGTAGCACACCAGTGCTCGCCATACAAACCCTACTACGGGGTAGACAAGACTTTGTGCTCCCCCCAACCATTGTGAGCAAGAATTGACTCCTTGCTAAGTGGATCAGGAAGCATTTATCCTCTTGCAGTATTTAATATTGCAAAATGACTCATTAAACAACTCATGCACAGACCTCAAAAGTGATGTGCTTCGAGGCTGCTATTTGATCTGCCACTCAACATATTCAAGGGAATCTAAACAACAACCTCGCATTGTGCTCACAAACCTAGAAAATTTCGATGCAAAAACTTGAACAAACAGAAAGGTTGTACCGCCCTTGTGAGGCATTGGAAGGTTTTTGTTACCGCAGCCCACATGTGTTTTCCACTTTCGTTCCTTGATGTTCCCTAAAAGCCCTTGTCTGCTTGACTCTGTTTTCCAAAAGTCTGATGCAAACAAACATGTCCGACACCTGGACACTGAACACCTGCAAAGGACAGGCAACAGAAACCAGTTGGGTGGATGGTGGGGGGCGGAGGGTCTCAAAAGTCTTATGTGAACACCCATCTCCCTTTACAACTTACAATCTGGGTGGCAGAAAGGTTCATACAAAATGTTAGACTCACAGCTTTGGTAGCATATTTTTATGGGTGCCACACCATCATGAATACAAAAGAATGCCCCCATTTGAAAATATGCCACCTACAAGTGTGGGTGTGCGTTCAATATTACTGAAAGGACATATTCGTCACTTCTATATTATGAATGTGTGCACCACACAAGGCATAAAACAGGGGCGATGGAATCACCCCATTTAATTTCATAGGCATTCTCACTTTCCAACTCAGGAATGGCTCTTTCCTCCCGGTCCAGAGGCCTGTTGTATAACAAGTTGGATACCATATGTAAATATAGTCTTTGAGGCACAGGGCCGTCGGTGAGTTGAGGATCTGAGGTCACAGGGATAAGAGGCAAGGCTGCCAAAGCTTCAGGTGGAGATTAGGGGCCTCTTACAGTTGAGCAGTCAGCAATACTACAGTGCACCCCAAAAACTACCTGTGGTGCAGGATTACGTGATATAACTGTTAATGAAATAAACATTATTAATAAATATACCAGGTGGGAGTGACAAGATGAACTGAGGTGGGGGTGAGGTTTTATATAGTGACCCAAAGGTGTTCTGAATCACTGGCTAATCATATAATGCAAAGAATTTAAGAGACCCATAAGCATTTAAGGCTGTGAGGGTCTAGCTGGTTTGCTGTAACAATGTGTAATAGTGGGATACAGATAGTGTTATTTGTCTCAACCTTCAGCCTGAATGTTGAATTACCCACTACAAATAAATCCCATGGAAGGCCTACTTAATCTTCTTCTGTTACCTCCTTCGCCCTCTCAGAGTGGCTTTCTTCCTCCCTAACGGGTGAACAGGTTTCTCTTTGATCAAAGACACCTGATGTACATATAAGGACAGTGTACGCGTTGCTATCTGGGCTTCCATAGAAAAAACAGGCACAGTCAGACGATAGAGCAGTGACTGCCGACAGCGGGCATGACGGGCTCACACTGGGAAGAGCAGTATTCGGTAGCCACAGGTCTTCAGAGCATTGACAAGGAGCCAGCTGAAGAAGGACTAATGACAGACTGCTAGAGCACTGATAATAAGCCAGGCAATGAAGAAGTAGTAATCTCATAGTCAATGGGGTGAACCCAGTGGTAGTTAATGAGGAACTAGATAATGTAAATGATGAGTTTTTCAGGTTTTCTGAGAGCGATTGAGGGGTTTACAAGGGTCTCAGGAGAGAGTTTCGAGGCATGAACATCATTTAATGGTCAGGGTCTGAAAAAATATCTATTTACATGATTTAATCTTTACCCCTTCCCAGAGACAGCTGAAGCACTCCTTCAAGTCTTCACCAGAACAGAGTGGTCTTCATTTAAAGAAAATAATATCAACCTTCTGCGTCTGTACGAATTGCTTTTTCATCTGAGGTGGATGTATACATTGCTTGTGGTCATGAATCCAGCTATTCGCAAAAATAAAGGCTTTATGACCACAAAACAGGGAGTCTCAATGGACAAAAATTATTTTGGGAAGACGTAAATGTTGTTCGGACTCGCGAAATAGGCATAGCATCTCCTTCTGAATCAAAGATGGAGGGGGTGTAAAAGCAGTGCCTCTCCTAATGATTTGCAATTGAATGTGTCAATGATGTGCAACTAAAATTAATCTGATACGGTCTCCCTGAAGAGGGAGGTATCATATTTGAAAGGAAGAAACTGTCTGCATAGGTTATCTTCTTAATTTGTAAATGTGTGCGTTTGGCATCATCGGAGAAGAAAGTGGTCCGGGAATGACTACATGCTACTCTAAATGCCCCTGATAGAATGTCAACTTGTTCGATAGCTTTGATGTAGGATAGAGTGGAAGAAGAGCTTGTTATCTATGGGCTCATTATGGGGGTTTCATGCCAAATCGTCTAGACTGTGGTAGTCACCGCAGCCTCCACATGCTTCTTTTTAATATATAGAACCAGAAGTTCTGTTTTCAGTAACTCCAATGTGCAGTCATCTCCATACTTGGCACTGGTAAAAAAGCTCTAGCTGTGGCATGCCCAACTAGGCAAAGACACAGAGGAACGCCTATGAATACAGACACGATTTGTGGCTTGCCAAACATTCGATGAGGGGATTGGGTAGAGGAGCCGGCCTAATGGCTAAGGCGGTCAACCTCGAATCTGGGGAACCGGGTTCGAGTCTTGGCAATGACGCTGAACATCCTCCGATTCTGGGCAGCTCACTTAATCTCCCTGTGCCTAACAAAAATGAATATGTCCTTGTCGTCGTATCCCACCCTGTGCGTGGTTTATCGTCCCTTCGGTCCCCCTGATATATACTCCTTCAGTCCTGTGTGGGTCAGGGGAGTAAATGACTTTTTATTGAATTGAAAGAAAAAAAAAGACATAAGCGTGGATAAGGGCTAAGTTGTAAAAGTCTTCAAAATAAAGGATTGTCTCTAAGCATTTCCAGGTCTGGAGGTGTTCTTTCTATTCCGTTCGGTGGTCTTGTTTGTGAGGTGCTCCAGGACAGTTCCTTTTCTGAATACCGAGGTCCGTCTCCTCCGGATGGGGAAGTAAAAAAAAAAAGAAAAGAACAAAACAAAAATGTCAGGTCTGTCTCCTGTTCTCTAATGCAGTAGGGGTCAGTGCCACCATCACCTAAACCCTAAGTTGTGCAGTGCCTAAGTGGGGGGGGGGCGTAATCGGTGTTTCAGTGTGCCATGCCCCGTATACTCGCCTACCAACCCCAAAACAAAGAGGAGCCCGGCACTTGCCTGAGCCCACGACTCTCCGGGGTCGTGGGAAGGGGGAGTCACAGCCTCCACTTCCCCTGTAGGAGTACCGGACTCGAGGGCGCTGCTCCTAGAGCGGTTTTCCTCCTCGTCCTTCGGTCCCGGTCTGGGGTAGTCCCGCTGTCGTGGTGCTTCCTCTGCCTTCATCTTCTCCTGTTCCGGCTTTCCTTCTCCGTCTTCTCTCCCGGTCTTCTCCTCCTTCACCTCCTTGCGCACCTCCCGTAACGCGAAGACTGCGTTTTTAGCCCCTCCTCCGGAGCTCTCTGCTTCCGTCCTGTGGGATCCGACATAGGCGTCTGGACCGCTCACTCCACTTCCTCTGTGGAGCGTCTTGTCCGCCATTTTGAGGGAGTCCGGGGAGTTTGTCCGTGATGGGAACTCATCACATTGCCTTCCATCCAGGAATGGACGTGTGGGCCATTCAGCTACGGGATACCTGGAAAGGAAGTCCACGTTCGCCTAGTGTTTTCCGGGGACATGCAAGGTACAAAGAGAAAAAGGTTGTAATGCAAGAAACCACCTAAGTACTTTTGGGTTTGAGTCTTTATGCATAGAGAGCCAGGTCAAGGGGGCATGGTCGGTCAGAAGAAGGAATCTTTTGCCAAGGAGGTAATATTGTAAGGCTTCCACTGCCCATTTGATGGCCAAGCACTCCTTTTCTATTGTAGCATATAGGGTCTCCCTAGGGAACAACTTTCTACTGAGGAAAAGGATAGGGCGTAGTTCACCTTTGTCGTCTGGTCAGATAGGACAGCCTCAAGTCCCCTCCCTGAAGCATCGGTTTGAAGAACAAACGTTTTGGTACAATCAAGGCAGGTAAGGACCGGAGCATTACATAATATTGTTTTTAGGAGCGTAAAACTATGTTCCTGAGGCTGGGACCATTGGAAGGGTTTCCCTGCCGAGGTTTTAGTCAAGAGGTCAGTAAGGGGGGAGGCTATATCCAAAAACCAGGGAATAAATCTCCTAGAATACCCTACCAATCCTAAGAAGGAACGGACATCTTGCCTATTGATTGGACGGGAAATACGGGTGATGGCTTAGAGTTTGTTAATCTGGGGCCTGATCTTTCCAGCCTGAATATCATAACCAAGATACTCAATGTGCTCAGGTCCAAACGTTGTTTTTTTGGGATTAACAGTGAGACCAGCTTGTCTCAAGGTTCTTAAGACTGCCTTCAGATGAAGAAGGTGGGTTTCTCAATCAGGGCTATGGATGACAATGTCATCCAGATAGGCCACAGCATAGCCATGGTGTTCTTTTAAGAGAACATCCATTAATCTTTGAAAGGTGGCTGGTGCGCCGTGAAAGCCGAAGGGAAGAACCTTAAATTGATAAAGGCCCGAGGGGGTTGAGAAGGCAGTTTTTTCTTAGTCTTCTTCGGAAAGAGGTATTTGCCAATATCCCTTTGTGAGATCGATTGTAGACATAATTTTAGCTTCTCTCAGTTGCTCGATTAATCCATTGACACAGGGCATAGGGTAGGCATCGAATTTAGATCTAGCGTTTAATTTGCGAAAGTCGATGCAAAAACAAATGCTCCCGTCAGGTTTGGGAACAAGAACTACTGGGGAGCACCAGGGGCTATGTGAGGGCTCGATGATGTCCGCCTTTAACATGTCTTTTACCTCTTGGTCCACTGCTTGCCTTCGTGCAGCCGGTATGCGATATGGCTTCAATTGAATTGGTTCAGCCCCCTCGGTGTCTATTTTATGTTCTACAAGAGAGGTCCTTCCTGGTTTTCCTGATACGACATCGGTGAACTCGCTATATAAAGCCTGCATCTGCTGTCCCTGGGTGAGGGAGAGTTGGTCCCCTAGGTGTACAGGGTCGTTTCCCATACCAGATAAAGGTGTTAAGGGAATATCCAGGGGTTGTGTGAGGGTGACGTGTAGTATGGACGTGTCTACGTTTGGAGATGTCGGTCGGGGTTCCTCCCATGCCTTCAACAGATTAATGTGATATGTTTGGCCTATTTGGGCCTTATGGTGAACAGCCACATGGTATGAAACAGGTGTAACCTTTTCTAGTACTTTGTAAGGACCCTGCCAGGTTGCTCACAATTTCTTATCAGTGCTAGGAAGAAGGATCAATACTGAGTCTCCTGACTTAAACTCTCTTAATTTTGTGCCCTTATCATAATATCTTTTTTGTGTAGCCTGTGTTCTTTCCATATTTGTATCGACTTCCTCCCAGAGAGACGCTAGCGTATCGCGTAGACCTTGGCTATACTGTAAAAGGGGTTTACTGTTATCCTCCTCATCCTCCCATTGTTCTCTTGCCATGTCCAGAAGGGTACGCGGCTGTCTCCTGAATAACAGTTCGAATGGGGAAAACCCCGTAGATTTCTGGGCATGGGTGCGGATAGCGAATAACACCAGGGGCAACTGTTTATCCCAGTGCCTGCCTGCTTTATCGACTGTTTTTCTCAACATGGTCTTTATTGTCTTATTATACTGCTCAACCAAACCATCGGTTTGGGGGTGGTACACCGCGGTTCGTATTTGTTTAATACCTAAAATCTTACATATCTGCTTCATCAGGCGGGAGACAAACAGGGTTCCTTGATCCGTAAGCAATTCGATGGGGAAGCCTACTAGGGGAAAAAAAAGAGACCATAGCCTGAGCTACAGTCGTAGTGGTCATGCTAGTCAGGGGAATCGCCTGAGGATATCGAGTTGCATAGTCAACTAGAATGAGTAATGACTGATGACCTCGGGAAGAGGGTAGGAGGGGTCCTACTAGGTCCATCCCTACTCTTTGGAAGGGCACATCTATGGTTGGAAGTGGGTGCAATGGAGCCCGGGAAAGGCCAGGTTGGTTGACTAACTGGCATCTCTGGCACGAGGCACAATATCTAGCCACCTCCCGATAGACCCCAGGCCAATAGAACTTATTCAGTAGATATTGCAGGGTATGCTCTTTCCCATAGTGTCCCCATCCAACTCGGTTGTGGGCTAAGTCCAACACCTGTTCTCTGAATGGATGTGGGACCAACAATTGTTCCCTCTGGTGCCCTGCTTCTCGGGATACCCTATATAGTAAACCCTTCTTCACACAGAACAATGGGCCTACCTTGTCGGGGCCATCCTCTAGGATTTGTTCCCAGGCATCCCAGGGAGTCCGGGGAGTCTGTCCGTGATGGGAACTCATCACAGTCCTCATGTAAAGCAACTGGTGCTATGTAAAGCGCTCTGATACCCGATACCTTCGGGTCAAGTTCGTGCTATATAAAACTCCGTAAAATAACTTTTTAATTTTTTTTTTTTTAATTCGATGAGTTTGACATCCTGAAATTCAGTGAGCCTCATCAAGCTATCTCCAGAACCTCATTGCTTTCTGACACTGTGTCTGTGACCCACACCGCCCTGCTAGCTGCAGTATGACATCAAGTTCATCTTGTCTGTTAGTACTTGGACAAGCTTCCCCATACTGGATGGAAGGTTGGCCTTCCGGGACAACTGATGGCACAAACCTGCAGAAGGTTGATGTGGAGCATTTGCTCCACTGCGGACCAAAGTCTCCTGATATTCATCTCTCCTAAGTGGCCATCCCAGAGACAATACATCGGTCAGTAGTATGACCTTTGGATGCAGATAGGTCAAGTCATGTTAGTTCTGAGCAGCCACCATCAGAGGTCCTAGGATGCCTCTTTCAAGATACACTCAACTTCAGGGGTGAAAAGACCTTGAAGCCACTCTGCTCAGAGTGGCTCCAATTAAGGGAATCGTCTGCATAGGTGGCAGGTGGGAACCTCAAGGATGACAGATGACTCCAGGTGACAGTCTATGGCAAGTCTGCTTTCAGAAGCAAGTTGCCACGACATAAGAATATTCATGACCTGAGATGATTAGCTTTAGTGAGGCAGAGGGGCAGGACAGTAATCAAAGTGTTTCGGACACCTCCACAAACCATTGAAAGTGTCTGTGGGTCTGCAGGGCGGGTACAGGAAAGTGCGCGTCTTGCAAGTCTAAGGACACCGTCAGTCCTCCAGATGCAGGGTGGAAAGAACCTGGCCAAAGTGAACGTGTTGTTTTAACCTTGTCCTTTCAAAGGAAGCTGTTCAGAAATCAAAGCTCTAACGTTAGCCTGATTCCTTTATCTTTTTTCGGCACTAAAAAGTACTGAACTTCCTGAGCAAATGTGGAGGCATGATCTGCTGAAGTATGAACATAAACAGGAGGACCAGGAAGTGTGGGGTGGGTTAGATGAAAAAGGGAGCTGGAACCATGTTGAACAACCTTCAGCACTCACTGATCTGAAGCAATTGCATGCCATCTAGGCACATAAAAACAAATCCTACCGACGATCCATGGCCAGGGGAAATCAAAGTGGTATCCATAGTTGCAGCAAGCGAAGAGGAAGACAGATGACCTTAGTGGTGGTTATGAGACCTGGCTTCCTTGGAGTGTTCTTTTTGTCTAGACTCCCTGTATTTTTGGCTGTATGCTAGACTTAATTTTTGCTGGTTTGTGCTGACCAGTGCTAAAGTGCAGGTGCTCCCTGTGTAACTTGTGATTATAATTGGTTATACATGATAGGCATATTTGATTTACTGGTAAAGTGCACTCGATGCGCCCAAGGCCTGCAAATCAAATGCTACTAGTGGGCCTGCAGCACTGATCGTATCACCCACATGGGTAGCCCTGCAACCAGGTCTCAGGCCTGCCACTGCAGGGTCTGAGAGTGCAGTTTCAAACTGCCATGTCGCCCTGGCAAGTGCACCAACTTGCCAGGCCCAAACTTATCCTTTTTCTACATGTAAGGCCCTCTAAGGTAGGCCCAAGGTAGCCCCATGGGCAGGGTGCAGTGTGTGCGAAAGTAGGACATATGCTGGTGTGTTTTACACGTCCTGATAGTGAAAAACCTCCTATTTCGTTTTTAACTATCTCTCCCATAGGTTATCATTGGAGCTGCCTTGTAACATCTTACAAGTATAACTTTCGAGTGGGAAAAGACAGAAATTTGATGTTTGGTCTCTTTGAACTCAGGGTTTGAAAATACATATTTTAGTGAAGTTGTTTTTTGAATTGTGTGTTTGAAAATGCCACTTTTAGAAAGTGGGCATTTTCTTGCTGTCACTGCCTGCCTGCAGAATCAACATCTGGTTTAGACTGAACGCTGGGTTGTTCGTGCATTTACTCTAGACAGTCAAACAAATTGAGCTGAGGTGTGCCCTGCATATCCTGATAGCTCATCACCAGGCTGATGGACCTTCCTGAGCTAGAGTGGTGGGAGGAGTTGTCTCTGACACCTGAATAGAGCTATGCCTGGCCACTCACAAAAGTGGTTTCCGCCCCCATTTAGTATATCTGGAGCCAGGCAAGGCAAGACAGGATCTTGTGGACAACAAAGACTTTCCTTTGAAGTATGCCTACTTCAAGGCCAAACGGGGTATTAAGTATTGAACCTATAATCCCACATTTTTAGAACTCTTCTGGATTGAGATCTCTGCCAAGAAGAAGAACTGTCAGGAGGAGTATTGCCCCTTTGCTGTGTGTTGCTTTGCTGGGTTGGCCTGCAGTTGCTGCTTCTGTATGTGGGCAGTGAAAGAACTGGACTTTACTTTCTGGTATCCTGCTTTTCCAAGGTTCTCCAGGGGCTTGTGTGTGCTTGCCTCCTGTTGGAAGTATCAGGGCCATCAAATACTTCACCTGCAGCATCTCTGAACGCCACCGCTGGGAGTTTTGACCTGCCAAGTGGTGCCAATTCCAGTTCTGAGCCTAGGAGGTGGTTCTGCTGCTTCACGACTTTTAAATCCATGCAAAACCTTCCAGCGCTGTTTTCCCTGCCACAAGCTTGCCGTGCAGTTGAAAAAACAAACGGTGCAGCTAAAAGAACAGCCGCAGCCCGAGTCCAGAGAACCGAGTCTCTGATGTCTGAGACCCCACTCCGACTTTAGTGCAGGCTCTACTGTGTGACTGAAGGAATCTATGCATCACTTGTCTGCGACTGTGGAAAACAATACAGGGCATGGATTTTCTTACGCATCACACCTGTGACCAAGTTTCCACTACATCGCCCTGCTGAAAAGAGTCGCCTCTGGAAATCGATGCATTGCTTCTCCTTCAGCCTGGAATCAACGCAACACTTTCTCCTGCGTGCAGCAGAATGGACGCATCCATTCCGCTGGGACTCAAGAACAGACTCATCGCTGGGTTTTCTGATGCTTTCCTCCTTTGAGGCTATATTTTTATTGGATTTTGAGGCATCAAAAGTACTTTGTGCTAAAATCAACGCATCCAGAGTTCTACGGACAGAATCGCCTAAACCTCTTAAAAGTGATATATTGAGTACGTATGTTGAATTTGTCGTTTTGGTCTTGTTTTGTTTAGATAAAGAAAAGTTATTAGGTTGAGCATTCGAGACCTCTTGTATATACTTGAGTATATACTTATAAGTGTATGTACTTTGTGGGCTCTGGAGATCAGCTCTAGGACTTATCTGCTTCTGCTAAGGGACTTTTTTTTACTGTTCAACTGCCTCTATTTTACTGTCTTGACAGAAAACGACCAGCTGAGGTCAGTAAAATACCAGAATTGCTTTCTGTTTAGGGACATTTATTTTTTATTTTTCTGGCAAGTGCCTCTATTTAACTTTCTTGATAGAAAACGACTAGCAGAGGTCAGTAAAATACCAGAATCACTTTAGGATTCTCTAGATTCCAGTCCATAGAAATGGTCTTCCATGAGCACATGTAAGACAATAAAACTTTTTCAAATCTTGTATTTTCAGTGATATGACCACCGAAGGCCCTGATTGTATATTAAAAACAGAACTTTGGATTATACCATTTCCTGCTGAAGGACAATATTTCTCTTCATGTGTTCCCATACCTGGCTTGTCATGCAGTTTGGTGCTTACTTTCCCTCCATGTTAAAGAACATTAGCTGTTTCAGCACCCAGGCTAATGTGCTGCATAGATAAATACATATAAGGTTCCAAAGGCGCGACCGATTGCATTGCAAATGCTTGTTTTTATAAACTAGTGTGGTGTCCATTTGAAGTGTTTTCAATGTGTTACTGTGTGTGCTTTCTACAAATGCTTTACACATTGCCTCTGAGATAGGCCTGACTGCTCGTGCCAAGCTACCAAGGGGGTGAGAAGGGTTATCTTGGGTGTGTACCTCCCTTACTAGAAGGAAGGGCCCGTACTTGGACAGGGTGCAAGCCACTGTCAACTAAAGAAAGTGCTTGATTTGAGCCGATGGCTTCTGGTGCTTGGCACCGTCACTTAATTGGTTCCCGGTGCTCCGCACAGTCACTTAATTGTCAACACCAAACTTATAACAGTCTGCCACATTGTGGCACTGCTCATCTAAATTAGAGAGGAGCAGAACAACTGTTCTTTATGAATACAATATACATTAAAAAAAAAATAATACCTGCCTCCGCAGCCATTCCTTAAGCTTTGGGGACCTGGAATAATCTGAACTGTCCCACTTGCAGGTAAGAGAGATGGTTAGTAGTTGTTTTGGTACCGCCATTGGCAGCAATATCAGGGGCAATGGGTGGTGCAAAGCTGCAGTGGCCTCCTGGCCAGGGCCTGGCACTTATTATTTTACAAATTAATAACTCACTAGAGACCCCCATTTCGAACAGTGGTCATGTCCTCCTTCATGCTCAACACATCCTCTGGAGTCACAAAAGGACTCTACTGGTTGTTGCTCCGAAAGGTGCCTCTGGTTACAAGCAAGCCCACAAGAATATGCTCTGAACCTTTGGTATAGCACTCCCAGGAAGCTTGCAGTAGTATGGCTGTCTTTGACATGTTCCAATGAGGAACCAGCATTTTCTCTAAAAGCCTGGTGATCAAATGGTATAACATAAGAAATGCGTGCACATCTTCAAGACATCCTGTTGTGTGCATCTAAGTGTTTAATCATCACACTGGTGCACATGACGCAGCCTAAGTAGTTTGTTGCTCTTAACACCTACTTAGCCGTGTCCTGTCCATCTTAACTCATTTGCACAAAAGCATTCTTGAAGTCATTCGGAACTGTTGGCAACATCTCCCTGGCCGCATCCCAAAGTTCATGTGTATAGTGTCACAGCAAGCAGATAGCATTAAGCATTCAGGGATCTTAAAGCCAAACTGGCAGATAAGAAAGACCTGTTTTCCGAAAGTGATTCCCTAGCTGGTGAAGTCATATGGAATGCATTGGGTCTCACCTTGCTGGTGGAAGCCTGAAACCACTTATCTCTTAGGAGTCCGTTTTGGGTCACAAGTGTTGATTCTTTAGGGGCAGGTCTGTGATGCCTAGTCGCAGGGTGTTTTCTGAGTCCAACTCTGTCTAATAGGGAGTATCTACATTGCTGCCTATCTGTAAACACATCCTATATAGTGCAACAAGGGAGGACTAATGTATCCACCTCCTCAATGTCAGATGGGACATTTTGAAGGCTTGACTGGGGGTCTTCCAAAGTTGGGACTGCGCCTTGGTGATCTCATAGCCGGACACAGGCCTGGCGCAGGGCGAAGTGGGCTCTGGTTGGGAGATCAGATCTAGAGAAAAAGCAGCCGAAACAAAGCCGGCATTGAAGCAGGAAGGGTAGTCGAGGGCTCAGCACAGAAGTGGAGGTATGCTCTGGCACCGGCACTGTCCAAGGGTGGGGATCAGTGGGGTCTGTTAGTGAGAGAGTAGGCCCCACTAGTAGGAATCTGACTGAGGGCCATGTACTCCATAGTGTCTGAAGGACCTCAAGAGGGAGCTGATAGCATCCCAAAAAGTTCCAGCATCATCTCTGCAAGATCGACAGTAGTTTGGGAAACAAAAAGGGTGCTAGGACCAGCCACAGGATGGGTTCTGAGTCAGACAAGGGTGTGGAGTCCAGTCCTTCGAGTGCTGTCTGCCTGACTTCTCCTCGGAGTAAAACGACATGATGCTTGTCCTTCATGTGTTTAAAGCGAGACTTGTCTCTCAGCTTTGTCTTACCCAAGGATGGTAATAGTGCAGGATTAGCAATGAGTTCATTGTGTGGAGCATGACCTACTCCGTTTGTTGTAATAGGTGACATACAATTTGCCTCCCACTCCCCGATTGACGAGCAGGTCTGATTTAGGACTTGCCACATGCCAGTCAGGGACTAGGTGTCCCCACATCCTTTACAGCCCAAACAAGGAGGACTGACCCTGCTTTACCTGCACTGCGCTACAAAGCACCTGTCCACCTCCCGTGGCGCAGGAAGCACCAGACCTTCACCTGTCCTGCACCCGTCAGTGCCAGGAAGAGGCAGGGGATGGCCACCCCCATAGGCCCTATGCTACACCTTGCACGTCTTCTCTTCTTGGGAAGGATCCCATCAAAGCTAAGACTAGGACGGGGACTATTTATTTGGAGGGCACATTATCTTCTTGATGGGCAAATGTAAAGCTACCGAGTCCCTCCCTGGGTAGAAGAAAAGCTCCCAGGTTGTTTCTGACGCAATTGCATCTAGCTCTGTGGCCAATACTACGTTGGAGAATATTGATATCCTTACTGAGGAGATGGAGTCCCTTCTGGGAGTGGAATAGGAGGCCCAAAACTTAGGTACGAGGAGGCAGGGAAAATGACGCTGATTTTTGCTACCAAACGGAGGCTTAACCTCCTGGCCCAGAGTGCTATTACCCCTCTGCCACTCGAGATTGTAGGGGCAAAGGCAGTTAATCCCTCTTCAAATATTCCTTCTAACCAGGAGATAGTCCCTATTAAACCTGTTATTGTATGCTGTAATAAATTGTCTGTACTTGCGGATACCCAGTTGGCTGTTCACAATGAAGGGGAGTGGTGGGGATGGAGTGGTCAATGAAGCCCGTGTAACGATTGATGAACCTGGGGTCAGTACGGTGCCAACATTTAATCTGGTAATGATGAGGGAGTGGATATGTTTGGAGACTGCAGGAGGAGATTGTCGAATTCAGGGCACAAATGGTGTCTGTGTCAGCGGAGGTTGACAAACTCAAGTTCCTGGGAATTGTGTCTAGCAATAAGACTACTCCCTCTCTAATGGGACATACTCTATGCTAATAGTAAAGCAAAATAAGAGGAGGGATCGGATAGCTGCATCCAGCCTACCCCTCTTACGAGGTGTATGGCAAGACTCACTCTTAGAGTCCCTAGAGTGGACCCACATCTCACACAACTAGTGCAGAAGGGAGCGACTCAAGTCTTTGAAGGGCCATGAAAATCATAGCAAGAAACTGAACCTTGTTTATTTGACAAAGGTTCCTAAGCTGGCCAGTGGGTCAAGAGAGGACTCTGACTCATTATCTAATAGATGTATCCATTATATAAGATCAATACGGAATTGCTATCCAGTAATAAGGGAAGGTATTTTATCTACTAAGAGATCCAATCACCCATCGTTTAGTGGGAGGGGAGGAGGAGGGGGGTCCTTCGACTTCTTTGAAATTTGGCTGGAGGACCCTAAAACGGTAGAAGGGCGTGTGGGACTGAAGCTTATGGAAAATCTTCCGGTAGAGACCCAAATGCAATTTAAACTTAGGCCACCTTATTCCTGCCGCCCACCACCTGACATAGACAAGGATAAGGTTGGATTGACTGGTAGAGAGGAGTATCCCTACTTTAGGCATAAACGTGGAACCATGCATGGATATTGATCACTCACAGCATACAACTAATTCTGGAATTCCGGGAACCTCTGGCCTGCCTACAATAATCTCTCTGGGCGAGTCAGATGTGCCATTACAATCCACACAAAGTCAGAAATTGGCCAATATAAACATCTTGTCCTGGAATGTTGCTGGGTTGCATTCCAAGCTTGGTGACCCTGCTTGTGGCTTGTTCATCGACCAGTTTGATGTTTGTTTGCTCCAGGAGACCTGGAGCCTGGATCCCGTACCTAGATCAGGCTTCCTCAAATTTTTGTTCCAGCTACCTCCAGTGGAAGAGGGCGCCCCTCCGATGACCTTTTAGTATGAATGCACACTTCCTGGAATAGAACTCTGCCCTCTGAACACTGCATCTTTAGGTATCCTAGGTATAAAAATCACTGGATAAAATAAAGCTGTGATTTACTTGTATAATGTGTATAATAGGAGGGTCGGGGGGGGGGGGGGGGGGTAGAGAAACACCGGCTTTGCATCATTTGAGAGCGTATAGGGAGCAATGTAACCTACACTATCTTGTGATAATCGCCAGTGATTTTAACACCACCTTTGAACCCATGGATAATGATGGTCATTTACTGAGGCGGAAGATGAGGAATGGGGGTCCCCTCCCTTGAGATTACACCTGTAAGGAGATCCCGGCGGGTCCACTCAGCCTTTCATCCATCTGAGGTCGATAAAATGAGTACCATTGAGTTGGGTAACAATGAACATCTGTTATTCGGCGCCAAGAGACCTCTGGGTGAACGTGCGCTTTACAAATACACGTTATGTTAGGCGATGGACTGAGGTAGCATAACAGCTTATCTCATTTACTCTACTGTGTGGCCCGAGGGCTTGCAATGGGCGGACAAAGTCAGATGCTCATGCTTCACATACCTACAACCGAATTGACCACACTAGCAGAGTAGATTATATTCTGCTTTCACTAAACCTATGGAAATTCCCTGATGATAGCATGAGCATTAATAGATGCGACAGCGATCACAACGCTGTTGTCTGTAAACTGTTTAATTTGATTGACCACCAGGAGCAAGTTACATTATCCCACTCTACCAATTTACATTTATTGAATGATAACCGCAGACTTAAATGGGTTAATATGGCATCTAGACTGGAGCTAGTAATGGCCATGATCAAGGCAATGCAGGAGGCTATAGAGATTTTAGAAAATCACCTTCCCTCTCAGTCTCCACTGCAAGATGTTGAGACAATCCAGAAGCATAGTACAACCACTTCTCTGAGCTTTTTGACTCCTCCTCGGGCCTAGCCTCTGAGGGGTGTGCCCCAGAAGAATATCAATTGGCAGCATGCTCACCACTACAAATTATAGCACACGATGAAACTCTATCTGCAATTCACTGCGTTACTTTGGGGAAAGCGGCAGGTTCGGATGGGGTCCCCGGAGACCTATTTCATGTCCATCCAGAGAATTGGGTCACATATATTAATATCTTATCAAATGCAACTCTTAAGGGGGTAGAAATCCCTGGTAGCTGAAAGGCTGCTGAGATGATAATACCAATATATAAAAAGGGCTCTAGGAATTCACCCTTAAATTATAGGCCCATAAAATTGATAAATGTCACACAAAAGGTCTTTTGCAGACAAATCTTAAAGAGACTCCAGGACTGGATTGATGAGAATGAGGCTCCATCACATTTACAAGCAGAGCATAGATCAGATTTTTAGACTCCTGGCGATCTATTGTCAGATAGCTGTCCTCCAATAGGCGCACCTTTACATGGTCTTTGTGAACATTAATTCTGCATTCGACCTAGTTTCTTGGCTAAAACTTTGGGTGGTGTTAAAACATAATGGAGTTCCTGCTGTTTTACTGAGCATTGTAGTGAGACTGCATCAAGATACGTATGCACATGTTAGATGGGATTGCCAGGGGGAGTTAACAAAACTAATAGCAACTTTCAAAGGGGTACTCACCCTGACCCTTTTTTACCTATCTATATCTGAATGATGCGGCGGCCTACCTGCAAAACGTTGATAGTGATGCCCCGAAGATTGCAGAAGGAAATCCCTCCTCCCACTGTTTGCAGATGATATTCTGCTGGGGTCTAAGACCCAGATGGGTCTACAGATACTGGTTGACATATTTGCAGACTTCTGCACCGAGATGGGGTTGATAATAAATCAAACGAAAACCAAATTTATGGCCATCAACCCACATAAATCCTTTAGAGGACCTATCACACTAGAGGGGACTGAACTTGAAAGAGTTTCGGAGCTTGATTATCTTGGGTTACTCACAATATGCTCTGGTCCTCCAAGGTCAAGAAGAGTAGTATGAATTTACTCCATCATGCGTCTGGAATACAGAGAATGTGCTGGGCGTCTAAAACTAGACAGTTATCACCTGCACGGAGAGTATATAGCGTGAAGGCCGAAGGCAGTGCCCTCTATGGGCCGACATGTGGGGTTTCGCTGGGTTGTCCTGTTAGGGAAAAGTTGAGAAAAACTTTCTGAGATCTCTGATCGGGCTCCAGAAGAGTACACACCTGTTACCCTTACGTTGGGACCGGACTATAAAACAAACTGTACACAAAGAACAGTTAAGACCAGTTTTGTTTTCGAGGAGACAAGTCCACACACGCTCTAGTGGAGTATTATAATGCTTTTAAAGAAATAGTTGTATTAGATAAGTACCATAAGATCCACTGCACACGATCTATTAGACATACATTGTCCCAAATTGCCCCAGAGGCACACTGTAATCACCAGGATTGCCCTCTAGATCTTTCTAAGGTTGCTCTCAAGGAAGCCTTTTGGGGGCATAAATTGGCATCAGAGGGGAGCAATAGCAGGCAAGGAGCTTTAGCTGTTGCCTTTCTAGATTTAAAATTGCACAGTATGCACAAACCTTTCCTAAATTATATCTCGGCTCCTTTAGCAAGAAAACTGTATATTAGGTTTCCACATGGATCACTCCCCTTACAGTCTTATTGTGCAAAATGGAAATCCAAATTGGATTAGAGCACAGCTTGTCCGACATGCCAGTATCCAGATGAGAACCTACAATGTTTTTTCTTTTTCTGTCCTGGATATGCAATACCTAGGTCGAGATGGATTCTACACATTTTGAAGTAACCGGGAATTAGGCAGTGTGTAGTAGCATTAAGGCTCCTGTGAGCAGTCAGAGGAATCCACTGTTTGCGCAGTTGTGAAGTATCTGCACTGGAGCAGGAGAATTAGAGCAAACACGATAAAGCAAATAATTATAGATGCTGGCGAGCCATCCTCAAATTAACACTTGAACTTAATTAAAAGATGGAATCGGCGTGGATACGTTTCCCTTGCTGTCTTTTTTCTTTAAGCCTAAGGGAGATGGAGTTGCTTAAAGCCGCCCTTTTTTGTCTACTTATGTCTCAAAACCTTAAATACAATGAGCTGGAGGATATAAAGTAATGGTTTTAGCCTCTGGAATCAGGAAGTTTTTTTCTTTTATATGGAACTTTCTACTATGTGCTGTTTTTATTTATGTATTCTTAAATGGTTTTATATTTGGAGTGTTATACATATCTATTATATTTTTTATGTTTTACTCATATACTGCACTTTTGTGGTCTAAACACCCAATAAAGTCAAACTGATTGTTTGAAATAATTTTTAATTCTGACGATACCTTACATTTTGTGGATGAAGTTGACTCATAAGGCTTGCCTATAAAAAGCAGAATGAAAAAGACGCTCATTCACACAGATGTGGCTACCGACATCTAAAATACATAATATATACATTGCCTCGCTGTCACATCAGTTTCGCATTATCAAATAGTGTGGCGTTTAGTCCTTGGGAACACGTGAAAATCCAAGAAATGACACTGGCATAGCCATGCTGCTCGACAATCCATGTGTACGTACCAAAATGTATTGCTAAAATAAATAGAGTACAATATGGATTTACACAGCACACACAACACACTGCTTAGACCAGATGCAGTGCAGTTCATTTATGAGCAGGTTCGGATTAACAAGTGTATTCTTGAATGCTGGTGGTGCCGGAAAGAGGGGAAAATATTTTGCACAGATGATTGGAGTAATTGCCTTACAGAATCCCTGTTCATGCTAACCAGCAAACATCAGTGCTCCCGCTCAAAATACTTTCTAGCCCTCAAACAGAGTGTTAGAGAGACTTTTAACAGATCCTAACATAGGACTCATTCAATCACCCACCCACAGCAGGGGACGACCGGTGTGTGATATTAGTGGATGCTGGAACATAACTTGGAGCGCTGAATGAGAGATTCTATTTAATGCACGCTGGGCCTTGGTGATAGCTTTGAAAGCAGATTCCTTAAGAAATGGAAACTGATTGGAGGCTTTAGGGATTACTGTGTGCTGCTATTACACTGAGTGACTAGCTTAGGTGCGACTGTTTAGGGTTTAGGTCCAGTTGAGTAGCAGTGATTGGAGGGTGTTACATTAATTTACTCTGCTAACATAAAGAGCTCAGCGTTGTACGCATGTGATTTGTCAAGAACATGTTTATGGATGTTTACGAAGCAGGGGCGTTGAAAACTGACTGTATCAATGACGTCCGTGATAAAAATATAAGCTTTTAGCGATTCTTAGTCGAAGACCTTTGATGTGCTTAAAGGATGCGCTGTACCATGACCAGGTCAATGGAGGAGGAGGAGGAGGAGGAGGATGGAGTGATTTTGAACACCTAATACCAGTCAGCCAGGAAGCCCATAGTTAAGCTGGTAGATAACGCAGGTTGTCTCAGCAGTACCCAACACTGCCAAATGCATTTGCAAACTTAAAAATGAATGACCAAGTTAATACCCTCCTTTATCTTTACATTCACCAGGCGACCAATGCCCTTTCTACACACTATACAGCACTGATTATTGGGATCTGTAAATCGGTAATACAGCAGTTCTTGATGAGAGGTTAAATGACGAAAGCCTCCCAGAGTTCTTTGTTTTTGGGGGCCTCCCCAAAAGCCTCCATTTTCCGTGGTTTAACTTTAAATGTTTTCTTCATAAAAGCTGCACACCAGATGCATTTTGAGGCCCATTCCAATGACTCTGTCTTTAAAAGTAGGTCTGCAGAAGTGACCATACTTGCAGATTTCCACTTGGCATGATCTAGTTTCTTTTAGCAGAACTCCTGCAGACAAGTCCAAGTCCAAGGAGCTTCCAGCGGGCTCAGCTGTTGACGAGGTTTGTCAAGTCAATCAGGAGGTCTGTTCGGTGGCAGTCATAGAGAGCCTTAGCCAGCTTCCCCACAGTCGTGCCTTTTGTTCCTTCCCTCATCTGCCACTTCTGCAGCATCTGGTAAACCTTCTCTTTCAGTCCATCCCGCTCGTAGTCATGGTCGATTTCATCAATTTCGGGGTCACGCAAGCCCAGTTTGCGAGCACAGGCTTTCCACTGTCTCCCTAAGTTGTCTCTCACTAGATCAAGTTGCTGTTCCGCAACTAGCCTTGTAGACTCTGAAAGAAATCAAAACCATATCAGGGTAGCACGAGGCAGGAAGTAAACCAATGATAAAACCTATACAAACATTTATTTCTTCTAAGCTCAATTATCTCCAAACTTAGTTCTCCCAGCCAAAGAAAGCACATTTAAAAAAAAATCAATAGCATATACAGGAATGCTTATACAACACATACCAAAACATAAATACGTCCCAATATCATGCTGCTAGTTTATCTATACCACCAATTCTTATTTTACGTAATTGAATACATGTCTTGCTCTTTTCTTTGGTGTGTTGTTAACATAATCTCCCTATCAATTTTTCTTCAGATGCCAATTTCTTCTTTTTAAACAGACTTCTTTTTATAAGATCTTTTTTTAGAGTGGGGGAGCCTGGGGCAATAGGTGGGCCATATACCATTGTGTCTCATAAGACGGCAACAGGTTTTCCTAGTCGGGCAGTTCCGAACCTTACAATGCTTGAACAGAGTGCTACTAGTATCATCTGATATGCTGATTGGGCTAGTCACATTATGAACAGGAAGGGTTTGATACAGAGGGAATGATTCCCCCACACTTTTGATAAACTCCCTTCCAAGAAAAAAATTGGCTTGTTGAATTTTTTCTCCTCTGCATAAGATGTGGTCCATGTTTCCAAAGCTGGCCAACTGATTTGAGACTCAGACTTGATGGTATAAGCTCAAAAACATTGCGCTATAGCTCACAAGAATTCTATGAGGAATAGCACCATCGTAATCCGCATTAACGTCTATGCCTACCTATGCACAGAGAATATACCAGAGGGTCGTTCTGCAAATCAAGAGAACTTAAGGTTTTCTCCAGAAAAGATGACAGCAGGAAAAAGTTGAATTTGCCAGCATTAAAGCATTAAACCCCTCCGAGAACAGCTGAAGGAAGCATTTATCTGAGCGTGGAAGAATAGAGAGAAGGGATCCCTTTCAAAGTTTATATCGAAACACTATCTTTTAGGTCTATTAAGCAAGACTTTCTATACTCCTCTGAGCCGAGTCTTAAAGGGCAGACTTCGGCTGCAGCACAGTAAGCCTCTCCATCAGAAGCTGTGGGCAGTGGCTAAAGCAATGAAGCGCTCCTAGGCCACCATGAACTTAGCATTGCAAACAGCATAAGTGTTAGAGATGCTGATTAACTATTTTGAGGCTTTTTATGCAGCAATGCAATCAAGAGCAGAATCTTTTGAGGTAATGAACTAATGAAGCTCCTGTCATGTTTTCAGGTCTGACACCATCTTTAACCATGTACATCCCACAGCTTCGGCAACCAGGTCTTCAGAGGTAGCAATGCACAAGTTAGTGGTTACAAAAGACAATTCCATCCCTTACAGCCAGTTCTTCCGGCTTCTTTCCCGGGGTCAAGGGTCTTGAGCACATTCCTGGAAGAAATGAAGGGACATCTTTCATTAACTATAAAAGTGTTTTTTTTCCTTTTGCAGGAATCGAAGCCATGTCCAGGTCCATAAGACAGTGCCTCACTCTTGAAATCCTGAAGGAAACTGGACCTCCAAGGCGCACTACTCAGCAGATCCACGCTCCTCCCAAAAATGCAGCAGTATGCTGAGAACGGCCTAAAAAACAAGGCCTTTTCAATCGAGGGAAGCACATAGCTGAAGCCTTTCAGATTGCTACCCTCGACTGCTTGCACATCTCTCCAGCCAATTGAAAATAAAAGACAGCTGACTTTTATTCGAGTCTTGCTTCGAAATAACGTCATTACACGTTTATTTTATTAAAAAGCTTTAGCGTTATTACTCTCAATGAAGGCTGGAACAATCTGCAGTTATCAAAGTGCACTGAAATAACCGGTGCAACTCTTGCAAATGACTGCTGCAATATTTAAGATTAAGTTTTGAATATCCAACACTATACCAGCTTTGCACAGAGAACAACGATCCCCACCTCTGCTTGAAACATTCTCAATCCGTGAAGAAGGATGTTTTAAGAGAACAGTCTGAAAGTGAGACATGGCAGTTTTACACTTGCCTCTAGATGCCGCCAGTGCAACCGAGAAAGCTCATCAGAGAAGCACAAGCAGAACCGACAGATAAACCCTTAACTGAAGCTTCAATTACCATGAAAAAATCATCCTTAGGGACTGGAATCAGGTGTCTGATCTTCCGAAAGAAAATAAGTTACTTACATGTAACTGTAGTTATCCAGTATTAGAAGCTTTCATAGACTCACATGCTTGAATCATTCCCATCGTCGAGATGGGAGTCCCCGTACATCAAAAAAGCAATGCTAAACCAATACAAAGAAGAAACCACGCCTAGGCCCATTTCAGTTTTGTAACCCATGTCTCTCGTTTTGTAAAAGAGACCAAAAGAATTTCTTGAACCAATCAGGACCCTTCACCCTCTAGAACACTCCCGAGAGAACCTTAGACCTTCAGATTTTCAGAGCACTTGTGCCAAAGATAACCCTGGAAAAACCAAAGGTGAGTCTCTCAGTGGAGGAGGGCGGGTGGCATGTGAATCTATGAAAGCTTCCAATACTGGAGAACTACAGTTACAGTTAAGTAAATTATTTGCTTACTCCAGTATTGGAACTCTCATAGATTCACATGCTTGTATCAGAGTAGCAAGCAGTCAGTAGCACATTTTTTCTCTACTTAAATAATTGTAAAGGTGCCGTTCAAATTGTCGATCTGTAGGACAAAACAGATGTAACTGAACAAACCAATGTCCCCAAAAACAGATCAAAACTCCATGCTTAAATCTACAAATTTAAAACACCATAAAAACCAACCCCTATCGGGGTAAATATCATATTATAAACATCTACACCAAAAGACATTTACATGAAATAAAATGTGCGCAGTGTAATAGTAGAGAGGAAGGAGGAATGAAGGAGAGAGTTCACCGTCATTGGAAAAGGTTCCGCACCACCACCACCTGTCCTACTGCCACATCCTTGTTAGCGGCAGTGTCCAAGCAGTAATGTCTGGTGAAGGTGTGAGCACTCTTCCAGGTAGCAGCCCTGCATATATCCTGGATAGGTACTCCAGAAAACAAAACAGTGGAAGTAGAGACTCCTCTTTTAGAGTGAGCACGCACCCGTGCTCATAGAGATTTTCCTGCTGCTTGATGGCAATATTGGATTGCATTCGAGATCCATCGAGCAATCCCCCTCTTGGAAAGAGGATAGCCCTTTCTGGGCGCACTGAAGGATACAAAAAGCTGTGACGATTTGTGAAAAGTTTTTGTTCTTGCAGATAGAATTTCAGATAACGCTGAATATCCAGGGAATGAAGAGCTCCTTCCGCTGCAGTAGTCGCTAAAGGGAAGAATGTCTTAAGGGTAAGAGGTTCATTCAAATAAAAGTCTGATGGCACCTTGGGGATAAACTGGGGGTTAGTATGAAGGACCACTCGATCATCCCTAAGCTGTAGAAACGGTTCCTGTATGGTCAAGGCCTGAATTTCTCCAACTCTCCTGGCCTATGTCAGCGCCAAGAGAAGAGCCACCTTCCAAGAAAGGAATTCAAGGTCCGCCTTATGAATGGGTTCAAAGGGATGTTTCACGAGTTGTGATAATACTATATTAAGATGCCAGAGAGGTGGCAAAGGCTTAACCGGGGGAAGGTACGAAATAGGCCTCTCATGAACTGCTTTATGATTCTTTATGACCATAACAATGGTCCTGAGGATGTCCTCCTAAAGCGAGATACAGCAGCTAGACGGACTTTAATTGACTCATGTGCTAGTCCAGATTTTGCCAATAGCAGAATGTAAGGAAGGATCTCATGAGATGAGGATCTTAGGGGATGGACATTAGAATCTTGGCACCATATACAGATTCTCTTTCATTTCATCCTGTATGTCTTATTCATACTCTGCGCCCGTGCATTTGAAAGGACATCTCTGCAATCAGATGAGATCTCTAGATGTTGAAATTCACAGTGTTCAGGAGCGATGCTGCTAAGCGAAGTGATTTGGGATCTGGATGTAGCACCAGTCCCTACGACATCGTCTAAAGAGATGGAATGGGATGGAAGAGAATAGGTTGTACCTCCAAGAGGAGAAGTTCTGTGAACCAATGCTGTCTGGGCCACGATGGGGCTTTTAGGATCATTCTGCACAGTTCTGCCTTGATCTTCATGAGCAGTCGCGGTAGGAGGAGAATCGGTGGAAATGCGTAGGCAAAGATGCCTGACCATGCCATCAAAAATGCATTCTCCCAGGATCCAGGTTGGTGACGCCAACTTGCGAAATACCGGCATTTCTTGTTCTGTGCTGTTTCAAAGAAGTCCACTGTTGGCCTGCCCCATTTCAGAAAAATGCTCTCTAGGGTTTTCTGGTGGATTTCCCATTCGTGTCAGGTGGATTTGAGTCTGCTTAACGTGTCTGCGTGACATTTTGATCCCCTGGAAGGTGTTTTGCCTCAGCAAGATTCCGTTCTGCAAAGCTCATCTCCAGATGCACTGGGCTTCTTTAGATAGGGGAAAAGGTCTTGTGCCCCCTTGTTTGTTGAGATAATGCATTGCCGTTGTGTTGTCTGTCCTGATCAGCACAGTCAAGTTCTTTATCTTCGGCAGAAATGCTTGCAATGCTCATCTCACTGCTCTGAGTTCCAGCAAATTGATGTGAAGCTGCTGGTCTTGACACTGCCAACGCCCACTGACCTGGAGGTCCTGAAGGAAGGCTCCCCAACCTTCCAGGGAAGCATCAGTGGTGATCACACGTGGAGCCGGCGTGGTGAGGAAGGAAAGACCGACAGAAATGTTTTGACGTCGGGTCCACGGCGTGGATCATGCCCGGCGTAACTGTAATGACATCCTCGAAGGAACCTACTGCTTGACGCCATTGCCAATCCAACTCCTCCTGTAATGGACGCATCCTCAACCGGCAAAAGGGAATGAGAGGGATGCAAGATGGCATTGTTCTAAGGAGTGACTTGGATCGGCGAACTGAAAGTGACTTTCTTTTTGGAATGAGTGGGCCAGAGAAATTAGTTTCCTTGGTCTTTCGAGAGAGGGAAAGGCCTTGTTTATTGTGGTGTCCAAAATTGCTCCAGAGAAGATGATGTTAGTGGAAGGGTGCAGAGATGACTTTTCCTCGTTGAGGGTCAGGCCCAACTCGGCAAACAGTCTTGTACATGCCACCATGGACGACTGAACAGCTGCGTGTGAAGGTGCTTTGATTAGCCAATCGTCCAGGTAAGGAAACACCTGATGTCTTTGCTTCCTCAGAAAAGCTGCTACTGGAGCCAGACATTTGGTGAAAATTTTTGGAGCCAACTTGAGGCCAAATGGCCGTACCTTGAACTGGCAATGGCTTCCGGCCACAGCAAATCAAAGGTACTGCCAGTGGGATGGATGGGGATGTGAAAATATGCATCTTGTAGGTCTAAGGTGGTCTTATGATCACCTGGGTTTAGAAGTAATAGGATGTCCTGAAGAGAGACCATGCAGAAGGACTGCTTTATAAGATAAGTGTTCAGAGTTCTCAAATCCAGGATCGGAAAGTCGTAAGTTCTTGCGTATCAGAAAGAAACTGGAATAGAATCCCTTCCCTCTCTGGGAGTTTGACACTGGTTCTATTGCTCCTTTTTGGAGCATTGTAAGAGTTTACAAATGCAAGAGATGTAGTTGTTTTACCTCTTGCCATCCTGGAGGAGTACAAGGCGGTATATGGAGAAACTCCAATGTATGGCTGAATTGTATTAGATTGGGACCCATTGGTCCGTGGTTATCTTTTGCCATTGGTGAAGGTGAAAAGAAATTTGCCCTGCTAGGGGAACTTGTGGAAAGGTGGGAATAAAAATTGCCATAGCCTGAAGTTCGTCATTGACGTCGTGAGGAGGTCCTTTCCCTGACGTCCTGCTCTTCCTTTTGGGACAGATTTAGAGTACGCCCCTGACTGTGGCCGTCGTTGAATATACTGTTGTCAATACGGCTGGGAAGATGTAGCGTATGAGGGTTATCTATATTGCTGAAATCCTTCCCTGTAGGAAGGAAGGCCCCTTCCCCTAGCTCCTCTAAAGGGCACCTTCCGATACTGAAGCATCCCTAGAGCCTTCGCTGTGTCAGTATCTTTTTTAATATCTTGCAGCGCATTGTCAATGTGCTTACCAAATAAAGCTTCTCTATCGAATGGAAGGTCTAGGATCTTATTTTGGACTTCTGGTCTAAATGAAGTAGCTCAGAGCCATCCTTGCCGGCGTAAAACCGCTGCACCCCCAGCGATCTAAATGCTGTAGTTGCAATATCC
Source organism: Triturus cristatus (assembly GCF_964204655.1). Classification (NCBI taxonomy): domain Eukaryota; kingdom Metazoa; phylum Chordata; class Amphibia; order Caudata; family Salamandridae; genus Triturus; species Triturus cristatus. The sequence goes on along the minus strand of NC_140588.1, from coordinate 352,178,978 downwards.
ATTGCACAATCTATCACCTCAGCAGATGCTCTCTCGCCTTCCTGGAGAATTTTCTTAACTTCAGGCTTGCTCTCTTCCGGAAGCTGATCCATATAAGGAGCCAGGTCACACAACATCTGCCTGTCATATCTACCTAGTATGGCAAGGGCATTAGCTGCTCTGACAAACAGAGCTGACATCAATGAAAAAAGCTTACCGGCGTTATCTAGATGCCTGCCTTCCTTATCAGGAGGTGTGGTAATGGGTGCAGATGGGTGTCTGGATTTTCGCTGAGCTGCCTGAGAAATAACCGAATCCGGTTTGGGATGGCCCACCAAACAAGCTGTAGTTTCCTCTGGGGCCTTGTATTTCTTCTCCAACCTGGATAGCATTGGTATCACTGTCGCTGGCGTTTTCATGACCTTGAGTCCTTCATCCCATATATGACTTATAATAGGAATAGCCCTTTCTGATTTCCTAAAGGGCTCTTTAAAGTCATATAAAAAAAACTGTACGTGTGGGTAGCCGGCATAGGTAGATCAAATCTCTTTGCAGCTATCTCTCACAAATTATGTAACCCACCAATATCTGCTGGTGGTGAGTCAACAGGCACTGGAGAAGGAGAAGGCGGCGTGGGAATGAGGTAATAATCCCACTCTCTATGTGGATCTCTTAAGCTCTCCCTGCTTCTGATCATCATCAGTAGTAGCTGGATCCTGCTGAAGGACTGATGGAGGTAATTTCTGTAGAGGTTCCGCCAGCATAGTCTGAACCCTCTTTGGAGTAAATGGAATAGAACGTGGATGAGGAACCATTGATGGTATTTCCTGAGGTACAGGAGCTGGAGGGAATCTCTTCCTGTAGTCAGTCAACATGAATTGTAGGTCCGTTAATAAAGAAGACGGCATGCACACTACCTCCTCTTGATAATCTTGATGGTATTGTTGCTGAGGAGTGTATTCTTGATATTCTCCATTCTCCTCCTCAAAATCATTCTCTTGACACTTAAGTGTAGCTGGGATGGGCTACTCGCGTAACCAAAGGGCCCATCATCTTCCTCCTCAGAATCCTGCTCTTCCAACAGGTGAGAAGGTAAAAGAGGAGTAATTTTTCTAGAAGTCATTTACGGTGTAATTCTCCTTGTTCTGATTTTCTCTGTTTCATCCAGTGTTTTCCCCCTTTCAAAGAGATCGCAGACGACACCATCGTCGGAGAAAGCTGTAGACGGTGATTTGGAAACCATCGGCGATGTAATCAGCAGCGTCAAAGTAGTCGTCGAACTGGCTGTCGGCGCTGCCGTCATCGAAGTCCTTGTCGTCATCGAAGTAGTCGTCGATGATACCGGCGTCGACATCATACTCGACAGCGACAAAAACCTTTGACGACGAAGCCCCCCCCGACGCCTTCTTTGATGACTGGTGAACTTCAATCTTCGTCCACGACGACCGAGATGGTTTCTTCGACGACGGTACCATCGACGATGAAGTATTCGTTGATGACTTTCCTTCAGGAGGCACTGAAGAAGGTTTTTTGAAGGAATGCCTGACTTGAGGACATGTTTTAGGCGGCTAAGAACTCACCTTTTTCAGTTGTTTGTCCCCCGAAGAATGTCCTTTCCTCTCCTTTTCATGCTTGTGAGGAGATTTTGAAGGACTACGCCCATGTGATCCCTGAGAGGTCTTTTTAAGGGCCTTTTCTGGACATTCACCAGATGAATGGGCGTGAGGTGATCTTCTCCTCTTATGGGACCTCCTGGATGAAGAAGAAGAGGATGCCTCATCACCATCCTCACTTGAAATCACCTCTTTTCTGGCTTTGAGTTTCTGAAGCCTTATAAGAAGGCGCATCTCACGATCTATTAGGGTTTTATTAGAAATGGTACGACATACATTGCATTCCTTTGCCTTATGGTTGGGTTATAGGCAGTAAATACAGTCTTCATGAGGGTCATCTGTATAAAGCCTTTTCTTCGAGCCGGTAGCACAGGTTCTATAAAGACCCTTTTTCTCCTTTTCGGACATAATTATGCTAGAATGATAACAAAACAGCACTGAAGATAGATCCTTGTAGATGTAGTGTTGAAAAGAAGCCAAAAACTCTTTCTAAATGCACTAAGAATAAGAGAAAACTGAGCAGAGCTCAGAGGAGACTCCCTAGCACACCGTGCGGTAGAAAATCTGAAGATCTAAGGTTATTTCAGGAGTATTCTAGAGGGTTAAGGGTCCTGATTGGTTCAAGAAATTCTTTTGGTCTCTTTTACAAAACGAGAGATATGGGTTACAAAACTGAAATGGGCCTAGGCCTTGTTTCTGCTTTGTATTGGTTTAGCATTGCATTTTTGATGTACCGGGGACTCCCATCTCGACAACGGGGAATGATTCAAGCATGTGAATCTATGAAAATTCCAATACTGGAGTAAAAGATGCAACTGAATACTGGCCAATTTAAGAACAAATGTGATAGGTTTGGTAAATGCGAGCTGGGGTACATGAACCTCAACAACTTAGCTTTATTAGACAAAGCAGGGGTGATGACCAAGATGCTGAAGCAGCTACACAAATAAATTGATCAGCAACGAGAAGAAAACCACCGCATGTGAGCACATGGGATGAAAGGTATGTGGCCTATCCTTTTCTGATACCAGAGACCATGAATCTGAGGACTTTTGAATGGAATTCAAAAACGCAATTCCCAGGGCACCCACACACGCGGTGGTGAAAGATGGAACTAGAATCTCACTAAGAAGTGTTCTTACAAGGTAAACAGTCCAGAATTGAGCCCTGGATGGACGATAACTATATTGGTTCGGTTTGGAGATCCAATGCCTGAATTAATGCAGAGGCCTTCATTATTAAAGATAGCCTTTACTATCTTTAACATCTTCAAAGGAAATGAAGCGTCACCCTATTTGTCAGTGTATTACCCATCATAGACCCCAGGTCCTTTCTCTATTGTTGAGAGCAACGTCATTCCTTTTTGAAGATGGCTAATTCTCTGGCCTTTATAAAGCATTGTGAACTTGGATTATTATAATGTTATGCTTGCACAGAGACAGGCTATCAGAGCAGGAGACAGAATGTTTGTCCCTCCCCTGCTTAGGCATAGGTCTGAAGCAGGGGAGATAGAAGTGGAAACAAATGAGTCCTTGGGCAGGCACTTGGACAAGGGTCTGGAGCGAAGAAAGTCTGTTGCACCATATAAATGCTGGCAAGCAAATAAGGAGCTGCTTATGGGGTGGGTAAGCAATACTGGCCTCTGTACTTATGTAGAACGTGACAGAAGGTTCTAGCCTCACTATGTCAAGCTTTAATGTTCGAACGTAAGCTAACACAGGAATGCGCATATGCGGTCCATATGTGTTGCATGCACAAATGCTGTTTAGCACAATAAAGCCAGACAGGAAAAAAGGAGCAAAAAGGTTTGCTTTCTGTATGGAATTACTTTAGGAGATTAAGAACTGAATGCGACAAAGAGTGTGATGACAGTGTATTTTTCAGATGTAAAATAGTCCCCAGTGAAATCCAAAATAAGTACTTATTAAAAGGTGGAATGATACACCCAACAGCATGAGATGAATGAAAAATAATCCTTTGGGTAGAGACAAAGTCCATTCAATCTAGATTTTATAAAAATGGTAACATTAGGTCTTGCATACGTAAGAAGGAACCCTCAATTAAAGGGGACAATTGAGAGACCATGCGAGTTAGAGTTAGTTGTAAGTGCTTTGATTATCTTGCCAACATTTATCAATAGTGATCACCAACATATACATTCAGGTCAAGGGCTTCTTCAAGGAAATAGTTTTCCCAAATTAGCAGACACTCACACAGCATGATGGTCCATTAACGACGGAAAAACTAAAGGATACGATTAGACATGCAGGTCAGCACGACCCTAATAGTGATGGCTTTCCAATATATTTCTGTCAATCCTTCACTGGGCTACTTGCTGGCACTTTGAAGGAAGTGTTCCTTGAGGCATTTGAAAAGTGGTCCTTGGCGGCCACCATGAGAAAGGCATTGATCACACATACCTGTAAGCCTGACAGGGAGGCAGTGATGTTAGCATAAACTTTCAATAGGCGTTCACATGGAACTCATTTGGAGGAACAATAAAATACAACAGGGAAATCCTGTGCTGAATTAACCAAAGTTGAAAAATCATAAGTTCGGACAAAATAATTCTGTTGTGAGTGAATCTCGGTATAAAATTACTGAAAAGCACAACCAGTATATTAATCAATTCATCCGACTTGACTTTATTTTCAAAACTCAATTAGAAATATATACAGGTGTCACACGGTCAAGTGAGCAGTAAGAGACAGTTTTTCTCCAGAACCCCAAGTGAGAAGGACCATAACCAAACAAAGTAAAGAAAGTGACAATGTGTCTATCTGCAGATGGTGTTGACGGCGTTTCGGCCCGGTGTCAAATAAAAGGGTCTCATCAGGACTTGAAATGACCTTCAAAGTGGTTGAATTGTGAGAAGGGCCTAGAAAGAGGAAAAGTGAGGCCGGACGCGTGGCTGCGTTGGTTATGATAGAGGGATACCAGCGATACTGCTGGTATGTGTGCAATGTGGAAAACTGTCTTCCTGGGCTTCCAAGTAGTAAAATGCCAGGGTGTAATGTTATTCACGCGAGGTAAACTGTTAGAAATAGAGGTTGCAGATGACAGTTACAAGTCTACACTTGTTACCCATGCTCACATGGACATTTGAGTCATTCTGGTTTAAATTAGCAACTGATGTTAGGGCAAAGCTTTTTTTTTTATTAACCCCTTCCATGCGGGGCGGATTCCCCCGCTGTGCTGACTGCTGCTTGCGCGGGCGTGGTCATGACGGAACGGTTCCGTCATGAGCACAGCTCAACCGACGCTCATGACGGAACCGTTCCGTCATGAGCGTCGAAGGGGTTAATGATTAATATTGATGCCAAGATATTCATGGCAGTGAGACTGTTGTGGGTAATAGAGACGTTCATCCACAGTGACCAGTGTGGCTTTATGCCCTGTGGGAGCACTATTTTAATTTGAAACATCTCAAATTCATAACAATTTGTGTGCTGCATAGTCTAGAGTCTGCACTGGAGATTCTAGATACTGAGAAAGCATTCAAGACAAATGGTTGGGAATATATTTGGACAGTTCTGGAGTTTAAAGGCTTTGCACCAAACTTTTGGAAATTGGTCACACTGTTATATTTTCGGCCTACAGTTGAAGTGAAGATGGGAAGCGTGGTATCAGACCGCTGGACTTTGAAGAGGGATGCGAAGTGGGAAATGCCACCTTTCCACCCTGCTATTTGCAACAGCAGTAGAACCTTTGTGGTGTTTATTAGATTGTGATATCGAACTCTACACTAACAGGAATAAACCCAAGCTATTCCCTCTGAGACGGTTACATAATAGGGTATTTGATGTTCATCAATAGTGGAATGAATTTGAGAAAATATTGCCTTTGGATATATGGGCATACAGGCGTCACACATGGTTGATGCTTGCTAAATGTTAAACACGGGCCAAACACTGGAGGACCGAAAACTACCAGTGGAGTTCTGGAACACACTGCTCCCATCAATAACGGGCAGGGCACCAATAACTTAAACAGTCTTTTTACCCACGATGCCTGTATGTGCTGCAGGACTCGATATCTTCTATCTTGCAGAACCTAGTTAGGAAACTAGATTAGCTACTGATCTCATTGTTCTGAGCTGGTAAGCGCAGCAGAGTAAAAGTGGCAGCGCTGAAGCAGTCGTATGAAAAGAGTGGACTTCAGCTGCTGGATACGGACACAGTTGCAACATGTAGTACAATGGGTTAAAGACAACCAAAAATGGGAAAAGGGTCTCTTGCAGGACTTGTGTGGACAGGAAACACTACTCAATGTGCTTATGATAGGAAGGTATACACCCATCTCATATTGTTCATATAGCTAACCTTATATTGTCCGTTTGGTTGGTAGGTAGGTAGGTAGGTGTGTGTGGTTGTGTGTGTGTGGTTGTGTGTGGAAATAGGGTGGACAAAGTTGTCTTAAGTAGAATATGTCTGAAGTCAGAAGGATAGAAACGTGAGTGTGAGATGCAGTGGCGGCTCCTCCGCTATGGCAGAGGAGCGTCGCCAACTGCTTTGAACGGCGTAAAGGAAAGGAAATATGAAACGATAACTTATTTTATGTTTCCTTCCTTTGCGGGTGGGCGGGGCTGCTCTGCTCATGGAGCAGGGCAGGGAAGGAGTGTTTTGCCCACTCCTAAGAGTGCAATGACTGTTTGGTCGGCACTCTCGCGCCACCCAAACCAGTCATGCACACTTTCCCCGTTCTCCATGCAGGCTGCATTACAGCCTGCATGGAGAAGAAGCCCAGGCTCCCATTCCCTGGTTGAGCGTCCAACCAGGATGCTCAAAGCCATCACAACGCTGCATTGCTTTGTTGTGATTGGTCAGGGGAGCCTGGGTGCCTACCTATCACTACGCTGCAGGTCAGGGGAGCCTTGCTGCTGTTCCTGGCTTCCTGTCCCACACCACAAGGAGAGAGTAAGAGCAAGAAGCAGAGACACAGTAGGAACGGCGGCAAGGTAAATGTAATTTTTTTTAATGTTTTGTTTTTTGTTGCGCTATTTCGCGCCCGTGCTACCCCTCCCCTCTCCCCCCCCCACACCCACCCTCGCCACCTGTGTTTCATGCCGGCCGCAACTGGTGAGATGGCTGGCGATATTTGCTTGACCAGTAGGATCATCTTGCACGCAGACTCATGGGCTTCGAGTTGGCAATTGGCCAATTTTTACAAAATGCAAAGATAGCTCGGATAACGACAGAAGTGTAGAGAACAGTCCCAGATGCCCCAAAACCCTTGCAGACCATGATAATGATGCTAACTTTAGTGTGACGTGGTAGATGTGTGGCTAACGTTAATAAAGCTCTACAAATTGATAAGGGAGGTGGGCGTACGACAGCTAGAGTCAAATGGATCCCACCACCTGAGGATTACTGGCACCAACATTGAAACAATGCTTGTTGGGAATATTCCCAGGGTATGCAAAAAGGGAAAATGTAAAGGAAATTAAAAGCGCTGCAATCACTGATTACAAAAAGAGACATATCGCCATCCATGGGTTGAAACCACAAGCCCTGCCTCCAGACAGGTGGAATGCCCCACTCGAAAGGGTATACATATGAAAAACACTAGAACTGAGGAAAAGCTAGTACACAATATGGATGCTTGGACAACAATGATGAGAGAGGTGATGATTGCCCTGATACTAGGCCTCCTCGAACAGCAGGGAGGTCCTTCCAAACGAGAAGAGAGTATCCACTGACATTTGATGCGAGTCAGTATTAGGTGGATAAGAAATAGTATATGGTTGACTGTTAGTGGTATGTGAAGTATGAGTGTGGAATTTGGGTGGTGGATGATGCACCCTGGGTACAAAGGTTACACACTGAAGGCAAAATGTGCCAAACAAATGGGCATGAATATGAACAGGATGACGATGAAATTGCACCCCTCCAAGGAAACTGGACTACGGAATTAGAAAATAATGTGGGACTCTAGGGCTGCTCAAGTAGCTGTATTCTTGCCAAATATGTTGCTGAATTCTGATGATGTCCGCTCTACAAGCATTTCCACTGATGTCTTGTGGTTATGAAATGTAAAATATAATTAAATCAAAAGATTAAAAACCAAAAGGTCAAGTAGGTAACTGCATGGTTAAGCCAGGCCTAAACATTACTTGGACCTGTTGCTGGGATTAAGGCCTTTCGGTTAGAAACTGCTGGTGTACTGCAATGGAAATGGGGGGACACCTATTTTACGGAACTTGACCAGCTCAAACCAAGTTTCCAGCCAGCAAGAATAAGCAACACTCAGGGAAGACCAACATGATCAGGCAAAAAACTGGCTAAATCAGACACTTTGTACTATAATAGTGATTCATCCCCGATAGATATTTGCCCTCATGCAGGATATGAAGTCTGATATCTCCCATATCATGACTGATACAGTGATAGAAAATGAGAGAAGGGGACTTTACAAATAGGCAAACTAAGCCATAATTGAGGATTCTTGACTGCTCAGAAAGATGCCCTTCATCCAAAAAGGAAGTCCTGGTTGGAAACAGTTACTTCACATGCTCAACGGCAATGAGAACAGAAATCACAGGAATTGCTGATATGCAACTTTTTATTAATGTCCATCTCAAAAGACGTTGTATGCACAAGGCTTTAGGCCATGGTGAACTGCCCAGGCCTTTCATAATGAATCCTCAGCCCCAAACCAAAAATCTTGCAACTGGTGCAGAGATAAATAGAAAACATATTGGATGGCCACGAGATTGGGTTCTCCAAGAGGTCAGAGATGCAAAACCCGCACAATACTCTATCAATATTGATGAGCATTCGCACAAAAAACGGAATAAATTCCCTGTTGATCTACTGTATGCCAGACAAATGCACATTGGATCACACTCTCATAAGAGAAGACATACCACTAAAAATAATAAATCCCAAACCTTAGAACATATGGGCAACTCACCATAGTCATGTCTCAAAACCAATACCTTTTAAGAGATCTATGAAAGAAAAGAACCAACATGGCACTTCTATGGGAGACTCATCTTGACAGGAACGCAACCTGAAAAAGTGGTCTATGGTGGAAAAGAGAAGTTGATGGAAACTCTGATACATTAACTAAGTTCCTTTTAAGTATGAAAAAAGGAGCTGGACAAGGAAGGCTAATGTGTTACTGCAATTAGTAAGATCTGTGATAAAGGTACAATATTTATGTTTACATATGGCAGAAATCAAAATGATCCTCCCATCTTTAAGCTCCAGCTCAGTATCATCGAGTTAATCAGATCATGAACTGGTCGTGGGTGGAGACTGGAACAAAATACTACATCCAACAATCTATTGATACAGCAAATCTAGGGCCCAGATGTCCCAGTAAGGTGGGCCTTTCATTACTTCCTCCAAAGACACGCTGCAACTGATACCTGTTGAGTGCTCCCTCCTGAGGACCGAGGCTATATTGTTTACTACTGTGATCTGGAACATGAGTGAACAGTTTTGTGAAAAATAAAAGCTACTGATTAGGTGAAGACATAAAACGCTTTATTATTCCCACCTATTAGTGAGGATCATGGCCTCCCATGTCATTCTGCCAGCTGCACTGCCTGAACACAATGCTGTCAAGGCTTCACTGAGCTGCTTTTGCAAGTTCCCAGGGGAAGAGTAGAGGACACTTTGGAAGAGAAGAAATTGAACTTTAACAAAAAATCTTGAGAAACCATTTGCCTTTTGTGAGTAACAGGATATAAACTATTTACAAATTACACCTTCAAAGCTGTGTTTACCTTCCACAATTCGAAGCTATGACCCTGCTGGGACACAGATTCCTTTATTGGATGCACCAGTCCACTGAGCCACCAGGTCCGGGTTATGTCAATTAATGGTTGGCAAAGACTATCAATCTCACTTGAGTGGACTAATAATGTTCACTGTGAGTCGGTAGATGTTTGGTTTTAGCATTCTGGCCAATAAGGCAGATGAGCGGCACCAAGATGAATTTGCGCTTGCACAATGCACACCCCATGTGACAGAGGCAGGGCTAAAGATGAGACCATGGTGGTGACAGTGACAGGTAGAGTAAGTGGTGAGCACAGTTCGGTGAGGCATTGAGCAAGACACAGATAGACCTGACATCCAGCACACAAAAGGTCTAGCCAACACCTTCAAAGCCAGCAAGTTACTTCCTACCCAAAAGAGGTTATTTATTGTTGACATCATGCCACCTCACAGACTTAGAATCACGGAGTGGTGTGTCTCTGCTATCCTTCACACCAGATGCTGATGTGGCTGGAGACTACAGCTGGAGTATCAAAGGGTCGCCTCTGGCCAAGCCACCCATCCTCTGACACAAGCCGCCCATCTAGCTGCTATGTCTATCTTGCAGTCCATGGAGCTGTGTGGTGACTCGATGGTTGAAAGAGAACATCTAGAAGTATCGAGGAAAGTCAGTGTAACCACAGGCGCTGTTGACTCGTCAAGAGTTGGGTGTCTGACAGTGCAAGGAAGCAATATACACCAGGCACAATCAACAAGTCTGATGAAAATTGAAATTAGGAAAACATCAAGTAAAGTAAACAAAACAATATAGCAGGGGTCTCAAACCTTTTTGTCTGTTATAAGAGCTACAATATGCTCAGTAAAAACCCTCCAGAGCTACTATTATTATTAGAGATGCTATAGTAACCGCATAAAACAAGATATTAGTGGCCACCATGTGCAAGATTACCAGCGGCGATCACCACACTGCATCACGCATGGTTGCCAGCAGTAATGTAACAAATGCTTGGTCTATATGGAATTCCTCTATAGGGGTAATACATTAACAGCCTCTGCAGTGCCTCTAGCATAAAGTTAATA